>NC_142261.1:12812207-13112207 GCF_052056855.1 Sturnus vulgaris | reverse complement strand
AGCAGAAAAGTGCCAGGAATCTGCTCCCAGACTCCTCCTTTTCAGCAAACAAAATATTCGTGATTGGACTGCTCTGAGGATGACATACAAGTTTAAAAAAATCCAAACAAAAACCCACAAGAATAAAAACAAACCTCAAAATTGTGGTATTTCTATTCTTTCCATCCCAAACATTCAGCTAACAGGCAGCATTTATAAAATCATGGAGTGGTTTGTGTTGGGAGGGGCCTTTAAAGCCCATCCAGTGCCACCCCTGCCATGGGCAGGGACACCTTCCACTGTCCCAGGCTGCTCCAAGCCCCAATGTCCAGCCTGGCCTTGGACACTGCCAGGGATCCAGGGGCAGCCACAGCTGCTCTGGGCACATTTCCCAGGTGTCTCTAATAGAGTGTTTTGGGGTGCAGGTGCATTCCCTAAATTTGGACCCCACACCAACCCTCAGCATTTCCATGGCCACATCAGTGTCTTGAAGCTTTTCCAGCATGTTTTTGCTCCCAGTGCCACTTCCCAGGGTAGTTTGGAAGTCTGAGTGTTCCTGCCTCAATCGCAGCAGGGAGCTGAGCTGCCCAACATCCCAATAATCCTTGAGGCCAGAAGAGTTGGACCCAATGGAAATATCAGCATTTTTCCAAATTTAATTTTTTTGCCTCAGGAGGACTGGAAGGACAAAAACTGTGTGTTCAACAGAAAAAAAGCTGTGGGATTGGTTCTATTTCAGGTTTGACAGTGGAAGCAGAAGCTCAGTAACAGCAGCCTGCAGGGAGGTGCCAGTCCCTGAGAGAGGTGGGTGGAGGGCACCTCCTGTCCCCCAGGCCAGCCCTGAGAGTTCTGCCAAGGGTGGGGAGCACAGGCCGGGTCCCTGCTCTGCTTCTGCCCCTCTGAGAGCGATTTCAGCAGTGGCCAGGCAGGGCAGAGGACCCTGGAGGTGATTGGGGGGGGGGGGGGGAGGGGTCCCAGGGCATCCCCTTTGCTTCTTCTCATTGTGCACATTGGGCTTGGTGTGAAATCCCTCAACTCCCTTCTCCACTGGGCTCAATGCCTCAGCTGCAGCATCGTGCCAGGCTCTTCCCATGGGGATGCAGGTGAGCAACCCCACCTGTCCCTGTGCCCTCTGCAGCACCTGGGCCTTCCCTCCCCTTTGTCCAGAGCCCTGCTTTCCCACGTGGAACAAAGAGAGGGTTTGTGCCTCAATGTCCCCATGGTGCCATATCCCACACTGGACTCCCTGGTCCCCACCCAGTACCACCCTCAGCATTTCCACGGCCACCTGGTGCCCATGGGCGATGCAGAATCATGGAAACAATCACAGAGTTTGGAAAAGAACTCCAAGACCATCAAGTCCAAATTTCGACCGTTCCCAGTAGTCCCCAATACCACCTCTGCTCATTTTTTGAATCCTTCCAGGGATGGTGACTCCACAACTGCCCTGCCAGCCTGTGCCAGTGCCTGACCACCCTTCAGGGAAGAAATTTTCCAAATATCCAGCCTGAATCTCCCCTGAGAGCTGGAAGCTTCACAAACATTTTTGTGCCTCGTGTCACCACACATAGAAGCTTGGAAGGCTCAGTGCTCCCACATCAGTCTCGGGGAACTGAGTCACACAAAGACTAAAATGTCTCCAAAACATCTCAATTCCTTTCAGGAGCTTCTTTTTTTCAGCCTCAAGAAATGTTTTGCAGGTTGAGAACAGCCTGGGTGCCTCCTGCCTCAAATCAATGGGCTTTTGGTCAAGATGGAGCTGAGGGAAAAAAATCCCCCCCCCAAAAAAATGGGCTTTTGCCCAAAATGCCTGTGGACATCTGTGAACCTGATAAGAGTCTGAATTCCTTTTCCTCAAGTTTTTGCAGGAAACATTTGCAACAGGAACATGCTGATGGTTTTCTCACAAGGGCATGGAGTGACAGGACAGAGGGAATGGATTTCAGCTGGAGGAGAGATTTAAATTGGATATTGGGGGAAAAGTCCTTCCCTGAGGAGGTGGGCAGGCTCTGGCACAGGGTGCCCAGAGCAGCTGTGACTGCCCCTGGATCCCTGGAAGTGTCCAAGGCCAAGCTGGACACTGGGGCTTGGAGCACTCTGGGATAGTGGAAGGTGTCCCTGCCATGGCAGGGGTGGGTCTGGATGGGCTTTAAGTCCTTTTCCAGCCCAAACCACTCCATGATTCCATGAATCCACAGCACTTTAACTGTCGCTGAGAAAAATCAAAAGACAACAGCTTTAAAAAATGAAAATTTTAGTGGAAAACTGCAATCCCTGGGTGATTTCCTTTCCCAACACTAAGGGGAAATGTTGAAAAAGTGGAATTTTGCTGTGAAGGAGTGGGAGCTGTTGCTGTTCCTCAGGCAGCTGGAGCATGAGCTCATAGAGGCAAAATAGAAGTGGAGCCTGTGCTCTGGGGGCGAAGGTGTCTGGGGAACAGGAGCAGATTGTTGCACCAGGGAAAGGCATTAGGATTCAACAAGTGCAAACTGACAATCACGAGGAAGGAGCAGGGAGGGAGAAGATCAGGTTAATTAGCAGCCCGGAGGAATTGGAGGCCACGAGCTCAGCAGAACTTTGTGGAGGAATTAATTAAAGGTTTGTTTGGAGCTGAGCTTGACGACAAAGGAAAAAAACTGAAAATCCCCTGTTGCATCCTGACACTCGGAGCTGGTCCTGGAGCGCTGCCAGGCACTGGCACAGCCCCTGTTTACACCTCCAGGAGCCGGTGGACAGCAGGGAGAATTAATTGCAGCGAGGCAGACGAGGCTGTCAGAGGGAGCCCGGCGGAGCTGCCTCATCCCTGCTCCCTGCTGGGTGGGCAGGATGGGGAGAGGAGCCGAGCAGCGGGAGGGGACCAGCCCAGGGAGGCTGAGATGGGCCAGGCATCCCTCGGTGCTGCAGAGCAGCAGGGACAGGGACAGCGTGACATCAGGACAGGGAAAGGGCCAGGGGGGACTCTGGGGACAGGGAAAGAGCCAGGGGGACTCTGGGGACAGGGAAAGAGCCAGGGGGGACTCTGGGGACAGGGAAAGGACCAGGGGGACTCTGGGGACAGGGAAAGAGCCAGGGGGACTCTGGGGACAGGGCAGAAGCCAAGGGGGACTCTGGGGACAGGGAAAGAGCCAGGGAGACTCTGGGGACAGGGCAGAAGCCAAGGGGGACTCTGGGGACAGGGAAAGAGCCAGGGAGACTCTGGGGACAGGGCAGAAGCCAAGGGGGACTCTGGGGACAGGGAAAGGAGCAGAGCTGCCGAGCACAATCCCTGCAGAACTCCATCCCTGTTGCCCATGGATAATCCACTCACCGTGCTGCAGAAAGCACAGGGGCAGGCCAAGGTCCTGAAATGTTGTGCTGCTATTGGGGGAACAGGAGAATTCCCTCAGGAGGAGCAGTAGGAATGCAGCTGCTGGGCTCCAGGCCTCAGGGCAGAGCGAATTCCTGGCTGGACCTGGATCAGAGCATCCCAAAATGGTTTAGGTTGGAAGGGACTGCAAATGTCATCCAGCTCCAGCCCTGTCTCAGGGAAGGGACACCTCCCTCTACCCCAGGTTGCTCCAAGCTCCAGCCTGGCCTTGGACACTTCTCCAGCACCTCTGGTTTTGGTTCTGAGCTGCTGAGGTTCAAGGACCTTTGTGTGTGGTGTGACTGAAGCAGGGCACAATGACACAATACTGGACTCCAGGCCACTGAAGTCCCTCTCAGCTTGGAGCTGACAGATATAAACATGAAAGGGACCTGACATCATCCCCTGTTTGAAACATTAATATTGGGCATTACCTAATCCATGTGAAATGGGTTGGGAAGTGACAACAGACTCCTGAACACGAGTAATCAACACAAAACTGTCACTGAATGGGGACATTTCTGCTGGGATCGCAAGGAAACACTGAAGCCTTTGTACTTTTCAACTTTTCTATCAATTCCCTAAAAATAAATGTGAAATTTGCAGATAACATCGGGCCTGGCAGGATGGATGTACAGATAAAAGCAGGTAGCTCTGCAGCCTGAGATAATTCCCAGGAGCGGGGCTGCTCCATTAAAATGTGTTTTCTCACCAGCAGATGAGTGTTGCATGGTTTGGGGCAGGGCACCTGGAGGCTCCAGCTCCAGCACAGAGCAGGGGAAGGTGACGGTGCTGGATGTCACTGCCAGGCCAGCACCTTGGGGTGGGACTTCACAGCATCCAGGACAGGGGAAAAAAATTATTTTGGCTTTATAGGAGGCACTGGTGGGACTGGTAGAAAGATGTTTTTCCTTTGACACTCTCTGCCTAGTGAGTTCCAAGGAATATTGATGCTGTGGGGTTAACTGGTGGTATAACTGGTGATACTGGTGGGCAGGGTGCTGTCAGCTCACAGCCAAACTGGGGCACTGCTTTGGACAACTCCCTGTGCCCTTGGGGTGATGCAGCTCCCCTCAGGCAGGAATCACAGGGAGATTCCATCCCCAAATTCCTGCAGGCTGTCCCTGGTGCTGGGCAGTGTGCCAGGGCACGCTCAGGGTGCCCCACATGGAGCACTGGAGCTGTTTGCACCAGGACACCTCTCCCAGAGCCCACCTGGGTGTGACACAGAGCCCTGGGTGGGACCCAGCTCTGGGTCCCTCTGGACCTCCTGGGCCAACAGAGGAAAGAGTCAAACACAACTTTTCAGCTCCTTTTCTCTTCCCAAGGGATGTGTGCCAGGATGGACCCCAGTGGACACCAGTGATCTCCGAGGAGCAGCAGGAGTTGGGAATGCTCTGGCCTGGTGGTGTGGATGCAGATGACTCTAAAAATGTCCCTCAGTGCATCACAGAATCATGGAAAGGCTTCAGGCCCAAGGGACCTGAGACTTTGGGATGATCTATTTTATCTCAGCTCTGTTGCATTTAAATCATTTCAATTTTACACCTGAGTAGGAACAACCCTGACTGAAGCTGTGTCCCAGGGGCTCCTGCAATTCTGTATTTCAGACCTGTTCCTGCTCCATGGCAGGTTACAAATGTCCTGTGAGGGCATTTTTGTGACATCAGGAACAGCTTGTCCAGCTTTGAAGCCAGAGCTGGACCTTCCCTCAGCCTGGTCAGCACAGGGATGGAAGGAAATTGCCATTTCCATGGATGCAGGGCTCCAGCACAGGCAGGTGCCTGGAAAAGAAACAGCAAAGTGCCTCTGGAAAAGGGATTTTAGTAGGAATATCACGTTTTACAGGATCTGCCCATGCAGCCTGAGAGGTTACAGAGGAGGGGCAGGGATGGCTGCAGCCACTGCCACAAGAGCTGCTCAATCAAACCAGGGTGGGAATCCCTCCCCAGCCTGTCCAGAGAAATGAATAAAGGCAGCTGAGGTCAGAGGAGAGGAAGGTGGGGGTGCTCTGGGTGCTGGGCTGGTGTCAGCTCTGAAAGGAGGTTTTTCTCAGTGATCTGTGCAGGACTAATGATACATGTAAAGAGGGAGCTGGAATGTCACAGGATCCTGAGATCAGAGGGAAGACAAGCAGATGTAAACATCTCAAATTCCTACAATAGGGGGATTCTTTTTCTGGAGGTGCTGAGGAGAAAAGAAGAATTTTACCAGCAGCCCCGGAGCTGATTGGGGGTGAGACAGCAGCCCCGAGCCTCCTGAGAGAGGGGGATTTATTTAGAAGACAACCACAGGCAAATATGTTCTTTTTTCTTCCCTTGCTTTTTGATGAGGAATATTGCTGGGATCAGCTCAGGGGAGGGAGGCTTTGATCATTCTTTCGGAGAGTGAAAAAGCTGCTTTGAAATCTGCTGCAAAGCAGGTCCCAGGAGGGGTTGTGGGAGGGATGCTCGCCCTGGGGCACAGCCCCTGAGCAGGTGTGGGACTGTCCAGGGACAGGGAACGTCCCTGTCCCCATCCTGCCCTTCAGACAGACCTGCAGGGGCAGAGGAGCCTTGAGAGCACAGAATCATGGAATTGTTTGGGATAGGAGGGACCTTAAAGCTCATCCACTCCACCCCTGCCATGGGCAGGGACACCTCCCACTGTCCCAGGCTGCTCCAAGCCCCAATGTCCAACCTGGCCTTGGACACTGCCAGGGATCCAGGGGCAGCCACAGCTGCTCTGGGCACCCTGTGCCAGGACCTGCCCACCCTGCCAGGGAACAATTCCTTCCCAATATCCCATCCAGCCCTGCCCTCTGGCAGTGGGAGCCATTCTCTGTGTCCTGTCCCTCCATCCCTTGTCCCCAGTCCCTCCCCAGCTCTCCTGGAGCCCCTTTAGGCCCTGGCAGGGGCTCTGAGCTCTCCCTGGATCCTTCTCCTCTCCAGGTGAGCACCCCCAGCTCTCCCAGGCTGGCTCACCCTCAAAGTGCTGCTAACAATGTGAGGAACTAAAACCTGAACTGCTCCTTGAGAGGAACCTGGAGCACCAGGGCCTCCAGAGGACAGCACAGACCAACCACCTGAGGCCTTATTTTGAGATAAAACCAACCAGAATCCAATCCTGGTGTGGGGCAACCCAAGGTCAAAGTGGCCTCCTTGGTGGTAAAACCAGTGCCCAGATGAACTCCTCAAAATGGGAGGGAAGGAAAAACAAAGGGTTGGGAACAGATTCCTGGCAGGAGCTGTTAAATCCATCCTGCTCTACATGGAAAAGTAGTGGCATCAGGAAATGCCCCAGAAGAGCAGAACTTTGGTTTGAAGTGGGTCATAAACACCCTTCCCCCAGGAAAGTGCCCTTGGGATTTTTAAAGAGTGGCCGAGGACAGAGAGGAGCCAGATCCAGTGGGAATGTAAGAAACCCAGTATTTGTGGATTTGCCTGCTTTGTCCTGCACTCAGAAACAAGTGTTTGTTTAGATGGTGCTAATCGGAGGAGCATGAAAAAATTCCCAAAATAAATGTCTTTCTTAATTGAAAAGCCAGTGTTTCTCTGAAGGAAATTGCTTTGAGGGACTGACACTAATTTTCAATTTTTTTTTTCATTCTCTGCTTCTATTTTAAGCAAACAGAAAGAAAATTTCATGAGACTTTGAACATGCATTTTGTTGAGTGGGGTTTTTTTTCTTCTCTTTGGCCACTGAAAACCCCATGAGAATGCAGAAAACTCAGCTTCTCCCATGTGGATATTGGCTCCCAGCTGACAAATTCAGCTTTTTTTCCAAAGGTAGCTTTATGAAACCATGAATATTTAAACACAAAACTTCACTTTTTAAACACAAGGAGCTCTCCTCTGCTTGCCCATGCTTTTGAAGTGGACAAAGTTCAAATGAGAGGGAAACTCTGCGTGGGAAAATGAAATCCTCCTGTGAAAGGAATTGTAAAGAGATTTCTTTGCTTCCTGAAAATGCTGTAATTTAAAAAAAATAAAAAACAATCAGAGGCCACCTCGGTTCTCTTATCAGTTTTAGTTTTATTATTTCTCTGAGCCATTTTCCAAGATTTTTCTCTGATTGCTGGTGGAGACAAACCAAGGAAAATTTATTCCCAATACCTGCACAATGTGGCAAACTGATCCTGATGGGCATCCCAGATGATGGCTGTGGAATGCTTTCTTTTTGGGAAAAGCCTGCTCTGGCACCACAGCTTTGGGCACTAAATCACAATTATCTCTCCCTGGGGGATTAAATCCTGGGAAGGGTCTGGGAATAACCCCGGCAGCAGAGCTGGGCAATTCCAGGGCTCAGCCTGGAGAAAAGGAGGCTCAGGGGGGACCTTGTGGCTCTGCACAACTCCCTGACAGGAGGGGACAGCCGGGGGGGTCGGGCTCTGCTCCCAGGGAACAGGGACAGGAGGAGAGGGAACGGCCTCAGGCTGGGCCAGGGCAGGTTCAGGGTGGATTTTGGGAAAATTCCTTCCAGAATGAGTGGTGAAACCATGGATGGGGCTGCCCAGGGCAGTGGTGGAGTCCCCATCCCTGAAGGTGTCCAAGAAAAGAGCAGATGTGGCACTTGGGGACAGGGTTCAGTGGTTGAAGATCACCCTTGGTGACCTTGGAGATCCTTTCCAGCCTTCATGACTCCATGATTCTGTGATTCCATTCCTGGTGGGTCAGAACCAGCTGGGCTGTGCCACCAAGGTCTTCCTCACCTTCCCTCAACAACCTTTCCTGGAACTGATCCCAGAGCTGCCGCTTGGAAATGAGGGAAGAGAAGCCAAGGACACAGCTGGGATGGCACCAGGGACACTCCAGGGATGACACCAAGGACACAGCAGGAAGTCCAGGAAGTGCAGCCCCATGGACACTTTGGGTCCAGCCCTGCTGATTGTCCCTCTGCCTCCAAAGGCAGCCCTGCTGGGTCTGCCTGCTCTGCCAGGAGCCAGGACCTCCTCTGTCCCCAGTCTCTGTCCCCAGCTGTCCCCAGCTGTCCCCAGCTCTGTCCCCAGTCTCTGTCCCCAGCTCTGTCCCCAGCTGTCCCCAGCTCTGTCCTCAGGCTCTGTCCCCAGCTCTGTCCCCAGCTGTGTCCCCCCATCCCCAGTGTCCCCTCCTTTGCACTTTGCCGCTGCCTTTGTTCTCCTTTCATCTCTCCTTTATCAGCGCAGCCAGGCAGCGTTTCCAGCCCGGCAATTAACAGCGGCAATTAAGAGCTGCCGCTGTAGGTGTTTCCCCTCCGGAGGGACCTGATGCTCCCCGTGCTGAGCAGGAGAGGTTCCCACTGAGGGAGCTCATTTGTGCTCATTAGGAAATGTTGTCCTTGCTGGAATCTGAGCTCAGGCTAAAAAGTTGCAAAGTATCAAATTGGTTTTGTTTTTTTATCTACTGCCAGTCCCCAATCCCTGTCACAACACAGAAATTTCAGGTGATTGCTGCCCAGTCTGTGCTTTTCAGAGTTCAGAAAAGCAGGTGAACAATGAGGAAAGCAGCAGTTACCCAGGCAAGGCCTCTTCTCCCACATCCATTGGAAGGGAATGGTTGTTATGGAAAGGGAGGATATTAGAGTAGTTCACAGGATGCAGCCACTGCTAAGTAAATGCTGCCTCAAAAAGTGTCTGTTGAGCCTCTCAAACCCTTTAGTGAATGATAAAATGGAAAAAATGGGAAATAATGGGAAAAGATAATCTGGACCCAAATGGAAAAACCCATCTACAAAAATCTAATCAAGCCACCAGTGACACTGAGCATTTCCAGTGACTTTTAGCTCGGAATTCAAACACTCCTGGTGTCCAATAATGACATTTTATGTCTTGTGCACCGAGTGCCGATGTGGAATTAACCGGGAAAATACAGATTTTATAAATAAGGCTGGCTTTCACTACCTGGAAAATAAGTTTAGGTCTCACCCTGCTTGTTCTCAAAGTGATCTAATGTTGAGAAGGAAACAAGAGCAGCCTCCACCACTGTCTGGGTGCTGATAAGAAATGATTAATCCACTATTGGCTGGAATAGCTTCTTAGCATCCCCAGGACAGCTGGATGGATGGGGCACTCCACAGAGACGGAGCCTTGTGCAAATAAAACAATGAGGAAATAAGGGAATGTTATTGATGGAGATTATTTCTCCCCTTACTTGATCATAACAGTTTTATATCTGTGTAAAAATGAATTCTGCTCGGTAATGTGGTCTCTGGGAGTTGTATTTATCCTGTTTATTGCTATCAGGAACTTATTCCTTTGCATAAATTATTCATGGGAATTAGACATGCTCATTTGTGTGGGGAGGGATGGACAGTGGGGAGGCAGCAAAAACTTCCTGGTTTGAGTTCTTTGGAAGAAAAGTGCTTGGAAATCATGGGAGGTGAGGAAAGCCCAGTGAGCAGAGTCTCCTGGGCACAGGAGCCGTGGGGCTCTTGGGGTGACTTTGCCACTCAGGGCAGAGCTCTGTGGGGGCACAGAGAGGCCCCAGAGCAGCAAAGAGTGGCAGAGGGGGAGCTCCTCCCTGTAAGACAGCACAAAGTTCATCCCCAGCCTCCAAAGGTGCAGCATTCTGTGCAGACAGAGAATTTAGGGCGAGATTTAATGTCCTGCTGGGACAGCTGCTCTCCCTCAGCCATAAACGGGGCAGGATGGTATCGGGGATCAGGGACAGGAGCAAAGGTCAGCATTGGTGTCCCCTGTGGGGAGGAGTGGGACAGGGAGCAGCAGCACTGCAGCCACGGCTCTCACGGGGCACATGGCAGGCAGGAGGAGCCATGGGATGAGGGACAAACCCCGGGATTGTGCCTTTGGGATGAGGGACAGACCCCTGGGATTGTGCCTTGGGATGAGGGACAAACCCCTGGAATTGTGCCTTTGGGATGAGGGACAGACCCCTGGGATTGTGCCTTTGGGATGAGGGACAGACCCCTGGGATTGTGCCTTCAGCTCTGCCCCACCTGCAGCTCACCTGGCAGGTCAGGGGCTGCTCCTGGCCTTGGCTACAGGGGCTCTTGCAAACCAATTCTCTTCTATTTTAAAGTGTGTAATTACACTTAAAATCAAATTTCTTCCCTAATGTGATGGGATTACAATTTAAATATTGTCCCAGTGTGGTTTTGGTCCCAGGAGCTGGGTTTGCAGGGCTGCTGCACCTCTTACCCCAGATCTCTCCTCCCTTTGGTTGTTCCTGCAAAATGCTCTCCCAAGGAGCTGCTCTTTCCAAGTGGTAATTTGCATTTTTGTGAGAGTTCCTGTCACTGCTGTGGTGTTTTTGTGCCCACCTGAGCCCCATGTGTGTCCCAGCACAGCTGGGTGTGCAGGAATCAAACCCCAGGGGCGATGCTCTCAGCAAAGCTGCACAGCCTGGATATCCCGCCTGGAGCAAAGCTGGGAATTCCTCTGGAATTTCTGCAGCTGCTGGATGGACTTTCCATGAAGCATTCACGGGGCTGTGGTGCACACAGAGCCATGGCCTGGTCTGGGTGAGGAGAAGAGCCCACTCTGAGGCTCCCATGGCTTCATCCTTGGAAAAGAGCATCCCTGTGAACCCCACAGGCACCAGATTGCAGCTCCAGGGCCTGAGTGGCACTTTTGAGCTGTCAGGTGGCTCATTCCTCCTCCAGAAGCCTGAGATGCTGTGAGGAAAGTGGCCAGGTGCTCTGGGACTTGCTCTTTTCCATTGGCAAGGGGAAAATGGAATATCTTGGCAAAAGACATGATGGAACATACAGAGCAGGGCAGCAGAAAGGTGTGATATGAGTAACTGGCAGCTTCTTCTCAATGCACACAGGAATAATTTCAAATCCTCCTCTCACTGAGGAAGAGGATGAAAAGTCACTTCCTTCCCCATGGTGTCATTCCACATGGGAAGTCTGGTGAAGCAAATCCCCATGGAACTGCCCAGCCCAGCTGGGAGCTGTCCCCCACCCTCTGCTGCCTTGGGGATGTTTCCTGCCCAAAACTTTTCAACTCCTTCCCAGCAGAGCTGGGGGAAGCTACAGGAAAAACACTGAGAGATCCAGGTGAGCTGGGAAGGGTCAATTCAACACTTGGAATGTTCAGCTGGAGAAGACTGAGGGGTGACTTCCGAGGGGCTGCAGCTCCTCCCGAGGGGCAGCTACGATCTCTGGGACAGGAGCAGGAACAGGGAAGGGCTGGAGCTGGGCCAGGGCAGGCTCAGGCTGGAGCTCAGGGCAAGGTTCTTCCCCCAGAGGGTGCTGGGCACTGCCCAGGCTCCCCAGGGAATGGGCACGACCCCGAGGCTGCCAGAGCTCCAGGAGCGTTTGGACAGCGCTGCCAGGGATGGACAGGCTGGGATTGTTGGGGGGTCTGGGCAGGGACAGGGGCTGGGTTATCCTGTGGGTCCCAGTTTAGGATATTCTGTGATTCCATGATCGATGTGCATCCAACCCACCAGACAAAGAGCCTCAATCAAGGCACAGACAGCACAGATCAGACTGGTGATAGGAGAAATGATAAAGCCATGACCCCCAAAAACGACTGGGAGATGAGCAGAGATAACAACTTAATGGGAGCTCACTCTGAGATAAGGAAATGGGAATGGTGAACAGGAGCCAGGAATTTATTCATAGGGAAATGGCAAGTGGAGAGAAAGAGGTGCTGTGATTTCTGCATCCAACAATGGGGAGAGATAAACTGTGCCCCTCGAGCTGATATCCACATTGTTCAAACACGTTGTTGTGCTGCAAAAGGGAGACAAAGCCTCACAAGGATGAGTCAAGGCTTGGAAAACCTGAGCGTGCCAAACAGAAGCAGCTCCATCCTTCAGTTTATTAAAGTGAAGTTTGTGAATAATAGCACAGCACAAAAATCCCCCCAGAGGGTGCAGATTCCTGATAGCAAAACAATGTCTAATTTTGCAGATAAGCACAGATCAAGATCCAGGGGTAGGAAATTGCAGGCATGGGAGGCCGAGGCTGGGAATGACGCAGGGACTCCATTCCTGATAACAGGAGCTCTTTAAAAAGCTCGGGATCTGTTGTCAGAACCTCGGAGAACTCGGCACACTCTGCACCCGGGGGTCCAGGCTGGAAGGGCTGGATCTTGCAGAGAAACCAGAGCCCTG
The DNA here is from genome assembly GCF_052056855.1 of Sturnus vulgaris. Classification (NCBI taxonomy): domain Eukaryota; kingdom Metazoa; phylum Chordata; class Aves; order Passeriformes; family Sturnidae; genus Sturnus; species Sturnus vulgaris. Next base: position 13,099,841 of record NC_142261.1, on the reverse strand, counting down.
GGGCTACAAAGAGCCCAGAGTGAGAGATTTTTTTCAGGCAGCAACCTGAGATGGTATTTTAGGAAATTTCGGATATTCCTGAATTACAGCCCGAGGCAGGGCCACCCACGTGTTCCTGGGTGTTGACTTGGTGGACCCCAATCCTTCAGTTTTCTCAAGGAAGGAGGGAATTCTGCCATGAATTCCCATTTCAGGCAGAAGGAGCTGTGTCAGATGCCAGGCTGCTTCCCTAACTCTAAATCCCAAATATTCTGTACTCACTGGGGGCATCCTGCTGCCAGCATTCCACAATCCAGGAGGAATTAGCTCCTGATCATAGATATAAAAATAAGAAGATGCTGGTGTCAGTCCCTCCTTCCAAGGCGTGATTTGGTTCCTCAGACAGTCCCTTTCCATGGAGACAAAAATGACACTAAAAACCCCAGGGGACACAGTGGAAACCACTGGAAATCAGCCCAAGAATGACCAGTGAAAAGAAAAAGCCACCTTCCATCCATCCTGCCTGGAATCTGCATCCGCACCATCACTGCATTCGTGACAGTGCTTGAACAGACACGGAGCTTCCTCTGTGCTCTCTGCACTTGGGAGTCCCCCCATGCACAGAGGGATGTGGGATTTGCCAGAAAAAAAAAAGATGGGACTTGCGGCTAAAATCCTTGGAAAATGTTTTTCCTTTGTTATGTTGAACTCACAATGTAATTTCTTCTCTTTTTCTGAATTTCTCAGATTTATGTGCTGTTGTTGGCTGAAACAATGGCAGCAACAAGCACAGAGCTGTCCTGCAGTGGAAAAAAGTCCCCAGGATGTCTCTAAGAAACTGCAAATATTTAATTATCGATAGCTCAGGGCCAGGATCCGTCATGATTAGATCTCCTCTGTAATCAGTCTAATTGGGAACAGCCCTGAATGGAGGTGCTGGGCTCTCATTGAGGGCTGCTCTGCCTTTCCTGGAAACATCAATGCTGCCTCTGACGTGGGCTCTGCCTGCATCTCATTTCCCTTCCCTCACCCCGGCTTTTCCATGAATCTCCAAACCACATCCATTCTCTGAATCACAGCCCCGTCCCGCCCTCACTGCTCCGGGCAAAGGAGCTCAGAAAATAATTCCCTTTCCTGTAAAATCCCTCGGTTCTGTGGGCCCTGGGAGCAGAAGTTGGCAGCAGCTCAGGTGTGGTGGTCACAGCTCAGATCTTCCACCTCCCTCTGCTCTTTGCAAACAGAGGGCAAGGCTGCCTTGTCAGATTGTCAGGAGCAGGGATCTGCAAGAAATCGTTCCCTGGATTTGACCAGTGAGCCAGAAAAAAAGAATAGTGTGAGGCTGACCCAAAACTACAAACTTACAGAGATTATTGTGAAGTGAAACTGCTCCTTTTGGGGTAAAATGCCAAATGAAGCATTTTCTCTGACAAGAATTGGGTTGTTTTATGTCAGGGGAGTTATTTTTAATATGATTTGTAGGAAAGGGGGAATTTTAGTCCCCAGCTGCTCAGTTGGCTTGTGTTGGGATGGGAACCCAGAGGCTGCATGGGCATAACCTACACTGAGATGTGGGGAAGAGACACGGAACTCATGGAATGGGTTGGGTTGGAAAGGACCTTAAAGCCCCTCCAGTGCCACCCCCTGCCATGGCAGGGACACCTCCCACTGTCCCAGGCTGCTCCAAGCCCCAGTGTCCAACCTGGCCTTGGACACTGCCAGGGATCCAGGGGCAGCCACAGCTGCTCTGGGAGCAGGGATGGGGAGTTGGGGAGTAGGGAGGATGTGACCCTGAGAACAGGAGGAAGATGGGGCTCCCTCTGGATCCAGAGGGATCAGGTGCCTGGCAGGATCCATCTGCACACACTGGGGCAGAGTGGAGGAGTCTCCATCCCAGTGATGATCCATAGTCCCATCATGGTCAGCAGTGAGGGATCCTCCCTGCCAGGAGGGAGATCTCTAAGCAGGCAACAAAAGTGATTTTTCCTGCTGAAACCTGGATTTTTCTCCCCTTGGCTGTTGAAGTATAAATTTGGGCTGATAAACTTCTTTCCTTTCTGCTCCCCCAGTTTCCAGTTTCCTCCTGGAGGAGCGGGTACAGGACTGGAGGAATACCCTGGGTGTGGGGCAGGGTGACCCCCATCCCTGGGGGCTGCTCTGCACAGGCAGGAGCTGCTCCTTGTCCAGGCTCTCCCACTCCAGCTTTGCTCCTGCAGCTCCTCACGGCTCCAGAGCCCACGTTTGGAAGCAGATTTCCCCCCAGCTCCTACAATTCATGGATTTAGGTCCTGCTTTGTGGTGCTTCCCCAGCTCTGGGACACGGCCACCGTGGGCAGCCACAGGGATGGGCTTGTGCCACCCTCACCAAACACTCGGGCATTTGGGAACAGCTGAATTTGGAAAAGGAGGGAAGCAAGAAAAATTGAGCACAGCTGGAGCTCAGGAGAGAGGGAATCTTCTTTGGGAAGGCCAATACCTGCACTGGCCTTGGTGTCCAGGTCACAAACCCACCCTCCCAGGCTGTCCTGGGGCTCTGCAAAATGAAGCTGGGGCTGAGAGAGCAGTGAGGAGCACAGAGCAATGACACTGAACAGCTCCAGTGCCAAAACAATCCCACCTGGAGCTGGGGGTTGGGAATTCCCACCTGGAGCTGGGGTTTGGGAGTTCCCATCTGGAGCTGGGGTTTGGGAGTTCCCACCTGGAGCCAAGGTTTGGGAGTTCCCACCTGGAGCTGGGGTTTAGGGGCTCTTTGGCTTTACCCAGCCCTTGGTGGCTGATTCACTGAATCCCAGCCATGGCTGTTGGGTTTCCCACCTGGAAATCCAGCTTTGTCAGGAGGTTGGGAGCATGAATGAAGGTTTTCTGCTCCTGAGAAAGAGAAATATTTACTTTATTCCCACAATAAATATAGGATAAGTCCCAGAAGCTTTGCTCTCCCAATCAGGCATTGCACACTTCCTTCCTTCCTTTTTCCATTTTTTTTTTTCTTTCCCGTTATGATCTGCTCAGGAAATGGAAATGCTCTCCTGCCTTCCTGGGTGATGGAAATGTCCTAAGAAGAGCTGGGAGGCACCTGCTCTGTTCCAGAGTCTGGGCTCTCTCCTTCCTTCCTGCCTGGCAGGGAGACCCCAGGGATGCAGGGAGGCAGTGCCATGGTCCCCGTGCCCTTTGGCCTTCTCCCATGGATTGGTTATGGTGCTCCCTCACTGAACAGCACATGGAAAAGTCCTCCTGGGAATTTTGGTGTCCATCCCCTTGGCCGCCCCCTCCAAAAGCTCTGAGTTCTCCCATTTTCCACTGGGATTCCCTTTACAGCTGCAGCTCTCTGAGGAAGGGCTCCATGGAAGGTGTCCCTGGAGCTCTGGCCCATCCATGGGCAGCATTCCCAGCACGGGGAGATGCTGAGCACCTCTGGGGAGGGAGCACAGCAACCCACACATGGCCCATCCCCAGCAAACACCAAAATGTCAAACATGACAATTTTCCAAGGCTTTCATCAGGAAAAATTAGCTGGGAATGGAAACATCCCTTCCCATGTCCTTCAGCTCCCAGCCCTGATGCAGATCTCATCTGGGTTTTGCAGATGAAAGGAAGAAGAAAGGAAGGAGAGGAGCCTGGACTGATTTGCTGACTGAGTATTTATTAAAATAGACTGGAGCAATTAAAGACAAAAGCTCCCCAAAGTTGGGATGCAAATTGAGGAGATGGAAAACACAAAAGGAGAGGATCTGGTGGCAACTTGAATTCCGTACAAACCCAGATTTTTCACAGAATCACAGAACTCAATTCCAAGCTAAAGCCAAACTGAATTTTTCGGAAAAGCAGAAACTCAAAGAAGAATTTCTTATGGCTAAAGTGAAAATTAGTTTGACAAACCACAAACATTTCAATTGAAAACTGGGGCATCCTCTTCTCTCTCTCTCTCCTTTTTTAATTAACCTCAAACTCTCAAAAGCACAATGATGGGAACCCAAGGAATGTGACATTGCCCAAGTGTCTAATAAATGCACAAGCTGAAAAACAAATATGGACTTGCAAAACATTTTGTTTTCCCCACATTTCCATTTTCCCTGACTAGAAGTATTCCTGCAAAATTTCAGCCAATTCCCTCTCTAATATTCAGCTGCCTTAATGCAATCATTTAATCCTGATTTAAAGGCTGTGAAATGAAGGATGAAGAGCTGATATTTCTCTGTAACCTTTTGAATTTCTATATTCTGACTCCGGTCCATTGGATCCATAACATCCAGATTGCAGGAGCAGAAGGGACTTTTTACATTTATTTTCATAATTTAATGTTTGTTTTAGAAAAAGGAGGGGAGGCAAAGCTGCCAGGGCTTAATCATGCAGCAATCTTGAATCTCACCACGACTGGGGGAGGCAAAGAAGCTTTGGCATCTTTGCTGCAGTGCTAATTTGCATTGAGGAGGATCTTTCCCCTCCGCAGCTAAAAAAGATGAAGTGAGAACTTCCAAAGTGACATTTTGGATTTTGTGTGGAGCTTCTCCCGCTGCCAGGGCTGTGCTCAAGGCTCTGACTGCTGCTTTTCTTGGGGCAGATTTGTCCAGAGGAATAAACGCTGTGGGGGAAGGTGTGGTGTGGGGGGGATAACTCAGGAAGGGAAGCTGAGCCCACAAATAAATGGAGGTGGGAGGAAAAGCCGGAGTCTGGACACGCAGGGGGAGGAAGGCACTGATCACTCAGCCATGAGATCAGCAGAGATCCCCTCTGCCCAGCCTTGGCTTCTCTGGGCCAAAATGAAGAGACAGAAAAAGCAGCATTTGCTCCCAGGGCAGCAGATGCTCTGTACCTGCAGCTGAGGCTGCTCCACTGCTCCCCATGGTGAGGATCTGTCCTTCTGCTCTGCCACAGAGCAAATCCTGCCCCTGACTGGGGCAGCCCACAGGGAGCCAGGAATGGCTGGAGAGAAGCTCTGGGACAAGGACTTTGGGGTGCTGGTGGGTGAGGGCTGGACCTGCCCCAACCCCAAAATCCCCCATGCCCTGGGCTGAGACCCCAGTGTGAGCAGCAGGGGAGGGGGGGGTGACAGGGGGATTCTGTCCCTCTGCCCCACCTGCAGAGCTGCCTCCAGCCCTGGGGCCCGGCACAGGAAGGACCTGGAGCTGCTGGACAGAGTCCAGAGGAGGCCACAAAGATACTCCAAGGGCTGGAGCCAGGCTGGGAGAGCTGGGGGTGCTCACCTGGAGAGGAGAAGGATCCAGGGAGAGCTGAGATGTCCTGCAGCTCCCTCTGTGCTTTCAGCCGGGCAGAACCAGGCTCTGGATTGAGCCCTGGAGCAATGCAGGTGTTGGGGGTGTGACCTGGAGCTGCTCCCCTGTGGGACATCTCCTCCAGGCTGGAAGCTGGAGGAGTGAATCCAGGAATGTGGCTGTGGTAGTCTTTCCTGTGGCTTGTCCCCAGCCCTGCTGTTCCCTTGGCCACTCCTTTAAGATATGGTGCAGGTTTAGGTGCCTCAGCACCACCATGGAAACAAGAATCCCTTTGTTCTGAGTTCTGTGATATCAGAAATGAAGGGTTTGCCTCTAAGTCACTCTGAGCTGGAGGACATGAGGGACTGAGAAAGCCCAGGGCTTGCTGCCACCCCATTGTCCTTCTGGGCTGACTCTGGAGGGGTGAAACTCTTGGGGGTCGGTGACACCTCAGCATCACCCATTTTGTGTCTAGCCTGGGCTACTGGTGCTGTGACTGAGCCCAGGACTAGATGGGATATTGGGAAGAAATTCCTGGCTGTGAAGGTGGAGGGGCCCTGGCACAGGGTGCCCAGAGCAGCTGTGGCTGCCCCTGGATCCCTGGCAGTGTCCAAGGCCAGGTTGGACACTGGGGCTTGGAGCAGCCTGGGACAGTGGAAGGTGTCCCTGCCCATGGCAGGGGTGGCACTGGTTGGTCTTTAAGGTCCCTTGCCACCCAAACCATCCCATGGTTCTATAAATGCCACTGCAGCCCCCTGGTCCTTGCTCCCCACAGGATGCTGGGAGCAGCCATTGTGCCACCACCACTTCCCAAACTCCTGGCTCTCCTGGGAAGTGCATCCACAAGGGATTGTGTGAATGGATGTGGGGAGATCCTCCCCTCGTCCTCCTCTGCAGCTGCATCCCCTCACCCTGGCAGCTCCTTGGCAGTGGGCATTGGAACGCCCAGGATGGTGTCTGCTAATCCAGGTGCTGCCCTTCCAGTTCCTCGAGCTTTATTAGAGCTCTCCATTAAGCATTAATGAGAAGCCTGAGGGATGGCTGCCATGTGGTGCCAGCGTGGAGCAGCCCTTGCAGCTCCCTGCTCGTGCCAGTCAAACCTTTATTCTGGGAATTTGGGCAGTGGGCACAGGGACGGAGGGATTGTGGGGAGCAGAGCAGGAAATCACAGCTGTGCTGGGCAGGGAGCTCGGCCCATCCCTCCTCAGAGCCCAAAACCAGGCACAGAGCTCCTCTGAGGGTGTTTATTGGTGGGTCATGGAATTTGGAACGCTGATTACACGTGGGCCTGGTAAAAAGGAGCTCAAGGTTTGGAGGGTTTTTTTGTTGCTGTGTTTTAAAGGCTGTCTTGTAGAGGGGAAAGATTTTCCCAGACTGGTAGTGGGGAAAGGTTTTCTCACATTTAAAGGACTTTGGCCATTTTTATGGTTATTGTGATGGAGAAGAGGATGGCACCCTGGATTTCGGGGTTGTATCTAAAGGCTGGAAATTCCCATTTCTCTCCTCTCTTCAGTGTCCCTCAGCCCAGCTGGCTCTGGATGAGCCCCATGTTCTGAGCAGCTGGGAGGTGTCCCTGTCCATGGCAGGGGCTCAGAATGGGATGGGCTTTAGGATCCCATCCCACCCAAACTATTCCACGAGTCCATGATTCTACTTTGAAAATGTCTGGTTTGGGTTTGTAGCAAATCCAGGCCTGCTGGAAGGATCACAGGAGGGTGCCTAGGGGAACAGGGAGCAGCAGCTGAAGAATTAAATTTCACCCTCAATGTTTTTTTTTTAATTCATGGAGAATACGAACCAATTTAAAAGAAAATACCCAGGACTCCTTAAACTTTTCCCAAAGCTCTGTCATGTGTTCCATTTCCAAGTCTGATCACTGGCAGGGAATCCAGGCAGATGTTGAGCTCTGCTCCTTCCAGATGTGGCTGCAAAGGCCACATGAAGGGCCCTATCCCTTGGATGGGCACTGGGGGAAAACCACCATGGGGAAAAAACAGGAAAGGGCAAAGCCTTGTCTCATCCTCAGTTCTGCTCAGTCCTTTCCCAGCAAATCCTGGGAAGGAGAGGCCCTCAGCGAACCTCCTGGAGACCTCAGGAGCCAGAGGTGACCCAAGGGTGGTGGAGGGTTTGCTACAGAACAATGACAGCAGAAAATCCCTGTTCCTGTTGCTTCTGTGCACTGGAACACAGAGACTATCCCTGGCCAGGGCCTTTGGGTGATGGGAGACACAAATCAGAGGAGTGAGGAGTCAGAAGAGGAGATTTTAGACTGAATCCATCAGGGGAATCATGACAAACTCTGTCCCAGGTGGAGTCCCCAGCCTTGTCAGGGGGCCCAGACATGGAATTGCTGGGCTCTCCCCTGGGAACCCCTTGCTGACACTGCCCCAGTGCCAAAGGAAAGGGAGGTGGCAGAGGAGATGCCAAGGTGTGAAAGGAACTCCCAGGGAAGCTGGGAGCAGGGAGCAGTCTGACTGGGAACACTGGGAAAAGCTGCAGTGCAGAATGGATGAGCAGCCAGGGATGTGCAGCAGGGAGAAATGCCTCAGACATTGAAGGAGCTGGCAAACATGGAGATGAGGGAGATCCTGGATTTCCCAAAGGCCTCCTGCATGTTCCCTCATTAGGAGCTCCCCAGGAACCTTGGCTTTGGGGGGAGCACATCACAGGTTAAGGAAGAGGAATAAAGAGCAGCAATAAACGAAAGTGGTGCCAGGAGTGCTCCCCAAAGGTCTGCTGGGATCTGGGATGTGTAATATTTGTAAACTATCTGAAAAGGAACAAGTTAAAAGGAGGCCACATTTGCATGGGATGTGTGTTAGAGAGCAGCCAAATCTGAGGCTGCTGGCAGGAAAGGGAGCAGGAATCAACATCCACAGGCTGGGAGTTTATTGCTCAGGATAAAGGTTGATAAAGGCAAAAGAAAGTAGATGAGGAAATAATCATCAATCCTTTCCACCTGAGTACAGGAATGAGCTCCAAAAAATCCTGGTTAGGAGGGGGAAGAGCTGGACAAGGCTGTGAAGGCTTTGTAGGCTCTGATCAGCAGGAAGCAAAGGGAAGTTGGAAGAGGGAGGAATAAGGAGCAGAGCAGCAGGAAGGGATCTGCACCAAGGCCAAGGGCCTTGCTGGCTGTCTCATCCCAACAGGATCGTATGGGAGTTAAGGAAAAGGGCAGTGAGGATGAACAGAGACACAAATCCACTCTCAGGGCAGAGAGGGGCAGAGAGAGCTCCAGCTTCCCAAGGAAGGGATTTCACAGCTGTGTGGAGAGTGGGGATTGAGCTGAGCAGGGAATATCCATTGACACCAACGGGGCAGAGCCAGCCCCAACTGCAAATGGTGATGGCAGAGTTTTCTTTCTAAGTTTTTTATAGAATCATGGAATGATTTGGGTGGGAAGGGACCTTAAATCCCGTCCCATTCTCACCCCAGCCATGGCAGGGACACCTCCCACTGTCCCAGGCTGCTCCAAGCCCCAATGTCCAACCTGGCCTTGGACACTTCCAGGGATCCAGGGGCAGCCACAGCTGCTCTGGGCACCCTGTGCCAGGGCCTGCCCACCCTGCCAGGGAACAATTCCTTCCCAATATCTCACCTAACCCTACTCTTTTTCCATTTAGAGTCACTTTTGCTTGGTTTTGTTTTTTTTTTTTTGTTTCTATTGTTTTTTTTTGTTTGTTTTGTTATTTGATTGGGTTTGGGGGGGGTTTGTTTGTTTCGTTCTTCCATGGGGGTTTTTGTATTTGATTTGTTTTGTTTTGTTTTGTTTTGGCAGAGTTTCTGGGAGCTGTCCTGCTTGCCAGTCTGACAAATCCAAACATTCCCTGAGACCAAAGGACACAAGTGGAATCCAGTTCCTACCTGGAGATGGCTCCAGTGCTGACACTTGTGTGTGGATCACCCAGGACCACCCCTCAGAGCCAAGGAAAACCCTTGGTCTTGAGCCAGTGAGTCCCCAGTGCTTCCTCCAAGCAGGATGAGGCTGCAGCCCTGCATTCCCTGGGAACTGGAGGACTCTTCCTGACCCTTTCTCCGGCATGGATGTGGCTGTGCTGCTTGAAGGCAAAGCAGGCAAATTCCAATTTTTCTGGAATATTTTTTAGAGGTGTTTTCCCTTCAGCTCCACCCCCAGCAGCTCTTCCAGGTGTCTTCACCTCCTGGGCCTGGTGCATCCCCTGCAAGTGGCAGTTTCCCAAAGGCCAAGGCCAGTCCCTCAGCTCAGAGGAACAACTTCCCAAACGCTTCTTCCCAAGCCCCAAGGCAGCTCTGGGAACCAAAACAACCCAAGCCTGAGGGCTTGGGCACACCCAGCCCGGAGCTGTGACATTCCCACTGCCCCCATGTCCATGGGGCACACAGCACCACAGCACATCCCTGCTGCCCCTGGGACCCCTGCTCCTGGGAGGAGCCAGGCTCTGGCAGGAGCTGTCCCTCATTCCAAGCCCTCCTGAGGGGGGGATCCCTGGGAAGCCCTGGCTGCAGGATACCATTAACAAGCAGGGCACAATGCCTGGCCCAGCAGCAGCGGTGTCACATCAGCTGCTCAGCTTTGTGACAAATATTCCATGGCTCATTATCCTTGAGAGGAATCTCTCTCTCCAGTGCTTTTAGGACCTGCAGAAATTGGCAGTTGCTGTTTGCTTTTTTGCTCAGGCAGCACCGAATTCTCCAATTAGGAATTCCTTGGGAGCCCCCTCGTACACAGAGCCCGAGGCCAAACCCGGCTGTGCCAGCGAGGGGTTCCCAGCTGACCAAATCCTTGCCTTTGGCACAGCTCCCATGAAAAACCTCTCACTTCAGCAGGGAAGTGTCAGCATTTTCCTCAGCAGCACCTGCCTGCCTTTTTATCAGAAAATGGGGATGGTTTTGCTCTTGGAAAAAGCCAAATTAGGAACGGAGCAAAGAGGCCCTTTGATGTTGAGGAAAGCTGGAATGCTGCATGTGGAGAATCCATGGGGATTCTTCCCAGAGACTGCTGAGGGCTTCTCCATCCACTTCCCCTGTGTGCTGGGGATTCATCCTGAGTGTTCAGGATCAGGGAAAATGCAGGGATCAGGGAAAAGATCTGAAACCCACTCATGCACAACTGTCCCAGCATGCCCATGATGTTGTTCCCAGGCATTCCCTGGGAATACCCAGAACAGCTCCTGTGTCTCTGCACCATCCCAAAGCCACACCAATCCAGAACTGGTGGATTTATGGCAAAACCTTCAGGCCTCTCCCATGAATATGCAGCTCATTGGATAAGGATCAATATTTAAGAGAGGCTGTTGCACTCATTACAGCCCCAAATCCCAATGAAAACGGAAGTCCAGGTGCCAGGTGAGACTTTCATCATGCACAGAACAGAAAAAAAAAATCAAGGAAAAAAAGAGAAAAACAGTGAGGAGGGAATAGAATCCAAGAAGTGCTTAATGACCTCTTCAGGGACTCCAAGTATTTCCAAACAAATTCACCAGCAATTCCTGGGAGGTGCAGGAGAGGGATCTGGGGGATGGGAACAGGGTGTCACTTGCAATGTGGAGAGATGGGCAAGGATTTCCTGCCCGAACTCTTCCTGGATGGAAAGTTGGATTCTTGACTAAACCAAATTGATTTCAGAAAGTTCCTGATTCCTATAGGGATATGAAATCATATTTTCAACTGGAATTTTGAGGCAGAAGAAAAGGGAGAGCTTTGATGAAAAGTCAGCTCGGAGAAATGAGCTTCTGTCTGCAGCGATTTCCCTCCTGATCCAATATTGTTACAGCTGCTTAATATTTCCCCAGTTAAGCCCTATTTTGATGAAGAATTGAATATTTTTTCCTAAACTACTCCTTTTTTCCCTCAAGTTTTTCCTGTACAGGCTGTTGAACTTCTCACAAAACCACTTCAGATAAACCCGCAGCTTTAATTTTTTAATGAAAAATAGAAAATGCTGAGGGAAATATTAAAATCATTTTCTGGAGATATTTTCATTCTGACATAACCTAGTCCTGAAAGCAAAATTTTCGTGGCTGCTGATGCCTCTTCAGGCTCTGTTTTTTGGTACAGCTGCTGCTCCCCAAACTCCCAAAACCCTGGGATCAGGCAAGCCTGGTAGACACATGCACAGTGCTGGGTGTCCCAGGGCTTTTCCTTCAGAATGTGGAGGGCAAGGCTGTGCATGGAAGGCTGGAGCCCCACGAACAGCACCTGGAAAGGGATGTGTGAGGTCCAGCTGTGGGTTTGGGGATGATCCACTTGGCTCTTGTTCCAGGAAAGGTGGGATGGGGCCCTGGATAGCCCTGAGGATGGCAGAGATGATTTAAGGACCCTTCCAACCCAAACCACTCTGGGGTTCTGGGATTCAGCATCACTCAGCACCTCTGGAGCTCCATCCCTGGGGAGCTTGTTTAATGCACAAGTCAGTGAGCAAGGGAGGGACAAAATGAGGCAATTCAGGGCAGTACAGCTCAAAATAAACTGGGTTTATGAGATACCAGCCAATGATTCAGGTTACTGCCTCTCCTGACTTACCTGCTCTTTGACCTGCCAGTACTGTTAAACTCCCAATGCAGTGCAGCCAGGAGGATTTGAGGAATTTATCTGATGTGCTGGGAAAAGGTGGGAAGTCAAGGGGAGGGAAAACTCATGGAGGGAACAGCAGAGACTGCAGTGGAACAGGAGATTTGAGACAGAGGTGGCGCCTCAGGAGGACAACAGGGAAGGACATGGGTGACACAGAACAGGGAAGAGAGGAACCAGCTGAGGAAGGACCACGGAGAAGGGGAGCAGGGAACACTCTGGGGTCCCAGGACAGAGCTTTTCTGCTCGGAAATGATGGCAAAATCCAGTAGGGACCCATCCTGCAAAGGAGGGGAAAGCAGTGAGGGATAATGAGGGAGCCTTGCAGCAGAATCGATTAATGAGCGAGTCAGCTGCTGCTGAATGAGATTTGAATTTCACACCAGTGCTGGAAACCCCAAAATAAACCTTTTCCCTCCCCTGTGCGTCAGAAATTTTGCCTTTTAAGGCAGCATAGCCCGCTGGATGTTGGAGGGGCAGATGAGGGACAGAAAATAAACTCCACAGCCCCTCCTCTTGTGTCTCCCCAGCCCTTTATTCTGCTCTAATCCTCAGATCCTGGTGGATCTGGGAAGGGCTGTTTTCACCCAGGAGGGAGGAGAATTCCCAGGGGATGGAGAGCAACAGAATTCCAGTTTCTGATTCAATGCCTGCAGGGTCCTGCAGCTTGTTAGTGGGGGAAAAGGCACCTGGCAAGGTGTGCTCCCCTGGGAGCTGCCCTGCCTGTCCTGCTGGAATGGTCTTGGAAAATAGAGCTGGGGAGCAGGGCAGGCTTGGGGCACCTCAGTTCCATGAATGGCCTGGGCAGGCTGGATTTCAGTGGGAGTCAGCTCCAGGCAGAGCAGGGGGAGGTTTGTACCAGGATTTAATGAGGCAGAGAATCCGTGTTGTCCTCAGCATCAAAGGGGCTTCCATTTCCAGGGGATGGCAAAGATTTAATTCCCAAATGAGCACAGAAATACCTGAAAATCCTCAGCACTTTCTGAGCCCTTCCTGATTCCAAACAGCTCTGCCAGCCCCAGGGAAAAGCCTGCCCAAAACCAGAGCACCTGGCATTGCCTTGGCACCTCAGTGACGTCACAGGCTGGGGATTGTGCCAAGGAACATCCTGGATCACCCCCTGATGCCAGTCCATGGAATCATGGAATGGTTTGCGTGGGAAGGGACCTGAAAGCTCATCCCATTCCACCCCTGCCATGGCAGGGACACCTTCCACTGTCCCAGGCTGCTCCAAGCCCCAATGTCCAACCTGGCCTTGGACACTGCCAGGGATCCAGGGGCAGCCACAGCTGCTGTGGGCACCCTGTGCCAGGGCCTGCCCACCCTGCCAGGGAACAATGTGGGCCATGAGATGTTTTACCAGGAATTCTTCCCAGGACTGGGTACCCCTTGAAGAGGGGCTGTCCACTGAAACCTTTTGAAACAAGCATTGCTTCCAATCCTCCTAGCTCTCACCTGGATTTATGTCTCTTCCCATGGCAATCTGGGAAAATTTCATCTCTGTGGACATATTTTCCTGAAGCTTCTGATTCCAAAAGTCTCCTCAACTCCTCATCCAACCTTTCTATGTGGTGACAGAGCCAAAGACCTTCCCATCACAAGGAATCTGCTTGGTACCCCTGGGGCAGCTCCGCAGGCTTTTCTTCCTCTCCTCAGCTCCTGAGCCTCCCACTTGTGCTGTGTCCCAGCCTCAAAACCACCTCCTCTCCTTTCTACTGAGCCATCTTCCCACATCCAACTTGTCCAAGCCCTGAGTCCTCTGGATCATTTAGGAAATGCCAGAACTTGTGACCTGTGATCAGTTTTCATTCTTTTCAAGCTTATTTTGGGGAAGACTGAGCAGATAATTCTATGCCACATGTAAATAACAGTTCTTACCACGTCCAAGCCACTGGAAGTTTATGAGCTTGTGGAAAACCTCCTTAAAGGACTGAGAGAGTGAATTCCTTCTGCCATAGATTATTCCCAGAAAGTTTATTTCCAAAGCAGAGGGACTTAATCACTGCATTTATTTTCCCTCACAGGAATAAACTCATGAGTGGTCCCAGTCCCCCTGTGCCTACTCTGGGAAGTCCCACAGCCTAGATTCCTGTGGTTACTGCGCTGCAAAGAGAGAGAAAGGGCAGCAACACACACGGAGCTCTTTGGGGAAAAAAGGCAAATTTATTGTACAGACAGCCCGGATTTAAAGTGTGTTATGTGCAGCTAGGACAGGACAGGAGCTCATTGGACAATTGGGAAAAACATCCTCGGGACAGCACCTCAGGATGTATCCCACGGGAAAGACACCAGGTGTTAATCTTTATGATGAATTCCACTCTGTTTGTCACCGTGTTATCACCCTGGGAGACTCCTCCCTAACTGAAGCTGCAGTCAGCTTGTCAGCCTGGGAATGGAGCTGAGAGTCAGGAGAAATCCAGGCCTGGAGAGAATTTCCAAGCTGTGATTCCCTAGCTCTCTGAATGTGTGTGTCCACAGATTCCCCATCCTTTTCCATAGGAAAGGATCACAGGGTTCCTTCCCTGCCTCACTCACCCTCCTCTACTCTCCCTGCCACATGAGGAGAACCTGATTCCTTCCAGCAGGGTTTTTCCCACAGTATTTGTACAGCTGCACCAGGACACCTCTTGCTCCTGCCTGGATTCATCCTTGTGGGGACTCCTGGGTCCCTCTGCAGTCCCTTCCAAAATCCTCATGGATTTATATCTGCATCGTCCCTTCTTTACCCTGACATATCCTGGGGAGAGATAGATGGATGGATGATGGATGGATGATGGATGATGGATGGATGATGGATGATGGATGGATGATGGATGGATGGATGGATGGATGGATGATGGATGGATGGATGGATGGATGGATGGATGGATGATGGATGGATGGATGATGGATGATGGATGATGGATGGATGATGGATGATGGATGGATGATGGATGGATGATGGATGGATGGATGGTGAATGATGGATGGATGATGGATGATGGATGGATGATGGATGGATGATGGATGGATGGATGGTGAATGATGGATGGATGGATGGATGGATGATGGATGATGGATGGATGGATGGATGGATGGATGGATGGATGGATGATGGATGGATGGATGGTGAATGATGGATGGATGGATGGATGATGGATGATGGATGGATGGATGGATGGATGGATGGATGGATGGATGATGGATGATGGATGGATGGATGGATGGATGGATGGATGGATGATGGATGATGGATGGATGGATGGATGGATGGATGGATGGTGAATGATGGATGGATGATGGATGATGGATGGATGATGGATGATGGATGGATGGATGGATGGATGGATGATGGATGGATGGATGATGGATGATGGATGGATGGATGGATGGATGATGGATGGATGGATGATGGATGATGGATGATGGATGGATGATGGATGATGGATGGATGATGGATGGATGATGGATGGATGGATGGTGAATGATGGATGGATGATGGATGATGGATGGATGATGGATGGATGATGGATGGATGGATGGTGAATGATGGATGGATGGATGGATGATGGATGATGGATGGATGGATGGATTGATGGATGGATGGATGGATGATGGATGGATGGATGGATGATGGATGATGGATGGATGATGGATGGATGATGGATGGATGGATGATGGATGGATGATGGATGGATGATGGATGGATGATGGATGGATGGAGGATGGATGGATGGATGGATGGATGATGGATGATGGATGGATGATGGATGGATGGATGATGGATGATGGATGGATGATGGATGATGGATGGATGGATGGATGATGGATGATGGATGGATGGATGGATGGATGGATGGATGGATGGATGATGGATGATGGATGGATGGATGGATGGAGGATGGATGGATGGATGGATGATGGATGATGGATGGATGGATGGATGATGGATGATGGATGGATGGATGGATGGATGGATGATGGATGGATGGATGGATGATGGATGATGGATGATGGATGGATGATGGATGATGGATGGATGGATGATGGATGATGGATGGATAGATGGATGGATGATGGATGATGGATGGATGATGGATGATGGATGATGGATGATGGATGGATAGATGGATGGATGATGGATGATGGATGGATGATGGATGATGGATGATGGATGATGTATGGATGGATGGATGATGGATGGATGATGGATGATGGATGGATAGATGGATGGATGATGGATGGATGATGGATGATGGATGGATGATGGATGGATGATGGATGGATGGATGATGGATGATGGATGGATGATGGATGGATGGATGGATGGATGGATGGATGATGGATGATGGATGGATGGATGGATGGATGGATGGATGATGGATGGATGGATGATGGATGGATGATGGATGGATGGATGGATGGATGGATGGATGGATGGATGATGGATGGATGATGGATGGATGGCTGCTCTGCTGTTCCAAATCTCACCTTTGATCTGGGTAGGAAATGCTCGGCTCCTGCCCTGGCTGGAGCATCTCCCAATGGGATGATGGAATTTGATCAGCCCTGCCCTGGGACTGCATGGCCATGAACAGGAGAGATCTCCTGGAGGGAGGATGGGCTGTGGGAAAGATAAAGATGACTGTCCCACCTGATTTTATCAGATGGCCCATCAGCAGAGGATATCTCCCACAGAGATCAGGATCACTGCCCCAGCTGGTTTCAGCAGATGGTGATAGAATACACACCCCTGCTCACATCCTGTATTGCAACCTAAGACAAACAGGGACATGGGACACCTGGGAATGGGCACACAGGACATCTGGGAACAGGGACATGGGACACCTGGGAACAGACCTCTGTTCCCCTAGGAATGGAGGCATGGGACATCTAGGAACAGGGACACAGGACACCTCCCACCACAGCTCTGCCCAAGTGAGTAATACCCCAGTGCCAGGGCAAAGGATTCCCTTATTCCAACCAGGGGAATCACAGCCAGGATTCCCATCAGGGCTGGATGCACTGGAGGAGATCCCAGCCTTGCTCCCCAGGCTGATCCCTGCATCAGCCTCTATTCCATGCTCCAGCCTGTTTTCCCTCTGAAGTTCATCCTCGCTGTGTTTCATCCCAAGCAAACCTCTTCTCTTTGTTTATCTTGGACAAATATTTGCAGATTCCACAGCTCAGATCCTTGGGAGGGATTAAGCAAAAACCCCTGTGGCCCCTCCACCTCCCAGACAGGATCTGGGATGTGCTGCCAAGCTGGGCCCTGCTCTGGAAATCCTTAAATTGTGCTTTACCTGCCCAAAGCTGTGCTTTACCTGCACACCTGGGTGCCTGTGCTTTTCCATGGGAAACACTGGGAAGAATTTATCCATGGATTTCGCTGAAATAACATAAATAGAACAGTGAGCAATACCACTGCAAATCCTTTTCATCCCATTTGCTTTGATAGAGATACAGGGTTTGTTTGCTGTTTAATTTTTCACGTTAAATATATAAATAAATATGGGATTCAAGAGGGATGTTTTTTCCTCCCTCCCTATCCATCTCCTCCCCTGCCTGGATTTGAGGCATTGTGTAACTGATGGAAGAGGCTGAGTGGCAATTTGGCTTCCCTGGGCACCCAGTTCTCAGCAGGGGCTGGGAACTGGGGCAAAAAAGTGGGCAGGAGGGAGAGGCTGTGATTCATTATTGAGGGAATGGGAAGCACCTCCCAGTCTCCTCTCGGCATTAGCTCTGCTCTCCCGGAGCATAAATAACGGGCTCATCCCTAATGACTCCACTCTCGTTAAGGGAAACTTTGTCTGGGAGCTGTGCAGCCACTCAGAATTCACCCCACGTCCTGCTGAGTGTGAGGCAGGGGGGCTTTGATCCCCCATTCCATGGGGATGGTGCTGAGCAGCAGAATCCACATCCAGCTCCTCCTGAGGGTCCCTGGCCTTGTCGGGGGATATGGGGGTGCTCTGTACAGCCAAGCTCCTGGAATCTCCTGGAAGCCTCTTTCCCCAGCTGGCTGATGGAAAAGGGGGTGCTGACCCTGAGTGAAGCTCCTGGAATCTCCTGGAAGCCTCTTTCCCCACCTGGCTGATGGAAAAGGGGGTGCTGACCCTGTCTGTCCCAGCTGAGCCCATGGATGCCATGTCCTCCAGAGGAACATCCCTTTGAGCAGCCAGTTGGGTTTTCCATATGCCAGGATTCTGGGAATCACACAAAAGGCACCTTTGGCATCCCACTGCCATGAAATGCCTCAGCACTTCCCCAAAACACGTTCAGGGCAGGATAATCCCACCACACTCCATGGCTGGCTGGCTGCAGTCACCTCTTTTCCAGACTTGGAGCTCTTTGGAGAAGGAAGGATCTCATTTTGTTTGTTTGCTCCAAACCCAGCAGGGTGGGATTTTGGCCCATGGTTAGGAAATTGGTGTGTTCCATGAATACAAATGTAATTAATTAATGAGAAGAACCAGTGGGGAGGCAGAGCTCAGGGCTGCAAGGGCTGATTCTGAGCAACAAGATTTCTTTTATTCATTCCAAGCTCTTCCAAGCAGGAAGCAGCTCCAAAGCTGGCATGGACCTCCAAAAGTTCTTCCACCTGTTCCCAGCATTAACCTTTGCAGCTCCAGCTTAGCTGAAGTGAGATCCCAACCCTCTGCCTGGCTGGGAGTGTCTTGAGCAGAGCCCCTCTGCAGCTCTGGGAGGTTGAAGAGTCCCTCTGGCATCTCAGAGCCAGGCAGGAAAGAGCTCCAGGGCTCCTCATTAATCAGCCATCACACAGGGAAATTCCAGTGTCTTCTAGCAGGCTTTTTCCCCTGGATGAGGAAGCAGCTGCCTCTTAATTAGAGGCCAGCTAAGTGCTACTGTGTGATCTGTGAGGTTGTGCATATTTAATAACTCAGCTCCCAGCTGCTGCTGCTCGGTGCTGGGTTGGAGGCAGCGCAGGCTGCCAAGTCCCCTTTGATGTTTCCTCGTGCTGGCTGTCCTTGGAAACAGGGGGAGCACAGTGACCCAGCCACTCCAAAATCCAGGGGAACCACGTAGGGCAGGGAGGGGCCTCCATGCCGGCACTGACGGGGCTGCTTTACCCAGGGTGGGGCAGCGGCAGCTGGGCAGGAGCTGGGGATGCTCCTGGGGAGGAGAAGGACTGACCTGGGGAGGGGAGACACTGCTGCTGTCCTTCCTTACCCAAACACATCCAGTCTGGACTCTGCCAGAGGATTCCTTCTCCTGGTGCTGCTGGGGACAGAGATGAACGTCAGTGTGATTGAAGCTGGTCTAGCTCCTCACACAGTGACCATCCAAGGGTGGCCACCACTGTGCTGTCACCTGTGGTGTGCTGTCACCTGTGGTGAGCCAGCAGCAGCAGGAGGTGGCAGAAGGAGGTGTGGAAGTTCTCCTGCCAGGTGATGAGAGCCTAAGGACACGCAGAAGAATTCTGCCCATCCCTGAGCACTGGAACCCAAATGTTTCCCAGCCCTGCTCACGTTCCAGCTTGAGCACATTAACCATGTCTGAGGTTTCTTCTGTCTGTATTTTCTGCTTTCCAGTCCATGTTCTCCATGTAGCTCCCTGGATATTTCCATGTCTATCTTCCCCTCCATTTCTTGATCCTTCCTGAGGCATTTTGCAATTTTAAATTGCAGCACCTTGACTCCTCACCCTTTCCAACCCAATGCATTGAAGTGACATCAAATTGCTCTCAATATCTTTATTTTTCCTTTTTGGATGTCAGGAAAGGGCTCCACAATATCCAGGTAAAATTTGTGTGTAAGGAGCCATCCATGGAGGATTAAATCAGCCTGGTGCTTGTAGCTCCTTAAGGATTTACAGAATCCCAGAATCCCTGAGGTTGGAAAAGCCCTCCAAGGTCATCGAGTCCAAGCTGTGCCAAATCTCCACCTTGTCTGCAGATCAGAGCTCCGAGTGCCACATCCAGGCCTTCCTTGGACACCTCCAGGGATGGGCACTCCAAATCTCCCTGGGCAGCCCCTGCCAAGGCCTGACCACCCTTTTCACAGAGAAATTCCTCCTGATGTCCAACCTGAACATCCCCTGGAGGCCGTTCCCTCTCCTCCTGTCCCTGTTCCCTGGGAGCAGAGCCCGACCCCCCCGGCTGTCCCCTCCTGTCAGGGAGTTGTGCAGAGCTACAAGGGCCCCCCTGAGCCTCCTTTTCTCCTCCTTTGTCCCCTGTAGCAGCTGCTCCTGTCACTGGTGCTGCTCCCTCCTGCCAGAGCCCTTCATGCCAGAGAGCAGCACCTGCAGTGAGATGCAGAGAGAGGAGAGCCAGGACAGTCTGCTTGCTGCTCCCCAGGATTTCCCCCAGGCAGAAGTTTGCTCGTCTCCATCCCCTCTAAAGTGTTCTTCCCTCTTGGCCAGGTGGATTGTGAAGTGCAAGGCCAAGTTCAGGTCATTCCTCTGCAGAGACCCCAAATCTGCAGGAGCTGTGAGGCACCAGCAGCTGGGAAGAACCAGATTCTCCATGGCTGTGGCTCATCCATCTGGAAGGATGGCCAGGGGCAGCTCTGTATCCAGCCAAAACAGGCTTTATTTACAGGAGCAGAAGCAGATTTTGGGTTGGGATGGAGACAGCCAAGAGGCTGAGCAGGGAATTTGCTAAATACAACATTTTTTTTGTCACTCTTTGCTTGTTTGCTAATTTTTTTGGTCAAAAGTGATATGTCTTGCTGGAAAGTCTCCATTAAAGCTGAACTGGGAAAGCTGCCAAGATCTGGGATGGGATCTCAGGTCAAAAATGTTCTAGGGAGTCAACCTTAAAAACAAGGCCCTGGTGAAGAGAATTTGCCATGGAGTGGGAGCTCCGTGCTCCAATCCCTTCTGGAGGATTAGGATTTCCTTGGAATCCCATGTCAGTGCCCCAAACACGGGGCAAAGTGTTCTTGCAGTCTGTCACTCACTTATTAAAAGTTTGCTCCTGGACCAGAGAAACAATTTTCCCATGAATATTTCATCAAAACTGATGTGTTTGGATGAGGGGGAAAAAAAGCAAAAAAAAAAAATTGATGAAAAGGTGTTTTCTGCAAAACAAACACACACTGCATCTGAACCAATTCTGTGCTGCCCACCCCAATCCAACAGTGCCCTCCTGGGTCCTGCCAGGCTCCTGGAGCTGAGCCCAAGCAGGAGAGCCTGGAACTAAACTGGACATTGGCTGGATCGATATCCCTGACCTTCCATTCCTGTCCATTGCAGGAGGAACAGAATTCTGGCAGGAGGGCACTGAGGGGTGGATTCAGCAAGGATTGGAGCAGCTCCAATCTCTGCTCCTGGGACAGGGACAGCACCCAGGGCAGGGCTGGAGCTGGGCCAGGGCAGGCTCAGGCTGGAGCTCAGGGCAAGGTTCTTCCCCCAGAGGGTGCTGGGCACTGCCCAGGCTCCCCAGGGAATGGGCACGGCCCCGAGGCTGCCAGAGCTCCAGGAGCGTTTGGACAGCGCTGCCAGGGATGGACAGGCTGGGATTGTTGGGGGGTCTGTGCAGGGACAGGGGCTGCATCCATGATCCCTGTGGGTCCCTCCAGCTCAGTAGATTCCATGATTTTAGCATTTCACCTGGAGAGGGGAAAAAAAAAGGCTCTGTTGGAAGAAGAGAGCTGGAAGTTTCTCTCCCAGCCATGGACGCAGCTGCTGGCACTGGGTGGGATGGAGGGGATGCTCCAAGGATGCTCCTGATGCTGGCACGTCACGGCTGGGGGCTCCTCAATCCTCCAGCGCAGCTCCTGTTTAGCCCACTCGGGGCGGGAACTGAGTTAATATTTCACTAACAAGTCTCCTAAACTCAGGGTCCCCGTGGGGCTGGCACTGATCACTGATCCTCAGAGCTCCTCTCTTTCTTCCTTCACACCTTCCCTAGGCTGCAAAGGCGGCTGCTGATTGATATTCCAATGCAAACGTTGCAGTCTTTCAAACACTGCCAGGTTTTATGAAGAGCTATTAATAAAATGGATTCACCTGGCAGGAGAAGCAAAGGAAAGGGGGAAAAAAGGGGCTGGAAGGAGCAGAAGGGTCATTTCCAGATAATTGAGGGCTTTTCCCTACACTGCCTCCGAGAGATTGTTCAGGAACAAGAATTCCAAGGGCAGATTGTTGGGATTTTAGTATTGGAGCAAAGAGCTAATATTGAATTTGTGAGAGGGGCTTGGTTTCAAGAATTTGGATTCAGACATCCTCAGATCTTCAAGATTTCAGAGCACTGGATGATCTCTGGGGAGGAAGTTGTCAGCTATCCATGTTTTCTATCACAGGGGCAGATGTTTCTTAAAGAAAAGGAAGGATTGGGACAGAGGATGTGGCACCTGAACCCCCCCAAGCAGGAGCCCTGTCCCTCGGGACTCAGCAGTTCTCACTTTGTGCCACTTTCTGACCTCTCTGCCTTTGCAGGAGGAATGTCCCAGCCCCTGTGGGACCCCTGTGCCACAGAGAAACCCTCGGAGCACCTCGGTTCCCCCTCTTTCCAGCATCCCTGAGTTTTGTCTTCAGCAGTGGGGAGCCAAGAAAACCAAGTGATTTCAGAGAGATCAGCTCAGAAGAGCAAGTGACAGATAAAAAAGGCATCCCAGCACTGCCTGGAACCGAGGCATTTCCAAGGTGTTGACAGTGAGGAGGAGGAGGGAGGTATACTTGGCTCCCAGCAGCTGGAAAAGAGAGCAGAATATGGTTTCTTTCCTCCCCCACAATGAGAGGGGCTGGAGGTTCCCTTCTCTGGTCACAGCTTTGCTTGGGGTCTGCGTTGAGAGGGAGGGGACCTGGGAGGGGACCCAGCCTGAACAGACACTGACCCTGAGCAGAGACTGACCCTGAACAAGGACTGACCCTGAACAGGGACTGACCCTGAGCAGAGACTGACCCTGAACAGAGACTGACCTGAACAGAGACTGACCCTGAACAGGGACTGACCCTGAGCAGAGACTGACCCTGAGCAGACACTGACCCTGAACAGAGACTGACCCTGAGCAGAGACTGACCCTGAACAGAGACTGACCCTGAACAGGGACTGACCCTGAACAGACACTGACCCTGAACAGAGACTGACCCTGAGCAGAGACTGACCCTGAACAGAGACTGACCCTGAACAGACACTGACCCTGAACAGACACTGACCCTGAACAGGGACTGACCCTGAACAGGGACTGACCTGAGCAGGGACTGACCCTGAACAGGGACTGACCTGAACAGAGACTGACCCTGAGCAGGGACTGACCCTGAACAGGGACTGACCTGAGCAGGGACTGACCCTGAACAGGGACTGACCTGAACAGACACTGACCCTGAACAGAGACTGACCCTGAACAGAGACTGACCCTGAACGGAGACTGACCCTGAACAGGGACTGACCTGAACAGAGACTGACCCTGAGCAGACACTGACCCTGAACAGGGACTGACCCTGAGCAGAGACTGACCCTGAACAGGGACTGACCCTGAACAGAGACTGACCCTGAACAGGGACTGACCCTGAACAGGGACTGACCTGAGCAGGGACTGACCCTGAACAGGGACTGACCCTGAACAGAGACTGACCCTGAACAGGGACTGACCCTGAACAGGGACTGACCTGAGCAGAGACTGACCCTGAGCAGGGACTGACCCTCAGGGTGAGGGGCTGCGGTGATGCCATGCTTGCTCCTCGCTGGGGACTGAGGGTCTCCTGCTCCTGAAGCCTCTGTCCCCAGCTTGGCATGTCCCTGCACATCAACCTGGGGTTCTCTGCTCCTCTTCACTGCATGGGCTGGACAGGCTGGATGGGTCACACACACCTGGGAGGGGAACAAGAACAGCCCCAATTCCACAGCTCCAGGAGCACTGGGAGCGCTGCCAGGGAAGCACAGGGTGGGATTTTGGGTCGTCTGTGCAGGGCAGGGAGCTGTGCTGGATGGTCCTTGTGGGTCCCTTCCAGCTCAGGACATTCCATGATTCATTGTCCTCTTGGTACCACACCACGCTGTCGCCTTTGCTGATTTTTAAAGGATTTTTAAATATCTTTAAGGGACTTCTAAAGCCACAGATTTTAAAGGATTCTGCAGAGCAGTGTATGAAACACAGGGCTCTGTGGTGGGGTATCAATGAAGGCCCAGGCTGTGCAGTGCTTCCAGATCCTCTCCCTGTCCCATTCTGTGCTCTCAATGACATTGGAATTGTGATGCAGCCACCACAGGGCTTTGTCACTCTGTGATTTCCTTACTTGCTTTCTCAATTTGGGAAGTCCTGGGGGACTCAGTGGCTGAATGGCCATTGTTTACTCCAGGCCTGGGAAGGACACCAGGACATGTGCCCACACTGCTGGCCTGGGAGATTGACTTGGACACACGGCCCAAAGGCTCTGGGAAGCCACAAAGCACAGAGTGACTCATCCTGCTTCAGAAACGACTTTCAGCTTCCTCCAAGGTCACTGCTGCCTCTCTTCACTTCTGCAAGGGCTGAGGTTGTTTACAGCAGAGGAAAATCCCCCCAAGAGCCTCAAGGAAGGCACTGGAATCCTTCCTCAAGGTGAACATGGCAGGCTGTGCTCCCCCCTGAGCCCCAGGGGATGTGCAGGGGCCTCCACAGCTCAGCCACTCTGTTCTGGGAGGGCCAAGAGCTGCCATTGAATAGAGAAAGAGGAGTTTCCAAGGGGTCTGCTGAACTTCCAACCCTTTACCAGCCCTGGATGCCATCCCTGCAGGGATGGGATCTGCACCAGCCCCTGCTCCTGGCACCTTCCTGATGGACACTGCTGAGGGTGAGGGAGTGGAGCCAGGAGCAGCAGGGCCGAGTTGTTCTCCCAGCCCAGGACCAGCTCATTAGCAAAGGACTCCTTGTTTTTAATGTCTGAGAGCTCGGGCCATGGGAAAGGTCAGGCAAGCCTGGCAGATAGTCCCTCCTGAGCCTGCCCTGCAGCCCAGAACATGAACAGCGTGGGGACGTGAGGTGACATCCACGGGAGCCACAGGAGCCTGGCACAGATGATTCCTGAGGTAGAGGCTGGGAGCTGCCAGGGACTCTGCCCCTGGAGAGCACAAGGAGAGGGAGCAGATGGGCAGGAGGGCACTGACAGGGCAGGAATTGCGTGGTGCATCTCCTGCTCTGCCTTTGACCCTGCTCTGCTCAAACTTTGGGACAATTTGCACATTCTCTTTGAATGGGCATTTTTGTGAAGGCTGCTCCATGGCTGGGATGCTTGGAATGCTGGGATCAGGGTCTGAGCACTCTGTAAAGTCCCACTCTGGCCTTTGGCAGTGAGGGAGCAGCACCCTACAAGAATCAGCTGCTTATTTGTATATCTTGCCTCATTATTAAAATTAAGTCCTCCACCCACTTTCTGAAGATCTCAGAGCACATTTGTAAATGATAATGTAAGATGTCAGGGCATGTCTGTCAATGCCAGTTTAACTCAGCTGGTCTGCAGGGGCCAACAAGGAGGGGTTGGGGGTCATGGACTGGCTGCTGCAGGCAGGGATAAAATGACATAAAATGTCTTTCCTGGACAGAAGGAACAGCCCAGTTCCTGGGAGAATTCCAGCCTATGCACAGTGGGAAGAAAGGAGAAGAAACCAGGATATGAACACCCCTCAGACCAGGGGTTTGTAGCCCCAGAGCATCCTGTGGACTGGGTTTAGGCACTGGGTTGGCAGCAGCACCAAAAATGAGATTTGCTCTGCAGGCTGTTCATCATTCTTATGTCCCAGGATGTTCTGCAGAACCAGAGATGCTGGGAACATTCCTCACCAACCTTCCTTCCCCAGGCCAGTGGAGGGGCAAAGTCACAAATAATTCCAGAGCCAGGAGGGGAAATGAGACCCCTCCAATGATGTTTTGTATCCTTGACACCTCCTCACAACAAACCTCTTACCCTGGAGTCACCCCAGGACCACTTTGTCCCAAAGGTCTGTGCTGGAATGGACCCCTGAAGGTTCCAGACCAGGTCTCAGCTTCTGGATCTACAATCCCAGAATGTTCTGAGCTGGATGGGACCCACAAGGATCATCCAAGTCCAGCTTGGTAAATCTTGGTCAATTCAGGTTCCAAGACTTTCCCCACCTCTCTGGTGGCCTGTTCCAGGGCTTCACCACCATCCCAAGGAACAATATTTTCCCAATTCCCAACCTGAGCCTCCTCTACTTCAAGCTGTGGCAACTCTCCCCTGCCCTGCTGCCACAGAAATTGGCTGCATCACCCTTTAAACTCATCTTGGGCTGCAGTCCAGGCTGTGCCCAGCAGTGTGTGTTCTATCCCAGCAGTGTGTGTTCTATCCCAGCAGTGTGTGTTCTATCCCAGCTGTTCACCCAGCTGTTGCAGTGTTCTTTATCTTCCCCACAGCCCATCCTCCCTCCAGGAGATCTCTCCTGTTCATGGCCATGCAGTCCCAGGGCAGGGCTGATCAAATTCCATCATCCCATTGGGAGATGCTCCAGCCAGGGCAGGAGCCGAGCATTTCCTACCCAGATCAAAGGGGAGATTTGGAACAGCAGAGCAGCCTTTTCCCACTGGATCCCAGAGGACAAGAGCTACCAGACCTTTCTATGGGATCTCTACTTCAACAAGAACACTTCATCTGGACTGCTCCCATCACCCTGACTAGCAGGGTGTCAGGTTGTGTTCTGACTCTGGCAGTGCTTTTCTTTTCTACCATTGCATGTATTTTATCTTTTCTCTTTTTTTTCCTATGCAATTGTATTTCTGACTTGGAGTCTCTCACTGGTTTTGCTTTCAAACCAGTACAAAACTCCTTTCCAAGCACAGGCAGCTTTCAGACCCCCTCTTATCTTCCTGCTTTTTGCCTGACCCAGCCACCCCTGGTCTGTCCTCATGTGTCCATGCCCTCTCCATGGGGCCAGCACTTGTCCAGGTAACTGGAAGGTTCAGCCAGACCCTCCATGGGCACTGTAAGCACGGGTGGAGTTCTTTGCAACAAGATCCAGAGCACTTTGGTGTCTCCAGCCCAGCACTGCTCCAGGCAGTTATGGACAAGTGTCAGTGCTCCTGCAGGAGCCTCCCCTGCTCTGGATTTTCTCTATGTTGACCCTCAGTTGGTTCTTTTCATCCTGGACTGTAAGTGCAGCATAAATAATTCTGCCTTTGGATGCCCTGGGGAGCCTCAGGACAGGCCTGGCTGGGTTTTGTGTCCATCACACCCTGGCTGGGTAAGAGGAGGTGAAAGCTCTTTGTTCCTGTCAGCAATGGTCGGGAACCATCCCTCCCACTGAAAGAGCAGCTTTTTTTAGGCAGCTGAAGAGGATGTGGTGACACAGAGCCAGGCACGCTCTGGGAGCCCTTCAGAGGGGCTCTGGACACCCTCTCTAATCTGGTTTTTCTCCACTGTGGCCATAATTCCCATTCCCACATGTCCCTTTCCTGCTTTTCTCTGATCCCAGCAGCTCCTGCATCGCTCCTGTGACTGTCCTGACACTCCTTGCATCCTCCTCCTCCTCCTGCTGCTGCTTCCACCTGCCCTGGGGCCACCGCAGCAGTTCAGGCAGCAGCCACCAGGCTGCTGTATTTCCCTGGAAATACCAGAACAGGTTCTGCATATGTAAAAGCCTGGGAACGGTGTCTCTCTGTGAAGGGGATGAATATTCCTGAGCCGGCTCCAGGCACAGCCTAATGACAAAGTGCCTCCCAGCAGGCTCCTCCTGCTCTTATCTCCTCCTTCCCAGCCACTCCAGGGGCTGATTTCCTGGATGATCTGCTCTTCAGGCTCCATAAGGGGACTTAGCACCCAGTCTGCCTTCAGAAGAGCTTTGTTTAGTCCCTCATCACACTCAGAATTATCAGAAGGAAATATCACAGGATCCCAGGATGGAGGGACCCCAGAGGGTCACTGGTGTCACTGGTGCCACCTCCCTGCTCCAGCAGGGCCATCCCAGAGCTCAGGACACAGCATTGTGTGCACACAGCTCTGCAATATCCCCAGAGGAGACCCCACAGCCTCTCTGGGCTCTGCTCAGGGCTGGGCACTGCCCAGGGCAGAAGTTCTGCTCCTGTGCAGGGGCAGCTCCTGGGCTCAGCCCCTGCCCGGGGCTCTGGGGCCATTGCTGGGCCTGGAGCAGAGCCTGGGGCTGCTCTGAGCCTCCTGCACACAGGGACAGACACACAGGGACAGACAGACAGGGACAGACAGACAAGGACAGACAGACAGGGACAGACTCTCCAGGCTGAGCAGCCCCAGCTCCCTCAGCCTTTGCTGGCCCCGAGCTGCTCCAGCCCTTGCTCAGCTCCAGGAGCTCCTGTCCCTGCTGTGCTGAGGATGCAGAGCTGGGCACAGCACCCAGAGCAGCCTCCAGGGCTGGGCACAGGGCAGCAGCACCCCTGACTGCTGGGAATGCTCTTCCTGATTCCCCCAGGATCCCATTGGGCCCCAGGACACGCTCCTGGCTCAGGGACACCTCGTTGTCCCCAGGTCCTTCCTCACAGAGCTGCTCCACCAGCTCATCCCCAGCCTGTGCTGGTTGTTCGTCCCCAGGTGCAGGACCTGCATTTCCCTGGTTGAACTTGGGACATTTCCTTCCAGCATCTCCCCAAAAGCTCCCAGAAGATGAACACAGCTGAGCTGGGCTGTCCCACCCACAGTTTCCCATCCAGTCTTTAACCTTGGAAAAACCTGAGGAACAGCATCACCTCTGCATCCCAAACACTCCATCTGAATTCATCATGGATCTGGCACAACACAGACACCAAAAACCTCTGGAGGAGTGTCTTGAGCAATAATAATGCTTTTCATAAGAAACAAACATTGGGCAACTTTGTGATTAAACTTTTATATGTTAAACATTTTGAAAAAAACAACAGCCCGAGTGAGCTGCATGTGTGAGTGGTGCTCAGAGATAAGCCAGGAAGCTGCTATGAATATGGATCAAAGAGCCTTCATGGAAAAGCTCCATCCTAAAATTCTGTTTGTGGGGGGGTTGACAAAATATCCATGGAAAGAAAAAAAACAACAAAAAATACCCCAAACAAGCAAACAAAACAAAACCCCAAAACAAACAATGAGAATTCACTCTGCTTCCTCGGGTGAGGATATCCTTTGGAGAGGGGTGGGGTGGTATCCATCTGGGAGAAGGGCATTTTCTGGGAAGTTTGATGGGAAATATCCACAGTAAGAGTGACATTTGGGGCCTTGAAGATGGATGCAGATGCTGCTGTTTTTAACAATTTCTGCTTCCCCTGGGAATGCTGTGATTTGCAGAATCTTGCTCTGTAAAGTACAAGCTCTGGCCCAGCCCCTGTGGAGTGTCTGCAAATGGGGAATGGGGCTCAGAATTCCTGTCTAAGGGCATTTCATGGAGATTTGGGCTCTCTGAAAGGTTTCCAGAGAATGGTGCAGTAATGGACAGCCTGGGAGAGCTGGGGGTGCTCACCTGGAGAGGAGAAGGATCCAGGGAGAGCTCAGAGCCCCTGCCAGGGCCTAAAGGGGTTCCAGGAGAGCTGGAGAGGGACTGGGGACAAGGGATGGGGGGACAGGACACAGGGAATGGCTTCCCACTGCCAGAGGGCAGGGCTGGATGGGATATTGGGCAGGAATTGTTCCCTGGGAGGGTGGGCAGGCCCTGGCACAGGGTGCCCAGAGCAGCTGTGGCTGCCCCTGGATCCCTGGCAGTGTCCAAAGCCAGGCTGGACATTGGGGCTTGGAGCAGCCTGGGACAGTGGGAGGTGTCCCTGCCCATGGCAGGGGTGACACTGGATGGGATTTAAGGTCCCTTCTCACCCAAACCACAAATATACCATGATTCCATGATATTTCAGCACTGCCTGCAGTTTCTGGGATCATCATGATCCCTGCTTTGGCCAGGGAGCTGGGGAAGGTTTGTGTTCCCTGCCCTTGCTCAGGATCTTGCTGGGAACAACATCCTCCTGGAGACAGCACACAGGTAAAGCTGATCCATGAAAATGGCCTTTTTTTCCAGAATGGGTGTCCCTGGAGTCCCTGGTCCTGCAGGGGCTCAAGGGGACGCTTGGAGCTGCAGACAACTCTCCCCAAACACCTCAGTTCCAAATCCCAGTGGCTGAATCCCTGTTTAACCCCTTTATCCATCCACAAACTGCTCCTTGATTTATTTCCCAGCTCTCCCTCTCACCACCACCTTTGCATATGTAAAAATCCACTTGGTTTTTTGCAGGTTTAATGTTTTTTCCTGATTTCCCACCTAAAGTAGGGCAGATGTTTTATCCCTGAACTGGCTGCTGCTCTCTATGTAGGTTAATAAAGTTTGCCTTCATTATTTACACAGGGTTTTGTTTGTTTGTTTGCACTTCTCCAGGAAATTTAACATAAAATGCTACCAGGAGAAAAGAAAAAGAATAGTTTTCTAAATTTGTGGGTTCTTAGGGGAAAAAGACAACAAAAGAACAACACAGAAATGATGTTCCCAACTAAAACATCAGAATTAAATCTTCAGGGAGCCCTTGGTCTCTGAGGAGAAAATGAAAGGTTTGACATTATTTCAAAATATTTTTTGGCATTTGAAAGCGAGAAAATTTGACCACTTCAGCCACTATATTTTGTTTAAATGTAAGTCTCAGGATAAACTCCTCCTAGGAACCTGAACTCTGCAAATTCTTGTCATAAAGCTGGGGGATAAAAAGCAATAATTAAACCTAATAATCATCAGTGATATTCTGTTCGTGTTAATAACCCCCTATCAAGCACAAAGAAGGGAGCTGAGGTTAAGTGTGAGGAATAAACATGCAGGATCTGGCTCTAAGGATGGTTCTCAGGTAGCAGAAACTCCCAGGCTGACAACCCAAGGAAGATTCCAAAATGTCTCAGGACCAAAGCAGGTTCTGGCAATGAACCAGCCCCAGCAGCCACGGGGATGGAATGAGCAGAGATGGAGGCAAACATGGAGTGAGTGGTGGCTGGGAGGAGGTGGAAGGGCTGTCACCTGTCCCACAGCAGCAGGGAAAGGTGGGGCTTCTCCTGGGGGCCCAGGTCACCTGCACCAGGAGCTGCTGAGATCTCACTGAGGCAGCCTTGGCACTGCTGATGTTCACTTTCATTTCCATTTTAATGAGATTATGTTAATGTGAATGGGGATGCTCCAGGAGATGAACTTTTCCAGCAGCATTGGTGGAAGCTGGATGGGATGGCCTGGGGAGATGGGCCCGGGTTGCCAGGAAAATAATGGGAATGTTGGCACAAATCACCAGCAGCACAGGGATCAAATAACCAGCCCTGGATCAGCTTCCAGCAATGGCAAATCCTGGTGGGAGGGATTGCACGGCCTGCAGGAGCTGGGCAGGAAATCAGGATTCAATTCCTGTCCCTCCAGGATGGGGTAGATGATGGGGAATCCAGGATGGCAGCACTGGCCTCCTCCTGCCTACACCAGGGTACAGCCTTTGGCTTCCCATGGGCAGCCTCAGACTTCGTCTGCTGCCCTCACATTATTAATATTCATGATCAAAATCATCCCTTTCCTGCCCAGGAAATTGAAAGCTCAAATAAAATTTATTAATGTGTCCATTTTCCTGCACATATTTCAGAGCCTGATTTCCCAGAAGTTTATCCAGGGCACATTCCCTGTCACAGAGCTTTCAGTGCTGAAGGAACAGCCAAGACATGAAAAGCCTGGAATGGGGAGATCTCCACTGGGATCATTCCATCTTCCCAGTCCCCTGCTATTGCCACCTGCAGAGGGTTCCAAGAGGGGATCAGGAATGGGGAAATCTCCTGGAAAGGTGTGAGGGCTGCGTGCTAGGATCAGTGTCACATGGAATGTCAGCTCCAGAGAGAGAGGGGTGAAGGAGTCTGTGGGGATGGGCAGGGCAGCAGAGATGGGAGATCCTGGACTATCCCAGAGAAGAGGAGGAAGAGCATTCCCAGCAGTCAGGGGTGCTGCTGCCCTGTGCCCAGCCCTGGAGGCTGCTCTGGGTGCTGTGCCCAGCTCTGCATCCTCAGCACAGCAGGGACAGGAGCTCCTGGAGCTGAGCAAGGGCTGGAGCATCTCGGGGCCAGCAAAGGCTGAGGGAGCTGGGGCTGCTCAGCCTGGAGAGGAGCCCCAGCTGAGAGGGGCCTCAGCCCTGGCTGGCCCTGGCTGTCTGTCCCTGGGTATCTAGCCCTGTCTGTGTTTGTCTGTCTGTCTGTCCCTGTCTGTCTGTCCCTGTCTATCCCTGTCTGTCCCTGTGTGTCTCTCTGTCCCTGTGTGTCTCTGTCTGTGTCTGTCCGTGTCTGTGAGTCTGTCTGTCCTTGTCTGTCTGTCCCTGTCTCTGTCTGTCTGTCCCTGTGTGTCTGTCTGTCCCTGTGTGTCTGTCCCTGTGTGCAGGAGGCTCAGAGCAGCCCCAGGCTCTGCTCCAGGCCCAGCAATGGCCCCAGAGCCCCGGGCAGGGGCTGAGCCCAGGAGCTGCCCCTGCACAGGAGCAGAACTTCTGCCCCGGGCAGTGCCCAGCCCTGAGCAGAGCCCAGAGAGGCTGTGGGGTCTCCTCTGGGGATATTGCAGAGCTGTGTGCACACAATGCTGTGTCCTGAGCTCTGGGATGGCCCTGCTGGAGCAGGGAGGTGGCTCCAGTGACACCAGTGACCCTCTGGGGTCCCTCCATCCTGACCCATCCTGGGATTCCATGATGTTGAGATGCAGCAGCAAATGGTCTCCTCAAGTGTGACAGACAAAGTGCTTCAAACTGATCCCCAGGAGAGGAACTGCTAAAGCCAGACACAACGTTCTGGCTCAGACAGGTTGGGATCCCAAATCCATACTGAGCCATGAGAGCAGAGGGATGGAATCCTTCCTTTGGGAAAGGCACCTGCTGAAGGGCTGCTCCCAGAACTGCTCCCTTGGTCCCAGTGTGGGAATCTTCCACACTGTCCTGAAAGACCAGAGCTGAGTTCAGCCCAGGCTCAGGATTGAGGCAGAGGCTTCAGTTGCCCCAGTGTGGCCACTGGGATTTATGCCAGTCTCTCATACAGGGACGAGTTTCCAGCTCAGCAGTCCAGAATGGGACCTGATCCCACCACAAACCGTGGCACAGGCTGGGCATGCAGCTCGGCAGGGAGCAAGAAGCACTCAATGTGTGCTGCCTGCAGCTCCTGGAGACACGGCCCAGGGAAACCTTCCATGGTCTAATCAGATCTTCACATCTCCTAATTGGCTGCATGGCTCCAAGGAATTTATCCCATATCAGCTGGATCAGATCAACCATTGGTATGAGCACTTTGAGCCCACAGCAACTGCTCTGAGCTGGCTTTAGGAGCTTTGCCCAAGCTGAATCGTTTTGCACCCCTCACCTGCTAAAAGCACAAACCTGGATAACTCTGGGCTCAGAAAATGCATTTTTATCTCTTAATTTTGTAAATGGAGCATGATCAGGTATGAAATGTGGGTTTTGTAGAACCATGGAATCACCAAGGCTGGAAAAGACCCAGATCCAAGCCCAGCTTCCTCAAAAATGAGTGACTTGAACCATTCTAGGAAAAATCCTGTTTCTGTGAGACTTCTGCAGACAGCTGGGCTTGGACGTGGAGCTCTGTGTGGGTTGGGAGCAGCACCATTATCGTGTCCAGATGCTGCTGTTAAACTTCCCAACTGGACCCAGAATTCCCAAGGATTTTATGAGAAAGGAATGTGTGACCCTGCGTGGGAGGGGACATGGGGTGGGGTGTTTGGGGACAGTGACAAAATACCAGGACAACACAAATCACAAGGTTTGGGGGAAGCTCCCAGGAGGTGAAGCAGCTTCCAGGGAACTTCTCCAGCACCTTGAATTCCTCCCCTCTTAGCATAAAACTGTGGAAGTAACAGTTGCAGTCAAATCCAACACTGAGTTATTTGCCCAAATTCCAGGGAAAACACCAAGCTGGCTGTTATTATAAAAATCAGAAGTGGTGAAGCCACTGGCATTGAAAAGGTTATTTATGTGCAGCACTGAAATCATGGGTTCTGCAGAGCTCAGAGCCATTTCCTGGGCAATTTTCAGATTGCCCAGCACAGCCCTGGCTGGGATTTGATTCTCCTTTGATTCCCAGCATTGCAATGAGATGGAATTTTCCATAAGAATGGGTTTGGGCAAAAGGGTCTAACAGACAAATGAGGGAGCATCAGAGAGAAATAACATCATAACATCCCTGGGGAGAGTGGGGAGCCAGTGCCCTGCTGGGAAAATGGCAGAGGGATCAATTCCAGCAGGAACATCAGTGGGGTTGAAGGAGAATGAGCAGGACACGATGGGCAGTGGGAGTCCTTTGGGGAGCAAGACCTAAGTGAGGAGAAACCCTTTAAGGCTGAACAATTATTGAGCTCCATCACTGAGAATGAAAGGAAACCTCTTCTGGTAAACCACTGTCAGGCTGGGCAGAAATTAGTGCTGGGTGAAAGTCCCCCAGAGCAAAGATGGTGCCAAGGGGTCTGAGAATCCAGTGGAAACAAAAAGCAAACACGGAAAAAACACACATGGAAGCTGCTTTTCCCCATCTCTGCTTTTCCCTTTCACCTCTCAGGCAGTGTCCTGTGCTTTTCACCACTCCAAGCACAGCAGAGCCAACAGGAAATTTGAGTACTCCCATCTCTGACAGACTTCAGTGCCCTCCAATTTCATCTTCAGACAAGCCCAGGCCTGAGTGCTCAGCTCAGGGATGGTGGCTGTGCAAGGACTCCCTGCTGTCTGCTGGGGACTTCTGCACCAACAGGGCAACAACGGGGTTTTCTGCCAATTCAAATTAGTAACCAGGAAAAAGGTGTAAAGTAGTACTTTTCAGAGAATTATGGAATGTTCTGAGCTGAAGGGACTCACATCCAGGCCAGCCCCTGTCCCTGCCCAGCCCCCCCAACAATCCCAGCCTGTCCATCCCTGGCAGCGCTGTCCAAACGCTCCTGGAGCTCTGGCAGCCTCGGGGCCGTGCCCATTCCCTGGGGAGCCTGGGCAGTGCCCAGCACCCTCTGGGGGAAGAACCTTGCCCTGAGCTCCAGCCTGAGCCTGCCCTGGCCCAGCTCCAGCCCTTCCCTGCTCCTGTCCCTGTCAGCCAAGATTGAAGCTGCCCTTGGGAGGATGTTGAAGACCCCAATGAGTCTCCCCTATCTCCTCTTCTTCATCCTGAAAAACACAAGTGGCTTCACATTTTTAAATCTGAAATATGAGATAATGAGAATCACAGGATCACAGGATGATGGAATGGGTTGAGTGGGAAGGGACCTTAAATCCCATCCAGTCCCACCCCAGCCATGGGCAGGGACATCTTCCCTATTCCAGATTGCTCCAAGCCCCAGTGTCCAACCTGGCCTTGGACACTTCCAGGGATCCAGGGGCAGCCACAGCTGCTCTGGGCACCCTGTGCCAGGGCCTGCCCACCCTGCCAGGGAACAATTCCTTCCCAATATCCAACATGGCTGGTATTGGAGCATAGGCTGAAGAGAGACATTTTCCCTAAATAACAGCCATGGGATTGTGGATTGAGGACTGCTCAGAGCCAGGCTGAGCTCAGACTGAACTGGACTCTGTCCAGCAGCAAGGTGCTGTCTCATTCGAGGAGAAAGCCAAGAAGAAATTAAATTCTGAGCACTGGAATGCACTTAATCATTGGCCCATGAACTTCTCCGTGCTTTCTGATGAATGAGGAGAGTGTTCCCTAATTCCCTGGGCACGGGAAAGCCAGGATGTGCCGGGCACAGCCACCGAGTTCACAGCTTCACAGGCTGCACTTCCACCACATTCAGCTCGTAAAAGCAATTGACTGGAAAGCACATTACAGACTTCTCCTTTCACTCAGTCCTGTCAGAGTCAGGAAGAAGCAGCTCTGGAATGCCAGGAAGAATGGGAGAGCAGGTACCCTGGATAAAGAAGAAAAGGCTTTCAGAGCTGAGCTGAATTAATGCATGAGCAGGGGGACAGCTCAGGACTCGAGTGTCACTCAAATCTTGGGGAAAAACTGCTATGTAGACGAGCTGGAGAAGATTCAGACCCAGGAGATAAAATCTGGGTAAAACATGGTAAACCTGGGATTTTGGGGACAAGGGCACTTGAGCTCAGGTGAGGAAGGTTCTGAACTCACAAGGCTTTTCCAGCCCTGCAGTTTCAGCCCCTGCAGGAATGCAGGGATAAGGTGATGCTCCTTCAGTGGAACCCTCCTGTCTTTGTCAGGCTGGGCTTGTGTAGATGGGCAAGATGCAGCAGCTGGAGCCCTCCTGCCAACTCCTCCATTTGGGTCAGAAACCATCACTTTTAGCACTCACCTACCATTCTTCTCCTTGGAGTGGCAGCCCTGGAGTTTGGGACACGTGGTCCTTGGCTCACACCTCCAGCTGGAGGAGTCAGGAGGTGCTGACATGCTGGGAGCTCAGCCTTCAGCTCTGCCTTTGGTGGTGACACACTCACAAATAACGTGGGAAACGAGCCCCAGAAGCCTCGGTCCCATGGAGATGCTGAAGCCAGCCCTGAGTGAGGAGAGAGTCCCAAAGGAGCTGGGCTGGGAGCTCTCAGCACAAGCCAGAATCAGCTACGTGGGATGTTCCAGTCTTGGCTTTGACATCTCTGCAGCTCCCAGTTCTGGGTTTGATGCATTGTGCCTCAAACCTTCTGAGGTTCGACCCCTTTTTTGAGGCGTTTCTCTGTTTCTCTGCTCTGTGGAGGCATCACAGAGCTGTGATCTCAGCTGAGAACATTTGGAGGGAAGTGTTGGGGAGGGCGTGTGGAGCTGAAGCCAAAGCTCTGCCCACCTGCAGTCAGGTGATTCTTGCCACCGGTTGTCAGGGAGGGTTTAGTCCGTGCTGGCTGCAGCCCCAGCTCTGCTCCTGCTGGGATGGAGCAGCAGAGGAGCTGTCAGGAGGTGCCAGAAGGAGCTGAGACAGCTGAGGAGCCAGAGGGAAAACGCTGAATCTTGGAGCAGAACAAAGTGTGCCCAAGCACTCACCCTGAAAAGTGACAGCTTGGACAATGACCTGTGCAAAACGAAGAAACCCAGAGATAAACAAGGCCAGAGCAGAGACAGGGACACCTGGAAGGTCAGGACAGAGCCTGGGGAGATGGAGCCGCTCGGGGAGAGGAGAAAAGAGCCAAGGTGTAAGGCTGTTAGAGGCTTTCTACATCTGTGTTTCCCAGTGATTTACACCCTGTCCCCCTGCCTGCAGCTCCTCCTCACCACACACAGCAAAGGAGCTGCGATTTGGCTCCTGCACAGAGCCAGGGACTGCCCCCCTCCCAAAAAACCATTACAAATGGTCCTGAGGAATCACCCTCCCAGATCATTCCCTTTCCTCCCGATGCTGACATTGGGAAGTGCGAATGGAGAGGAGAGGCAGAGCAAGCAAACTGCTTTTGATAATGCAAACCATGAACTCAGTGAAGGAAAAGTACTGGTATTTTCTGAGCTCACTCAAGTTCTCAAGAAAGAACTCAATTCTTTCATTCAAATGATGAGAGAATATTTTGCCTTTTTTATTCAGGGCCTTTAAAATAACAGGTTGACTAACAGGGAAAGTCTCTGTCAATTTGAAACAACAAAACCCTGTCATTTAGAGAGAAAGGAGTCGGAGTGCTGTCACATGGGGAATATTGACACAGAGCATTTTCTCATTTCCAAACCAAAATATTTCCTCTAGTAAATGGGAAAATGAGGTGTTTTGACATGCCCAAAGAATTCTTTTTTACTGCCTTCTCTGCTAAAAGCATTTGGCGAATTCAGGCGGCAACAATGTAGAAAAGTTTTGGTCCCTGAAACTTCCAGCCTGTGGATAATTGTGTTCAGCTCAGCTGTGGAGTTACAGGTGCCTGGATCCAGGTGCTGATGGATCTGCTCTGCTCCTTGTAAATCCCATCCTTCTCCTTGTGCTGAAATGCCTGGGAGTCCTTGGATCACAACTAGGAGGAGTTGGAAAGAGATGGAAGTGCTTCCACTGACAACAAATTAATGGAATCCCAGGCTGGTTTGGGTGGAAGGGACCTTAAAGCCCATCCAGTGTCACCCCTGCTATGGGCAGGGACACCTCCCACTGTCCCAGGCTGCTCCAAGCCCCAGTGTCCAGCCTGGCCTTGGACACTGCCAGGGATCCAGGGGCAGCCACAGCTGCTCTGGGCACCCTGTGCCAGGGCCTGCCCACCCTGCCAGGGAACAATTCCTTCCCAACATCCCACCTAAATCTACTCTTTTTAGTTTAAAGTCATTGGCTTTATTCTACTTGGCAAGGATATTGTATTTTAATTGTGTATTCCCTGTTCTGTCCAGAAACAAGGATAATTTTCACAGACTGAGAAGTGTTGGGCCCTGGCTCTTCAGACAAATTATTTTCCTGGGAATTCTCTCCCCCATTAGGCTTCTTTACCTGAGGCAAAGCTCAGCATAGTCCAGCTGTACTCCCAGGTGTCCCTGAGAGTCTGTTCCTACAGCCTTTGGATTTTTTCAGAGATATGTATTCCTTCCCAATATCCCATCCAGCCCTGCCCTCTGGCAGTGGGAGCCATTCCCTGTGTCCTGTCCCTCCATCCCTTGTCCCCAGTCCCTCTCCAGCTCTCCTGGAGCCCCTTTAGGTCCTGGAAGGGGCTCTGAGCTCTCCCTGGATCCTTCTCCTCTCCAGGTGAGCACCCCCAGCTCTCCCAGCCTGGCTCCAGCCCTTGGAGGATCTCTGTGGCCTCCTCTGGACTCTCTCCAGCAGCTCCAGGTCCTTCCTGTGCTGGGCCCCAGGGCTGGAGGCAGCTCTGCAGGTGGGGCAGAGGGGCAGAATCCCCCCCTCCCCCTGGCCCCCAGCTCAGGTTTCCCCTGTGTCAGATCCCAGCTGCCATGGCTCCCTGATCCATGAAATCCCAATTGTTCTTTAATCCCTTTGCCATGTGCCCTCAGGGCAGTCCATCAGCACATGGGGAAACACAGAATTGTGATGAGGAGCCCCTGGTTACCAGCCCAGCCACCAAATGTCAAGCTGCATTTTTAGCTCTGAATGGAATTAATTTGCCAGTGTTCCCTCGTTAAATGTCAGGTTCTTATGACTTGTATACATTAAACAATTCACAAATTGGAAAGCACTTGTGTAATCAAGTTAAGCATGAGGTGAGCAGATTCCCTGCACCTAAACAAACCTGAAACTTCCCTTTTCCAATTAATATTTCATTTTATAACAGCCGCCACATTAATTCTTAATTAAATGCTTATTTGAGACACTCTACTGATTAGTGTGAACTAATGAGGAACAATATGAATTGTTTATCCAGCTTCCACTTATTTTCCTTCAGAAAAAGGAATTGGTGTTTGGATGACTCCTTTCATGTCTGGCTTTGCCCTAAAATGATTTACTTCCAGAAGAACTTCCACGGCAACAGGTTGGGTAGGAGGGAAAATTTCCTCACTGAAGGGGGTGGCAAACATTGGAACAGGAAGTGGAGGATTGGCCATCCCTGGAAATGTTCAAAAGCTCTGTGGATGTGGCACCTGGGGACATGGTTTAGTGGTGACTACCTCGATGATCTTAGACAGCTTTTCCAACCTTAATG
The DNA here is from genome assembly GCF_052056855.1 of Sturnus vulgaris. NCBI lineage: Eukaryota > Metazoa > Chordata > Aves > Passeriformes > Sturnidae > Sturnus > Sturnus vulgaris. The sequence goes on along the minus strand of NC_142261.1, from coordinate 13,060,729 downwards.
ATGCTGGGATTCTGTGTCAGAAATCATGGAATGGTTGGGCTTGGAAGGGACATAAAAGGTCATTTACACAAATATTCATGATGTTCTGATTGATGCTGGTCTGCTTTGATCCAGACAACTACAGGCTAAAAACCTCTAGAACTAAAGTTTCATATCCATCTTCCCAGCTAATTCCCAAAAAATCTCCAGAAGGAACTTGTCCAAATGCCTTTTAAGCCAAAACCAGAGGCAAAGCTGTTTATAGCTCATGCTCAGAGCCTGTGCAGAGGCACCTGAGCCTCACCTGAGCTTCCCCCAGCTCTGCAGCCCCTTCTCTGAGGCAGGGGGAGCTCAGCCCCTGCAGCCCTGCCCTGCCCTGCAGTTGGAGGATTTCCCAAGAAACCTGAGAGCCCCTGGCACTGGGAGTGCTGAGCAGCTGTTCCCATGGCCCTGTCCCCTCTCAGAGCTCGGCATTCACACCCTGGGGCTCTGTGTGTGCACTCAGGGCTGGTTGCACCCGCATTTATGACAGCTTTTATTGACCAGGATCTTGTCCTGGTGTTTTATCACCTCATCCTGCAGAACTGGGAGCTCTTCCCTTCTCACGAGCACCTTCAGATTTGACTGTCCTGGAGGCTGGTGAAGCACAGAAAATCTGTGAGTTTGTGAACAATACCTTACAAAACCAGCAAAAAGTTACTGGTGAGAAAGTTAAAAGGCACAAGGTCAGGCCAGATTTTTGGGAAGCTCTACTGGCATTTTCCCTTCCTCAAAGAAGCTCATTGGCTCTCTTGGTCACTCAGAGGCCACAAGAGCCTCTCCCATCACTCAGGGCAGGTCATTTTCCCTCAGGTCTGTTAGCAAAGGGACTTTATAAAGGGTTTTTTGAAAGACAAATTAATCATCTGGGTTTCGTACTTATGAACTCCTTTGTTATTAACCTGTGAATCCTTTATTAACTATTTATCAGCTCTCAACTCCTTTCTTAATTCCTATTTATCACCTATTAACTCCTTCAAAGATGTCTCACATTTTAGAAGCACGATTTCTTTATTTCTATCTAAACATCTTTTTTCACTTCTTTGCCAGGCTGTGATCCTTTGGTGTTATTCATGGGTTTGCTGCTGTCTTCAAGCAGAATTCCAGAGGAGGAGAATTCCCATGAACATCAGTAGATATTGTCAGAATTGTGGCCTGACCATTGTGGAATCACTGAGCTTGGAAAAGACCTCCAAGATCATCAACCCAAGCTTCAACCAACTCCTCCATGGCCACTAAACCATATCACACAGTGCCACATCTGCTCTTTCTTGAGCATTGCCAGGGATGGTGATGCCACCACCGCCCTGGGCAGTGGTGCAAATATTCCAGCACTCTTCAGTGAAGAATTTTCTCCTGATATCCAACCTGAACATCCCCTGGTGAGACCTGAGGCCATTTCTCCTTGTCTAATGTCTTTGCTGATGCCCAGCAAGTGTCACTGCAGGTGAAGTGCAGGGGACACGGAGTCTCTGGGAAGCAGAGAATGCAGGAATGCTGCTCATGCCAGGACCAGACATAACCCAACACCACTACAGAAAAGCTTTTAAGGCTCTGCATAGGCTGGAATTCACTGAAATATTGGGAGAGCAAAAACATGGGAGGAACAAACACAGAAATGGGAGCTTTCATTATGCCCACACAGGACCTTGCAATGAGCTCAGGCATAGAAATCATTTTCACACACTCCAAATGAGATTTCCTGGGAGCAAGAGCTCCGAGATGCCATCAGGAAAGAAGAAATTCTCGATTTAATCCTGAGTATTGAACCAATGCTGTTCCAGGTGCAGCCATCAGGGTGGCTCTGGCACTGTGATCATTGTGTTTGTGGGTGGAACAGGTGGAAATCGCCTTTATTAGAAGTCTTGCTTTAAAAGGCCATGAAGAAGTAATGACATAACAAAAAGGAGAAGAAAAAGTAAAAGGAGCAGCAGAAAGGGCAAAGTATTTTTGGGTGGAATAAATTTATTTGGGTACAGGGTCAGCAGAACCTGGTGAGGGCACATCATCCACTGAAAAATACAACAACAGCCCTAAAACAGTCAAACCATGGGGTGAAGGAAACTATTAAAAAGGATTATATTAAATGAGTAAGTAATTTTTTAAAAAGAAAAATAGAGAGAAACTCTCGTTACAAACAAAACCGGAATTTAAGAGGAACAAACTTCTGAGAAGCTGCAAATCTGCTGAAGAGCTGAAGCTTGAAAAAGAAGATTTCTTTCCAAATAGATTAGAAGGAGACCTGCCAGAACATTATGAAATGAGGTTAAAAAGGAGATCTCCAGGAATATGAGGGTTCCAGAAGAGAGGGAAGGTTTTATGGCTTTGCTTTGGGGTGCCATGGAGAGTTCAGGGAAGTGGATTTTTACTCAGGCTGAGCCTGAGCAACCATGGGCTACTAAGGAGGAGCTTTGAAAGAATAAAAAGAATGGTGGGAAATGGGCAGGAACAGATGGCACCCACCCTAGAGGTTTAAAAGAATTCAGAGCTGGAATTGCTCTCAATGGGTTGTGCAAAGTATCCCTTAAATGAATCCCAATATTATAACAAGGAAAGGCAATGAATGAGGAGCCAGCTTTTAAAGGCAGCTCAGGAGCAGCTGGAGAAATTCAGAAGTGATCACGGATTTCCACCCACAAACACAATGATCACAGTGCCAGAGCCACCCTGATGGCTGCACCTGGAACAGCATTGGTTCAATACTCAGGATTAAATCGAGAATTTCTTCTTTCCTGATGGCATCTCGGAGCTCTTGCTCCCAGGAAATCTCATTTGGAGTGTGTGAAAATGATTTCTATGCCTGAGCTCATTGCAAGGTCCTGTGTGGGCATAATGAAAGCTCCCATTTCTGTGTTTGTTCCTCCCATGTTTTTGCTCTCCCAATATTTCAGTGAATTCCAGCCTATGCAGAGCCTTAAAAGCTTTTCTGTAGTGGTGTTGGGTTATGTCTGGTCCTGGCATGAGCAGCATTCCTGCATCCTCTGCTTCCCAGAGACTCCGTGTCCCCTGCACTTCACCTGCAGTGACACTTGCTGGGCATCAGCAAAGACATTAGACAAGGAGAAATGGCCTCAGGTCTCACCAGGGGATGTTCAGGTTGGATATCAGGAGAAAATTCTTCACTGAAGAGTGCTGGAATATTTGCACCACTGCCCAGGGCGGTGGTGGCATCACCATCCCTGGCAATGCTCAAGAAAGAGCAGATGTGGCACTGTGTGATATGGTTTAGTGGCCATGGAGGAGTTGGTTGAAGCTTGGGTTGATGATCTTGGAGGTCTTTTCCAAGCTCAGTGATTCCACAATGGTCAGGCCACAATTCTGTGACCTGTGCAGGTCCTGCAAACAAGTGCAGGAAACCCATGAACAACAGCTCCAAGAGACCAAACTCAGGAGTTACCTCCTCAAAATGGGATTTATGAACTACTCTTATTTCTCTTCCCCAGCTGGAAAACTGGAGATTCCTTCCTCCAAAAGCTCCTTTAGCAATCCTGGCTTGGTTTCTCCTGAGGAGCCCTGACCTGTGCAGGGAAGAGGTTCCCAGTGAATGGTGAAGTGTTGAGACACCTTTCAGGCTCCGGATAAAAACCTGATCCTACCAAATTTGATGCTCAAATGATTCCTTTGTGCTGTCAGAGGCTGTGACCTCTCTCCCATCTCTGCCAGTCTACAGGGACAGGCAGGTTCCTGGTTGGAGTTTGCCAGGATTGTTGGCTCATTCTTTTCCCATCTTTTCTCAGATTTCTCAACTCTTCTGCCTGATGGCGTCTCCTGCCACCTACTCCCCTTCCACAATCGGTGAAAACACTCAGTTTGTGGAAATCTCCTTTTCCAAAGCACAAGGAAGCAGTTGGAGCTCTCTCCCAGTTACCATTTTTCCATAGTTAGCTCTGCTCCAGGGGGTTAAGCTGCAGGAAAGGTGCACAAAGGGATGGAAAAATCCCCTTTTTCCTGAAGCAAGTCTTGAAGATGAGCAGGGAGAGTCAACCAGGAGGATCCCAAATGAGCTGAGCAGTGAGAACAGCCCAAATTGTGCTTATGCACCACAGTGCATCTGGGATTTAACAGCAGAGAGCCACAAATCTGGGAGTGTGTGTGAGAAAATTATGGAAAATTGGGATTTCCTGACACCTGCTTTGGCCTCTCCACCAACACAAGGGTCCTGCAGGTGCCTCTGTGAGGCTAAGTGATTTAGAGGGGACACAGTCCCTGCAGAGAGGGCTCAGGGTCACCAACCAGCTCCTCCTCCATGGAAATCCTCGTGGTCTCTGACCCCATGGAAGCTCCTGGAGATCCATCCCCAGGGAACAAACTCAGCAACTGAGGCAGAAATTTCCCTTCAAGGCAGATTTTCAGCTAAAACTTTCTCAGAAGGTGAAATTTGTCCCTCTGAAATTTCCAATTTCAGTGCGATTTTCCTCAGGATTCCTTTTAAATACCAGGATGTTCAATTTGATAGTTTTAAGGATTTTTTTTTTTTTATCCCCAGAGGCTTTGGAAAATTATTTTGTAAATCTAAGAGTTTTTATTTTTTCTGTCAGAAATTTTCATGGGAAGAAGGAGCAGTTCCCAAGCACATGTCAAAAAAAAGAACTCCTTGTTCTTTGCAGCTGATCATGGTGGCCTCTGAAGGTCCAGGATTATCCCTCCAACTCCAGAATGGCTTCACCCTCTAACATTGTTTAGAATCATGCCAACATTGAGAGCAGACACAGCTTTATTTCTTTTCCACAGGTACCAGGGAACTGTCCCCAAAGATCTCTGAACCATTTGTGCTGGTTTGAAAGCAAAACCAATGAGAGACTCCAAGTCAGAAATACAATTGCATAGGAAAAAGAAAAAAAAATACATGTAATGGTAGAAAAGAAAAGCACTGCCAGAGTCAGAACACAACCTGACACCCTGCTAGTCAGGGTGATGGGAGCAGTCCAGATGAAGTGTTCTTGTTGAAGTAGAGATCCCATAGAAAGGTCTGGTAGCTCTTGTTCTCTGGGATCCAGTGGGAAAAGGCTGCTCTGCTGTTCCAAATCTCCCCTTTGATCTGGGTAGGAAATGCTCGGCTCCTGCCCTGGCTGGAGCATCTCCCAATGGGATGATGGAATTTGATCAGCCCTGCCCTGGGACTGCATGGCCATGAACAGGAGAGATCTCCTGGAGGGAGGATGGGCTGTGGGGAAGATAAAGAACACTGCAACAGCTGGGTGAACAGCTGGGATAGAACACACACTGCTGGGATAGAACACACACTGCTGGGATAGAACACACACTGCTGGGCACATTTTTACATTGTAACCTAGGACACCATTCCTTCCCCTGCGTGTGAGCAGTGAGCAGACACAATTCTGCGCTGCCCCAACCTGGGCCATTGAGAATTTCTGTCCATCCAAAATCCACATTAATTTATTTTGGGAACCCGTGCATCAGCAGCTCTGTGCAAGGTCCCTGTCTGTCTGTAGGACCAACAATGGGAAACTTCCAAAACGAATGGGAGAGGGTCCTGCTGCCTGCTCCATGGCTCCAGGCCCTTTCCGAGGACAGGAAAAGCCCTCTCCACTTGTGTAAATCCCCACTCCTGGCAGCAAAGAGGAGTCCTGTCTAAAGGAAAGGGAAATAGAGACATGATGTCAGTTCTCAGCTGGTGTTTCACTCTCTCAGAGTTTTTTCGTGGGTAGGAATTTGTAATTCCTATATTCCCTTTAGGTTCTGCTCAGCTTGAACAAATATTAAATAAGAAGTGGGATTTAGGGGAGCTGGATCGATTCCTGCAGCCAGGCAGGGATTTTGAAAGGCAGGATCCAATGTCCCCACATGGATTGTGCAGCTGAGGGCACTGTGATAAATTCACCCTGAGGTAAAGGCTCCTCTCCAACATTCATGTTTTACCTGCACGAGAATGAGAGAGGCACAGCCAGATGGATTTATCAGTGGAGCAGTGGAAAAACAGCCCCTGGCATGTCCAGGGAATATTGATTTATTCCTAACCAAGGCCAGGATGTGTGAGGGTAATTTCTGTGCTAGGCAGACTGCAGCTGGGATTTGCCCACTGAAACATGAGATCCATGCCCTGGGTGAGTCAGGGCACCTTGGAAGGGAAGGAGAAAGATCTACTGACAGGAGAGGACTTTCCACTGGTGGTGACCTTCAGGAAGGGGCTGTTCCCAAGGGACCCAGGGCCTGTATGAAAATCCCAAGGCAGAGGATTTTATCCAGGTTAGTTTGTACCTTCCATTACCTGCCTTACACATCCTCATCTTCATGGCATCATCCGAGGGGTGTCCAGCATGGATATCTCAGGAATGTCAGGTGGAATGCTGGGTTCAGGAGGAAGAGCTGGTCCTGGTGCCTCCCCCATTCCTGCCACAGTCGCTGCCATGCTCAGGCTCCAGCAGGACCCTCCTTCTCTTCTTCTTCACACAGGTTTGGCTCCCAGTTTGGATCTGAAGGACCCCACTTTAATCTTTCCCTCCTCCAGGCCATGCACCTTTCATCCAGTTTCCCAGTGATTTCCCAAAATGCCACTGCTGCTTTTCCCAGTTCTGCCTGCAGGAAGCTGGAAGGGTCGATCAGGGCTCCCCTGGTGATCCAGAGCTGTCCACACCTGGATCTGGCAGGAATTTGACTCCTCTCCAGCCCGAGCTGCTGTCCTTGGCTCCTCACACCTTCACACCAAGAGGAGCCAATCCCAGTGACAAACACAGGGCCAAATCCCTCAGTTCAGGACCCCGCCTGGAAAACCAAGGTTCAGGACAAGTGCTCATTTTCTGTCATTAATCTGGGGAGGAGATTTATCATAACCATGGATTCTGGTGTGATTCCAGCTCTAATCCCACAAACAAGATGAGGTGCCCAGCTGGTACTTAATGTGTCTGAAAATGGGAATTCTCCTGCTGGGAAAAGCAGCCATGTGGAACAGGAGCAGGGCTGCCTAACGAGGCTTAAACTCCAGCATGGAGCTCTGAGGAGAAGCTCAGACACTGCTGGACCAGCAAGGAAAGGGAGGATTTAGGTTCAAGGGATCATGTCTAATGGTGATAAAGAGAAGGTTTTATTCCATTAAATAAAGATGAGGGAATTTAAAGCTATTTCTCCCAGATTAACAGAAGGAAAAAAATTCACTGGGAAGCACTCAGAGAGAAGCTCAGCCTTGGAGAGGTGACCACAGAAAATTGGAAAGAGCATCACTCTGCCTCTCTTGTGTCCTCCCAGTCTGCCTAGCCCTGCTTAGTCACAGGTTCAGACCATTCCCAAGTGTTGTGTGCCCTGCCTAGGACTGACTCACTTTTAATGGTGGTCAAGGAAAGCTCCCTGCTGACCTCTGTTCTCCTTTGGGAGCCTGACTGACCACAGATCCCCTTTTCCTGCCCCTGGCCTTCATTGTCCCAAATTCCTTAGACTTTGTGGGAATGAGCTCAGAGCCCAAAGCTACACTGAGCTGCCACACAGAGGCACAGCTGATGTTCCCAGCGCCAGGGGGAGTTCAGAGCATCTCACTCCCTCCTCCCTTTCTCTCATGCTTTACCTGGTGATTATTCAAACTTAAAAACCCCTCAAAAAAGCAGATCCAGGGCAAAGGGTGGAACAAGAGGAAGGGGAAAAAGTCCTGGCTGTGACCTCACCATCACCTATTGCACCCTAGAAGAGGGTGGGAGCCCCTCTGGTCTGGGACCAGGCTGGGAGAGCTGGGAATGTCCAGCCTGGAGAAGAGAAGGATCCAGGGAGAGCTCAGAGCCCCTGCCAGGACCTAAAGGGGCTCCAGGAGAGCTGGGAAGGGACTGGGGACAAGGGATGGAGGGACAGGACACAGGGAATGGCTCCCAGTGCCAGAGGGCAGGGCTGGATGGGATATTGGGAAGGAATTGTTCCCTGGCAGGGTGGGCAGGCCCTGGCCAAAGGCTCTGCAGCTGCTGCACAGCCAAATTGCCATTTCCATGCAGGTCATCTTTATTCATTCTCTGTACTCCAAGGCAGCTTTAAAGGTTCAGGTGAAGGCTGAGCCTGCAAATTCTGGCAAGACAAGTTGGTATTATTCAGAAACAATCCCCATCAGAACAGGCCAAACAAATGTGACCCTCATTGTCTCCAGCCTCAGCTGCCCGATTTCATTGCTGCCTTTCTCTCTCTCAGCTGAATCATTTGACTTTGTGCAGGATTCACCCATCCTGCTGCATCAAGGGCTCAGCCAGTCAGGGACTGACACCACATGCTGGGGACAGCAGCAGTTCCCTAAAAACAGGGGAAACTTGAAGGAAAAAATGTCAAAGGCCACAAAACACAGAATCCCAGATTGGTTTGGATTGGAAGGGTCTTAAATCCCATCCAGTCCCACCCCTGCTATGGGCAGGGACACCTCCCACTGTCCCAGGCTGCTCCAAGCCCCAATGTCCAACCTGGCCTTGGACACTGCCAGGGATCCAGGGGCAGCCACAGCTGCTCTGGGCACCCTGTGCCAGGGCCTGCCCACCCTGCCAGGGAACAATTCCTTCACAATATCTGAGCTAAACCTGCTCTTTTTTAGTTTAAAGCTATTGACTTTATCCTCCTTGACAAGGATATTGTATTTTTAATTGTGTATTTCCTGATCCATCCAGGAGCAAGGATAATTTTCACAGCCTGAGAGATGCTGGGCCCTTCAGCCAAACAATTTTCCTGGTAATCCCCCCCAATTGCTTCTTTACCTGAAAAATTGTCCAGCTGTACTCCCAAGTATCCCACAGAGTCTGTCCATGCAGACAAACCCTTTTTCCCCTGCATGGAAACCCCAAACCCTTGGGGTTTTCTCACCTCTGTGCTTAATAAAGGTGATTTAAACAATGGTTTAAAGGACAAGGCTTAGTTTAAAGTGCAGAAACCTTGGTTTACCGAGGTCCTCCCAAAATATTCTCCTGCTGGACAACCCCAGGTAGGTGAACCCCTCCTTTGTCAGCCCTTCAGGACACTGACAGTGTCACTTCTCATGAGGACCAGGCTTTGAAGGGACATTTTAAGCACTCTCAGCTTATAAATATTTCATTTTTTTTAACAGGCACTGTGGATCCACAGCCACTTGTGCATATCACATTTACCTCGGTGTGAGTGAAACCAGGAGCTGGCAGCTTGCAGAGCCCGGTCAGCACTTTATCTTTTGAGGCAGCACCTCTTGGCCCCACTTCCATCCTCAGATGCCTGATGCAAGCTTTCAGCAGCTTTGCAATGAGGGAATTTCACTCCAAGATGAAGCACAGCAAACAAAGGGCTGATAGAATCATTGGCAACCCTGGAATTAGCAAAAAACCTCTAAAAAACCCCGCATTTTTTTCTGTTATGGGGGGATCCTACATGATTTATTCGAGTTTTTGTGCTAAATTAAAATGATGCTGAGAACAACTGCTTTTCTTGGAGTATGGGAAAGCTTCTTCCCCACGGGAAAGTCATACAAGGAGAGGTGGGAGAGGAGAGAAGCAGTGAAGGATCCTCTGGAGCAAAGAGGTGTTCACTGCAGACAGAGCCCAAACTCCAAAAGACTTGAGGAAGTCTTTTGCAAAGAAGAAAGAAATTGAGGATTTATTGAGATATTTCTAAAGAGTGTAAAAGAAAGCATTGATCCAGAGAAAATGTGGCAATCTGAGGGAATTATGGATTAAATTAACCCAATTTTTAATTCTTAAACTCTCAGTGCAATTCCTAATGCTGGCAGTGCTGAGATCCCTCCTGCCTTGAGAATCCATTCTAAATGTCCTCTTTCTCTAAAAGCTCTTTTCTGGCCTTTTATGGATTGGGGATTTGCAATTTTGAGCTGAAAATTCAAGTCCAGGCCATGCCCTAGGGAAAGGCCACCCTGAGGATATTGTGGATCCCTAGTGCCTGCCTGGGATGAAGGCACCAGGCTGGGAGATTCTGCTGAACATTACATTAAGGAAGGGTCCACAGGGCCAAGAAAGACCAATTAAATATTGAATTTCCTTGTGTGGAGAGCTCTCTGGCTCTGCAGGAGCCAGGAGCCTGTCTGTCACCAGGAAACTTCCCTTAGGCAGCAGCAGAAGTGACGTGTGAGCATGTGAAGTAAGCACCGGGATGCCTGAGCAGGCATCAATTAGTTTGGAGCTGAATGGGGAGTCCTGGGAACATCAGAGGCAGGATTCAATCTGTTGGAAGTGGGTGGCAGCTCCTCTGCCGTGCCGAGACAGGTTTGTAAAGAGGAAGTGTAAGAATAATAATAGGAGAAAAAAATCAGCAGCATTTCATGTGCAGGAGCTGGGGAGCATTTTCAACTTGGTCTGCAGCTCCTAGGAGCAGTTTGGGTGCTGGAAAATCTCTGCTGAGCTCTGCACGTCCTGCAGGACATCCAGGGCCAGGTTTTACTGAAGAGTCAGTTTGAGGGATGGGACTTTGCAGGAGGTGCTGCTGAAGGGGTGATGTCAAGGTTGTGATGTTGGATATGTGAGTCAGAGTTTGAGAGATGCTGGGTGAGAAAATTCCACCAGACCAACAGTCTGGAGTAGTGGAAGGTGGTGGGGTTGGAAAGAGATCAACTCTAAGGTCCCATCCAAGCCAAGCCATTCTGGGGTTCCATGATTTCCCTTGGTCCCAAGCTCACCTCTGGATCTTCTGGTTCCTCAAGCCCAGTCCCTCAGGCCCTGGAGATGGCAGAGGTCTCCCTGTGCTGGCAGCAGTGGATCCAGGAGCACCTGGAGCAGCAGCCCCTGCCCATTGGCAGCTCCAGGTACAGGGCTCACTGGTGGTGGCTCACTCAGGGCTGCAGGGGCTGAGGGAATTTGGGATTCGGTACCTGCAGGACAAGGCTTAATGCAGCTCTTGGAAGGCACAGGAATCTGCCTGGCAGAGCACCCCTAATCCCTGTGGGATCCCCACAGGAGGGGATTTACCCCCCTCTCCACACTGCAAATCCCACACTCCCAGAAGCACGCAGGCATTGGAGATCCATGGAGCCAAGAGGGAAGGAAGCAGGAGGACATGGGTTCTGTGCAGCAGCTCAATCCAGGGGGGTGTGCCTGTGCTTTAGTGCCTTCCATTCATTCTTGGGGTTTTTTGTTCCAATCTGAAGCCATGTCACACAAATCCTGTGATAAGAGGGCGTTGGCTGCACCCACAGTGGGTGCAGTGGAGGGGACACTCCAGGTTCATCTTCAGCCATGTGCCAAAGGTAAAAAGATTCCTGGTCGTTGCAGAGGTTCTTGGTCCTAATCAAAGGCATAGGGATGAAGCCACTATTTTCTATTCAAGTCCTGACGATTTATTAATGGTTCTCAAAATTGAAAAATCCCCACTCCATGAAATGCCAGGAAGGAGCTTTTAGAGAAAGAGGACATTTGGGATGGCTTCTCAGGGCAAGAGGGATCTCAGCACTGCTGGCATTAGGAATTGCACTGAGAGTTTAAGAATTAAAAATTGGGTTAATTTAATCCGTAATTCCATCAGATTGTGACATTTTTTCTGGATCAACACTTCTATGTTTGTTTGGGTTTTTTTTAAATCTCAATAAAGCCTCATTTCTCATCATAATAAAATTTAGCTCTTTTTTTTTTAAATTTTCACCAGCTCCACCTACTGCTGCTCCCATCCTCTTCAACACTTCCTGACTCACTGCTGCTTCCCCTCCTCCGGATGGAGATTGGGAAGCTGCTTCCCAGCAGAGGTGGGTGCAGCCTCCCCTCAGCCAGGTCTGTGGTGGTGATCAGGAAAAAGCACAGGAACAGGCTTGGCTCTGGCTTTGTGGAGAGGACTGGAAGGAGTCTGGAGCTGCCCTGTATGGGAATGGTGACAGGATGGCTTCAGTGTCTTTCCCTTCAGGAGAGGGTCCTCAGGTTCAGCGTGCTCTGGGATAAACTCTTGGTCATTCCCTAGGGATGAACTCCTGGGCGTTCCCCAGAGATAATCCCTTGGTTGTTCCCCAGGGCTTTGGCTGTGTTTCTGAGGAAATGTTTGTCCCTGAGGTTGCTCTGGTCTCTGCAGGTGACCTGTGCCTCCTGCAGTAGCACCCCCAGGGCTTTCTCTCCCTTTGCATTTCCAGCCCACATTCCAGCTCTGAAGTCTGGCAATCCACTGGCACTTTTCTTTCTCCATTTCCTTTCTGTCTCCACAGAACTCCACATCCTGCAGAGGAGTCTCCCAAGACCCAACAGAGCACTTTGAAACACGGATGTTTTCTTCCACTCCACAGTCTTAAAGCTGGAGACTCTGAAAGGAAAAGTTCTGGGTCCAGGTCCTGGATCAACAGGAGTTCACAGAATCATTGATCTGTTCCTTGAGGCCATGGAAAAAGGGATTCTCCTGACAATTAGGAAGGAATTGTTCCCTGGGAGGGTGGGCAGGCCCTGGCACAGGGTGCCCAGAGCAGCTGTGGCTGCCCCTGGATCCCTGGCAGTGTCCAAGGCCAGGCTGGACATTGGGGCTTGGAGCAGCCTGGGACAGTGGGAGGTGTCCCTGCCATAGCAGGGGTGGGATGGGATGGGCTGTAAGATTCCTTCCAGTCCATTCCATTCTGTCTTTCTAATTACTCAAAGCCAAGACGTTGCTTCAGAACAGCTCAGCACGTATTTAACACCATCCTCCCATGGCAGGTTTATTCTTCTCTGGGAAAAACACCCTGGCTGAATTCTTCCAATCTTTTCCCATATTATTTCCAGCCTCTGATCATTCTCTTTTCATTTCACCTCTCTTTTTTTCCTCTCTTTCTCACAGTGCATTCCCACATGGGCATCACATCCTTGCCAAGCCCCTGAGAAGCCTCAGCTGTTGCTGCTAAGAGGGGGTCAGGGGTAACTTTGTCCTCCTCATTTCTAGGACCCACTAGAAAGCCCAGATCAGCCTCTCAAATGGTGCTGCCATTTGTCAAATCCCACTTCACTTTGGGTATTTCATCTCTCCTTGTCCTCACTTCTCACCTGCCTTTGCTGCATTTCACCTTGTTGGTTTTACAAGAATTTTCTAACTGAATCACGAGTTGTCCCCGTCAGCCCTCATCCAGATTTATCCACAGAGCTGAGAGGAGGATTTTTGTTGCCTCAACATCGTTGTGTGGTGCTGCCTGGGGTCTCAAGAGGAGCTGGTGCTTCCAGCATCCCAGGAGAGCAGCCCCCTTGCCAAAGCAGCAGCTGGAGCCCAGCTGGGACACCCTGGGTTCTCCAAACTGGAACAGATGTCCCCATTTAGGCTTTTAGCTCTGTCTGATCCCTTCTATCAGCTAAGCTGGTCATAAAAAAAATGGAAACAAATAGCTGGCTCTTCAATCCCCCTGGAAATGTTGCACTATAAAATGAGCTAAATTGTCCAGCTGGAATAATTTTCTGCGGGGTCAGAGAGCCAGGAAAGAACCAAAAGATTGAGGAGCATCAGGAAATCTGTTCTTTACCTACAATGACAACAGACAATAAATTTGTAGCCCCATTCTTGCAATGTCAATGAGTAATTTTATTATTCATCAAAACTAAAATATCACGTATAAAGATGTGTTTGTCAGAGCCAAAGATTGTGTGAGTCTTTATTGATACAGGGGTTTGCATATTTTATATTTGCAAAACAGCTTTAACATAAATTCCACAAAGATATCATCTATTGTCTGTGTGGGTGTTGGTCTGGCTTTGTTGATTAAAAAATTTTTCAATGAGCTGGGCCCAGGACAAAAGCCTGGCAGACTTAAATCCCTCTCTTGAACAGATTTCTGATATGAAATTCAAAGTCTAATGTTTTTTAAATTGTGCCCATGGTGGATGATTTGCTTTCAATCCCATTTCCCTGCTTGGAGGAGCCGCTCCTGTCAGGTTGCGTCAAAAGCTTCATGAAAGTCGAGGTCGATCAAATCTATCACTTCCCTGTGTCCATAGGCCAACGACCCCATTAAAGGAAGAGATTAAATTATTCTGACATGATTTGCTCTTGACAAGTCCACGCTGGCTGCTCCTACTCCCTTCTCTCCTTGCAGTGCTGATGAATTGATTGGTTCGTCATTTGCTCCAGTATTCTTAAGAATAGAATTCTCAAGAATCATTTCCCAGCTCTTCCTCTTGCCACAGCTCTCCAGGGTGACCTGTGGGTTATGGGAAACTCCCCTGTTCTTTGGGAAGAGCCTCATCCATGTGGTGCCTTAAGTTTGAAGTCTTTCTGTTCTGCTGGGGTGTGCTTTCCTGTTGTGCTTGGGTGGTGAAGACAAAACCGTCCTAGTCCAGCTGGGGACTCAAGGACAGTTTCTCCAAACTTCAGGCCCTAAGCACAAACAACGTGGAAAGAGGAGGGGAGGCAAGCAAGCAAGGATGATGAAACATCAGGATTTGAGGCTGTTAATTGGACAGTTGACTCCTGCATGCAAAAAAGTAAAACCTATAAAGATGTGAGATCTCCTGACCAAGCCCTCCTTTGCTTCCATCCTGGAGCCATCCAGGCAAGGCCATGACTGTGGCACTGGCACTGCCAGGGTGTGGCCTTTGAAGGCCCCTCAATAAATATCCATTTTATCCCTCTTAACTCTGTCTGGCCTCTATTCCAGCTCCTCTAGGCATCACAAGGTTTCCAGGCTGTAGGAAAGCCACAAGTGTCAGGACACGTATTTGGAACCTGAACTCACTCTGTGTGTCCTGCATGGACCCTTCTGTTGGGAATGGGCACCAGGGATTTTCTCACAGGAATGCTGTGCTAGACACTGGGAGGCTCAGGAGAAGCTGAAGGAGCTGCAAAGCCTCTCAGCCTGGCCTTCCCCATGGCTGCTGTGGGCTGGAACCGCGTCGGCAGCGCCGCAGTCGCCGGAATTTTGGGAACGGGCGGGCGGTGTGAACAAACAGCATCTGCTCCCGGCATCCAGAGCTCTGCTGACGTCGGCCCAGAGGAATTGTTGTTCCCAGCTTTGATTGCAGCCCCCAGCCCAGCCATGCCCCTCCCAGCTGACCCTCCCTGCTCGGACACAGCAGCACAGGGAAGGGGCTCAGCTGTGGCACAACCAAGGAAGTTGGAAAAGCCAGGATTTGCCTCGCTGCCTTGGGAAGCAGGACAAGGCACTCCTGCTAAAGGTGAGCATCCCTGGAAAAATCCTCCAGGCAGAGAAGCCGTCAGTCAGAGATGGGCAAACCCTGAATTAGAGTTCACTGGGAGGAGCTCAGTGTGTCTCTCCCACACGGGAATTCTGCAGGGAAGGAAAGTTTTGTCCCTTCCTCAATGTTGTTTCCAAGTTGCAGGAAGAAATGTGGGAGTTGGCACAGCCCCCGGGAAGGACTCAGGCTTGGGTGAATCACTGGATCTCTCCCCACCAGCCCCCAACCCCACACGGGTTCCCAGTGCCAGCCAGAGCTGAGTTCCAGCACGGGCTGTGGAACTCCAGGGATCAGGGAGTGATGCAAACCTGGATGTGGCTGTGTTGGGGTGTCCTGGTGCCCTCTGCAGCTGGGCCAGCAATAAAAGTGGGGCACAGAAATCCAGGAACTGCTGCTGGGGCTCTGCTGGCATCCAAGAGGATCCAGGCAGGGGATTCCCAGTCTGGGGAATCAGCTGGGGCTCTGCATGAGTACCAGGTGGGGCTCATAGGGACTGGGATTTCTGTCCACGGGGATCCAGAAAGCCACAGGGATGGGGAGACCCTGCAAGAGCCTCTGTGAACTTCACCTGAGGGGACAGTGAGTGGCATTTCAGGAAGGTGTCACCCCCTGCAAGTGTCCCCCCCTCCACACACAAAAATTCAGGAATGTTCTGTGGGCAGATTTTCTGTCAACTCTTCTTAACAGAGAAAAATAGCAGGGAGAGGACTTGTGCAGTGGATGTCAACTGATGGAGAGATAATGAACCTTTGTTCTCCATTTGTTTGGCTGTTTAGGAGGGGAAAAAATGAGCAAGAGGTTGCAGAGCACCAGGGACATGCTCTTGGATGAGGGATGAAATATATGTAACCAAATTCCTCCTCAGAAGTTCCTTTGCTGCTGCAGCCAACGGAGACAACAAAGCTCAGAGCTCCCTTTGGGGACTTGTTTGGTCTCCAGGAAGCACCTTGGGAGCCAAACCCAAACCAAACCCTTTTAATTGGAGCTCCCAAAGATATTTGACTGGTTCATGCTGGAATCAGGTTTAGTCATCATTATGCAAAGCTAATTAGCAAGTCAGAGTCTTTTTTTGTCATCACCAAAGCATTGCTGCATTTAGAAATGAGATCCCCGAGATCTTCCCTTTCCCTGCCCTTTCCTGCTGCTATTCTGGAATTAAAGCTCCTCTTTCCATCACGACAAAGGATGTGGTGGATGTAAAAAAATGTTGTCTTCAGCTCTTTCCTAAAATGTCAAAAACTGATAAATACTTGGGTTTCTTCCCCAATTATTCGGTTCTTGGAATTCATTATTGCAGAAAAAAATCTGGGACGTTTTGAGGGTTTTATTGGACTCCTGGAAATGCCTTCTTACCCCCTGCAGCCTTTGGCAAGCAGGGCTCCAATTTCTCACTACTCTTTGCTTAAAATTTCTGCTTCCAATGTGGACTTTGGACAAATTGTTTGTTTGTTTGTTTGTTTGTTTGTTCGTTTTAAATTGCTGTGAGTCAGAGGCATTGGGAAAACACTTTTTTTAACAAAAATTTTAAAAATTCCTTCCAAAATATGAAATACTCTCAGTTCCTGCTCTGTGTTTACCTATCCTGCTGTGGCTCCCCAGGTCTGTGGTGTTCCCAGCAGGAATTTCTCCATGGAAAGCGTGGTCAGGCCTTGGCAGGGTCTGCCAAGGGAGATTTGGAGTGCCCATCCCTGGAGGTGTCCAAGGAAGGTCTGGATGTGGCACTCAGAGCTCTGGGTGGGGACAAGGTGGGGACCGGGCATAGCCTGGACTCGATGGGCTGGGAGAGTTTTTCCAAAGCTAATGATTCTGTGATTCCATGTGGTTCCAGGTCCTGGGAATGATCCCAGGGACCATGGCAGGGTGACCCAGGACACTGTGGCGTTTCTCCACTCATGAGCTGTGTCCTCTGGCCCCACTCTGGGTAGGGGGGTGTGGAGCATGAGCATCTTTCCAATCAAAAGTTTCATTTTAGGGGGGAGGGAATGGAATAAAGGGATGATAAAGGCTCAGAGAACAACTTGAGAGAATAATTGGAAGAGAATCACTGGAAGACACCTACACCCAAGGCTGATCTGCTCAGAGCAGATCAACTCTGAGGTCAGACCTCAAACCTGAGGTCTCCCAGGATTTTCCCCAGCCTGGTGTTGAAAAGCTCCCAGGATGGAGACACAGCCTCCCTGGACAGCCTCTGCCATGCCTGACTGTGCCCAGAGTGATAAATTTCTCCTCACAGAGCTCTGGGATATTACCAGAGACCCCGGGGTGCCAACCCTGCTCTCACCTCACCCAAGGAGCAGCCAACAGAACCTGGGAGGGCAGGGCTGGAACTCTGGAGGACCTTGGGAAACCAGAAACGACCTGGAAAATTCAAAGCTGGATGAAAACACTGAGCAGTGACAATGAGAATTACTGGAGGTAACCTGCAAAGAAAGGCTGGGATAATTGGAGGGATTTAGGGAAAGAAGATTTGAAGGAAACCTCACAGGCTGCAGCTCCAGAAACAGTTTCCATGAAGAGGATAATTTGTTCTGCCTGTTCATTCTGCTTAGGAAAGGAGGTAATTAAATCACACTCAGGGAAATTCAGATTCATCATTAAGAAAAGTCTCTCCAATGTGAGGAGAGTTAAGCACTGCCATCAATTTTTCCAGGGTTTGCAGTGGAGTTTCTTGCTGGAGGCTTCCAGGAGCAGGAACATTTCTCCAGACACCTTTGCTGAAGAGCCCAGAGCTTTCCTTGGGTCAGGGGGGTGGAAGAGGTGATTCCTTTGGATTTGTTCCACCCTATCTTCTCTGGCTCTATCATGCAGGTTTGGTTTGGCGTTTTTTTTAGAAGGGTTTATGCAGCAACTGCAACTGCAGAGATCTCAATACCTTTAATAATTGCATATTAAGTCCCTTTTGAAAACAAAACGGGTGGTCCTAAAGAAGCTGGGTCCTTTAGAGCTTAAACTCCTGATGCCCTTTAGTCTAACAAGACCCTTCATTTTCCACAACAAAAATCTATTGGGAAATGTTGTCCTCGCTGTAAAAACACATTTGATTTTCTTTTATCCTCAGACCCTCTTCATATTCATTCTGCATTTATCTTGGCACTGCTTGAACATCTGATATCCTTATCCTACATGGAAAAGTCACTCCAGCATTGCCCTGAGGACCAAGGACTCATTGAATAAATCAGGAATTATGGGAGAGAAGTGACCAAAGCAATGAGGACTCTCAGTTATCTGTGCATGGCAATAGCAATAACAGTATTTAACCACTTCTGGATTTCCTGTGGTATCACACAAGATTCAACTGAACTAATTCCTTATTTTCAGATAGTACTTCCCAAAAACCAGACCTAGACTGGACCAAACCTTTCACTCTCAGGTCCAAATCTTTTCCCTCTTTAACTGGCTGGAAATGGAGCAGCAAATGCATTTCCTGTATTTTCCTTTGACTGTAAAATAAATTAACTCAGCCAGGGCTCCTCCCCCTTCCCCACAGCTCTGCCCAAGTAATGGAATTTTATTCCCATCATGACTCATTACAGCACATGGGGGTGGCCAGGCCAGGGTTACACTGGAGATGGTGGGAATTTGGGGGCCTTGGAGAGAGATTTGGAGTTCAACACATGAAAAAACGGGCAGTGACTGGCCAGGTGTGTCCATAAGGTCCATTTCAGTAAAGCTGGGCTTAAAGAAGGCTGAAGCCAAGTCCCAGCAGCCCGGGGAGGTGCTCTCAATGTCTGCTGCCTCGGTTATAAAAAGGCAGCTCATGATGCAATGTGAGAAGAGGCTGAGCACAGATTTATCTCCAAACCTGCCCTTCTTGCAGCGCTGCCACCAACCCACAGCACCACCACGAGAGCTGCAGCCTCGTCCCTTTATTTAAACCCTGCCTTTCACAGGTTGCCTGTTTCCCAGCAGGCACTGATGTCAAACTTGGGAGGAGAATGGCATGGGTGAGATTTGCTGGTGGTGCATTTTTGGGACTGCCATTAAACTGATCTATTGCTGGCACAAACAATAAAAAACTGATTAAAACTCAGCCCTTCATAAATTAAACATTGTTGTCTCTGGCTGGCACGGCTGCCACTTGGCACAGGGCTGCAACAACAGGGCTTGGTGCACTGTGCATCCACACAGAGACAGCCCAGGGGGATTTATTCCACTCCCTCACCGCATTCCCAAAAAAAGGGGCATTGGGAAATCAGCCAGCTCCTGAACCCGCTGGGTTGGTGGAATTTACAGAGCACCCGGCCCAGGTGAGCTGCTGTCCAAGCAGGTGAGGGATCAAAGGGATCCTCCCTGTGCATTGGAAATAAACATTCCAGGAATAATCTATGGCAGAAGGAATTCACTCTCTCAGCCCTTTGAGGAGGTTTTCCACAAGCTGCTGGCAGGTTTGGGGCTCTCCATGGGTGTGGGTCTCTTATGTTGGGGGAGGGAAGGGAAGGGAAGGGAAGGGAAGGGAAGGGAAGGGAAGGGAAGGGAAGGGAAGGGAAGGGAAGGGAAGGGAAGGGAAGGGAAGGGAAGGGAAGGGAAGGGAAGGGAAGGGAAGGGAAGGGAAGGGAAGGGAAGGGAAGGGAAGGGAAGGGATACAAATGGAATTCCCTGATGGGAACAATGTGCTGCATTCCCAGAGGAACATCGAAGCTCCCGCCCCGCCCCGGCCGGTGGATGGGAGCTCGGGAAGCACACCAGGACTGATGCCAGCACAGCTCCTTCTCCCCTGGGGCTGCTCTCCCACTCCCACTCCAGCTCCTGCTCCGCGAAGCACCAGGAAGAGAGGGAAGCTTTTGTCAGAGCTGCCTCCTGTGCTTTTCCAGTCCCCCCCAGGCAGCCCCATGCCCTGCAGGCGGCTGGAATGTCCCTCCAAGGGAAGTGATGAGGAATTTCTCTGCAGTGAAGGATCCCTGAGCTCCAGCATCCCCTTGTGATTGCCAAGGGATTCATTCCCAGCTCATCCCATGTGCCTGAGATTTTTATAACCCCTTTTTGCTCCCTCAGCCTCCTTTCTGAAGGTCCTGCATCAGGATTCTCTGTAAACCCACACAGGTTTCCTTTGCTCCATCCTGAGGACTCCTGGGATTCATTCAGAATTCTCATCACCACTTTTCAGGTGCTTTTTGAGCTTGTGATGCTCACGAGAAGATGAAGGCACTGGAGCTGCTGTTGTGGTCAGTTAGGAGGAATGAATCCCTTGAGTCTGTCCCTTGGAGTCAAATATTCCCACAGATGGAATGGGCTTTCAGATGCTCTTTCCCTGAACCAGCCAGAGCCTGGATTATCCACACCTGCCTCTGGGGAGGACAGTTACCCTGCTGTGCTCCAGCTCCATCCAGGGGAGGCTCAGGTTGGATATCAGGGGAAAATGGCTTCACTGGAAGGGTGGTTAAGCATTGGAATAGGTGGAATCAGCAGCCCTGGAATGATCACAAAATGAGCAGGAGTGGCAAGTTCAGTGAGCATGGTGCCATTCAGGCAAAACTTGGACTTGGTGACCTTGGAGGTCTTTTCCAGCCTTAAGGACTGCATGGAATCAGTGATTCCATCCCTTCCCTGTGGGATGGGCTGCACTGACTGCACAGCTCCACATTCCATGGACTTGGTTCAGCGTGGGGCTTCTCTCCAGTCCCAGGGAGCAGAACACCCCTCTTCCCTGGGAGGGAGGGGAGAGCAGAGCTCCTTCCTGGCCTCGTGGGCTGCAGGTCTGCTGCTGCCCTGCACAGAGAAGCTTCTGAGTGGTTTCCAAAATCCCCAAATTCCCTGCTTTGGAATTGATGTGATCCTTCCTGGCCAACAGGAAGAATGTGGAGAATGGATCCACAGGCCAGACAGGTGACAGGACAAGAGGCACCTTAAAGGTGTCTGGAAGGAAATTCCTCTGTGACACTGAAGAGCAGACCTGTAACTCAGTGGGAACAACCCTGGCATCCATGGGGAATGAATCTGGGATTGCTGTGCTTCCTGACCCTGTGGTAACCAGGCTTCAAACCCAGAAATGTCCTTTTTCAGCATCTCCAGCTCTTTATCCAACTTAAAGCACCTCAAGCAGCAGCCCCTGTGCATTTTTGAGCCTATTGAGGCACAATCACCTTTGTCCCCAGGTCATTTGTCCAAAAGATCCAAGAGCTGGGAACTGGAGCCAGATGGATGTACTTTTAAAAGTACATTAAAAGCTGGATGTACTTTTAGTGGAAGCTCTGGTAGATCCCACAGCCACTTTTCCATCCCAAATGGCACCTTCCAAGTGAGATAATGATGACCATTGCATTTAAAATTTAAGCCTTGTTTGTGTTTTATATTTGTTTTGTGTCCTGGGTCCTTTTCCTGCTGAAAGGGTTCTTCAGCATGAAGAAAAAAAATCAGTTTGACCTCCCTGTAGTGAGTTTATGGATAAATGACCAAGCTCTGACCTCCCAAAAAGTCAGAACAGAGTATTTGGTATCAAATCCATCTGTCTGTGTCCCCATTAAGGTTGAACAGTGGAGGATTCATTAAAAACTCACCTTCCTGGAGCATATCCCACACAACACAAACCTTGGGAACAGCACTGGGTCATCTGCCAGACATTCCCTAAGCTGTGACCTCCTGGCTGCTGCCTCTCCAAACCCAGTGGCTGCAGAATAGGGAGCAAGATGACCCTGAGAGAAGGATATTTCTATCCCATCCAGAAGATCTGGGAAAGCACAGATTGCCAGCCCCAGCTCAGTGAAGCCACTCTAATGGGAACAGTGGGAGAAGCCAGAGTCAGGTATTGTGAGGAGCAGGATCTGCTCTCCAGCCAAAATTCAAGGGGAAAATGATGCCTGGTTTAAAATGCTCCCTCCTGTCATGAGTGCCAATGCAGGGAATATTAAGGGCTGAAGGAATTCCTGGCAGTGCTGGATCTGTCCTTGGACTCGTCTGCTGCACTGAAACTGGACTGCAAATGTGTCCCTCAGCTCCAAATTAAAGCAGAGGAGTTCCAGGCTGGCCTTGCTGAAGGACTGGTGAGCTGATCCTGCGTGATGGGAATGATGGCAGAGCTGGTGGGATGAAGGGTGGGATGTGCTGTGGATCAGGACAGCTCACCCAGAGGTTGAAATCCATGGACACAAGCACTCCTGACCCTGTGGGCACGTCCCTGTGTCCCCTGGCAGTGCTGGCACCCCCAGGCTGTGTGTAACTCCTCGGGTGGGGAATGTCTGCAGGGACACCTGGACAGTGTCTGCCCAGGAAAAGGGAGCTCTGGCTGCTGGCTGCCCCCTGGCACGGGAACAAGGGGCACACACAGGGCCAGGCTGCAACCCTAGGATGCTGGCAGGGCCCCTTCCCCCTCCTCAGCCCCAGCTGAGGCAGGGATGCAGCACTGTCCTCCCCAGAGCCCAGGCACAGCTCCAGCTGGGAGTCATTCCTTCAGCCACTGCAGAGAGTTCTGTCTGTGCTAATGGACGGACCTTAAAATTCATGTCCTGGTGTCTTTTCCTTGCTTCATGCCATTTCTTTCTCCAGCCTGCTGCTATCTGGCTGCAGTTAAATAGCTCCAGTTGAGGGGACACCTCCTCAGTATTGATTTTGACTGCTCCAAGTTTGTTTTTCCATTCAATCTTTTGCTCAATACCACTCAGGGGCACCCTGGGCTGGGCGCTGAGTCCTCAGCCCTTACTGCTTTGGGATTAAATGGTCTGTTTCAGCATAAAACACACACAATATTCATCTTCATTTCTAGAAGCTAAACAAGTGTATAAGTAGATGACATTTCGATCAATTAAGCTGCTCCTCTCTCTTCCCCAAATTAGCTCTTCCCAAAGTGCTTCTGCAGCAAAGCAAGGATGGCTTTTGGAAAGGAGGGCAGAGACTGGGAGTAGGATCAATGTCCCTGAGCTGCAGGCATCCCCTGGCTGGGCTGGGACATCAGGGAGTGGCTGCTGCCCAGAGCAGGACAGAGCTCAGCTCAGTTCACTCACATGCAGGAGCAGCCTGGCCCTGGCTCTCCAGCTGGGCACGATTTGGGCACAATTTTAAGGCAGAGGATTGGTGAGGATTTCCAGAGCTTCATTTGCCAAGTCACCAGTGCCTTTTGAGGAGCAGCTGATGGCAGCAATGCTGAGAGGAGCAGCAGGATGCAGAGATGTGAGTGTCACTTCTCTGCTCTGGGTGCAGCAGAAAGGACACGTCTGGGTCCAGATCTGGGGCTGCAGTGTCAGCTCCCCTCGCTGTGGGGTTGGAGTGGCAGCACCTCCCAGGCTGCTGTGCCAAGGGCAGGGACAGTGGCCCTGCCACCAACACCAGCCCAGGGCAGCTGGACGGGCTGGGAGAGGATTCTGGAGCCGTGGGAATACTTGCACAGGAACGCCTCATTTGGACTGGAAGCCTTGGAAGCCCAATGGAGCAACATGGAAATGGTGAGAACACCACCTGTGAATCTTCCTCCTTCTATAAAAAAGCAAATTTCTTGCTAAGGTCATGTTTTGAAATAGACGAGGTTTGTCAAGCTCTGCTTTTCTTTGCCTCTGCCCCAGCCCAAGGATTGAGCAGAGCTGGAGCAAAGCTTCACCTGCTCCATCCAGGGCAGGGCTGTCCCTGCTCCCTGCAGCTGCTGGGCTGATGAACAGCCATTCCCTGGCCTGGGACACGGAGCCATCACTGCTTCTTCAGGTGGTGCCTTCCCGGGGTGCTGGCAGCTCTCTCCTCGCAGCAGGAATGCCACGAATCCGGGAGCACAACCCTACCCACACCTCCCACTGCAAAGTCCGGGAGGGACAGGAAATGCTGGGTGTGAACCACTCCCCTGAGAAGTGTCCTGGACAAGCCTGGGCACAAAGGCTGGGAGATGCCTCCACACCATGGACTGAGATTTTGGGAACCTCGGGTGTCTTGAGATGCTCCACAACTCTCAGGGACTGGAACAGGCACCTCCTGGAGAGGGTTCACCCCATCCCAGGGTTAAATGATCCCCCTGTGCTGATGGTGACCTGTGCTCTGCCTCAGAGACAGGAGGTGACAGCCTGGCCTTTGTACACCCCGTGATTATTGCAGGTTTGCTTGCAGAAAACCACAAAAAAATCATTTGTTCAGTAAAAACACAGTCCAGGACCTTGTGAGTCTTGATAAGGAAATTACAGTTTAATCAGTCTAGGTTGTTGCCTCAGGTGTTTGGTTAAGCAGATTTCAGACTCAGAATAATTTGCTCGTGGGGCAGTTTGGAAGGATGTTCTGGAGCTGAGCAGTCCAAGAGCTTGGGAAGGGAAAGGGGCTCATGTACCCAGAGCAGATTTTAGAGAAGAAAGCAATGAAATGAGAGATTATGAAGGCATTTTAAGCCAATAGAGAATTGTAGTAAACTGTGAAATTCTGAATGGGACAAACTCTTCATTCAGGCTCAATAAAGCAGACTCAGTAATCATCCAGGAAATCTCTGGTTGATTCAAATGCTTTTCGGGGAAATCCTGCAGGGCTTGAGCACTAAAAGCAGCTTGGATGCAGCTCCAGAGGAGCAGGACTGGATCATTCCAGGGAAGGAGAGCTGAGCAATGATCTCGATGCCTGAACACCGTGTTCCAGCTGGAGAAAATCGAGGAATTGGGATGCAGAGAGGCCTCAGCCTCATCCCAAGCACTGAACTTCTCCAGGAATGTGGAGGCAGGTCGAGAGCAGCACGACTGGAAATGCTGGACAAAATCGGCTGGCTCCCATCGTGGATTCTCTGCATCCAGAAATGTGGAAGAGGAGCAGGGAATTTGACTTCAATAATAGAGCAAACAACTTGAAACCACTCCTAGAAAGGCTGTCACCCACTGCCACGGGTGTTCAGGCACTGCTGTGACAAGAGGGGACTGAATACTGGAGCTTTGATATTGAATTTAGATGCAAAGAAAACAGAGGGAATTGTGAACCAGGACGAGCTGTCATTTGCCATCCACAGTGATAAGGAAAATTTCAAGTTAAATCTTAAATATGCAGAGCTGGCAATTCCAGGACTCCAATTTAAATCATTAATTAATTCTGTCATTTCTGTGTGGAGCCTTTTGGAACACAAGCTGGGAATGTCAGGCAGTGAAGCACTGCCTAACACTGGAGCAGTGTCACCTGCAGGGGTCAGTGGGTCAGGATGAGGCCACCTCAGCAAAGCTGAAGCTTCCACCGAAAACTCTTGGAAGAAAAGCCAAGAAGCAGGTGAGAATTCCTCATGGACAAAGGCTTTTCCCTGGGGAATTCCCAGGAGATGCCTGCCCTGCTCCTGGAGCCCCTGCAGGAGCTGAATTACCTCTCAGGTGAGAGTCACTCCCAGCCCAGAGCGCTGGGAATAAGGAGCGATTTTGATGTTCCAGAGCTGTGCCTGCTGCTGGAATAAAAACTGATGGAATAAAAGCTGCTGGAATCAAAGCACAGCGATAAATCAGAGTTAACTCCCCTGGCTCCAGCACTCCCTGGATTTGCACTCAGGTGTTGCAGTGAGAAACTGCTCCAAGTTTAAACCAGGATCATGGGATAAGAGCAGACAGCAAAATGTGTTTAATGCCTGTGACATCCTGGCTGCTTCTCTGCCTGTTTATTTTGCCTGCATGAATTCATTACACCGAAATTAAACTTCTTTTCTAAATTATTAATAATGCTAAATGTTTGTGGAAATATAGGACAAATCAACATGACAAACACTGTGATGCAGATGAAAGAAAAGATAATGGGAATCTTTCCGTATTTGCATATGAAAAATGAGGAATTTGGAGTTAATGAGATTTATCCTTCTTCCTGGCCATTTTAGTGGAGGATTTTTTAAAAAATCTATTAAACTCCAGATTTCCACATAAAACAACACAAAATACTACAAGAAGAGACATTAGAGTCAATCTATTCTTCATGCTAGGCACAAAATCAATTGCATTTATTGTTCAGAAAAATTAAAAACCTTTCTACATTTTATTAAAGTGCACATTTCAACCGTGGTGAGAGATAAATAATTGATACATCCCAAATACATCACCTCCAAAATACTTATTGGAAAAAACACTGCTTTATTACCCATTCCTTTCAATAGCTGTTGTGATGTCTACAACTTTAATGGTGCTTTTTTTTTAACAAGAAATCACAGCGGCAGCTGATTATTTCATTGTGCTTAACATTATTTTATAACAACCCATCAAATCTGCTGCAGATAAACCCCATTATCTGAGGGAAGCAGTCATGCACAACCAGGTAACAGCAATTTGGGTCTCTCAGCCTGAGAGCACTTAAGCAGCTCCTCAAGAAAAGGGTTTGGGTTGTGCTTGGGAGGCTGAAATCCCACCTGGATCTGGCTGGAGAGAGAAGAATCCTGGAGCCTGGGGCTTCCCTTGCTGGGGAATGCAGAGGTGTTGGAGCTGATCCTCCTGGGAAGGTGCTGGGAGATGCTGTGGAGGCACTGAGGGTCAGTGCTGGCCTGAAGCTGAAGGAAGGCAGGGCTGGATGGGATATTGGGCAGGAATTGTTCCCTGGCAGGGTGGGCAGGCCCTGGCACAGGGTGCCCAGAGAAGCTGTGGCTGCCCCTGGATCCCTGGCAGTGTCCAAGGCCAGGCTGGACATTGGGGCTTGGAGCAGCCTGGGACAGTGGGAGGTGTCCCTGCCATGGCAGGGGTGGAGTGGATGGGATGATTTTTAAGATTCTTTCCACCACAACCATCCTGGGATTCTGTCACCTCCACAGCCCATCCCAAACAGGGCAGAAGGCTCCTCCTGTGTTATAGATCACAATATAATACTGGCTTTCACATTCATAGATTAGCTTTTTGCATCACAAGTATTTTGATATAGTACAATTTATACTTACTTTTAACTGCTTTTGTATAGTATATTCTGTCAGTTTATGTATACACTGTAGAGTTTATATGAATAGTAGTGTGAAATATATATATAGTAGGCTTTAGCAAAATGTTAAAATAGAGACTAAAATACCTCTCTGTAACCAACTTAGAGAATGGTGTAGAGCAATTATTTTTCCTACATCTGGGGACTGGCCTCTCCAAGCGATAACAGTGACAGAAAGCAGAGCACAAGCATTCGTGAAGGATTTATCAACTCCTCGCTATCAGGGAGCGTGAAACAACAGGATGGAAACACAGGAAGAAATAAAATATATTGGCCTAATCTACAGAATGTCCTGCAGACAAGTCAGAGGTTAAAACGAAACAAGAGAGTTCCTGGAACATCAAAAACTCAAAGAAATGTGTGAATAATGTATAAACTCATGAATATGCATGTACCCCAACAATGTAAGCATAGAGAAGAATGTTTTACATTTAGCTGTGTTCTTTGGCTAATGACCAGAAATGCCCCAGTGCTGGGTATCTTTTTTGTCCCTTGTTTTATCCCTTATTAAACTTCTAAAACTCTAAATCGTGAACTTTGTTTTTCACATCCTGCCCCCCGCACATTCCTGGCTCTCCTGGGCTGTCTCCTGTCCCAGCAGCAGAATTGGCTCCTGCTCTCTCCAGTCACACACAGCAGGCCTTGGTGCAAGGTGGCATGGTGACATGGTGACAAGGTGACACAATGATATGGTGACACAGTGATACAGTGACAAGGTGACAAGGTGACATGGTAAGATGGTGACACAGTGATAACATGGTGACAAAGTGACAAGGTGACAAAGGTGACACAGTGACAAGGCGACATGGTGGCACAATACACAGTGACAAGGAGCCAAGGTGACACGGTGACAGGGTGACACGGTGACAAGGTGACACAGTGACATGGTGACACAGTGACAAGGTGACACAGTGACATGATGACGAGGTGGCACGGTGATGACATGGTGACATAGTGACAAGGTGACATGTTGACATGGTGAGAAGGTAACACAGTGACATGGTGACATGGTGACACAGTGATAATATGGTGACAAAGTGACAAGGTGACATGGTGACAAAGTGACCCGGTGACATGGTGACACAGTGACAAGGTGACAAGGTGACATGGTGGCATGGTGACAAGGTAACATGGTGACATAGTGACATGGTGACACAGTGATAACACGGTGACAAAGTGACAAGGTGACATGGTGACACGGTGACATGGTGACACAGTGACAAGGTGACACGGTGACACGGTGACAAGGTGGCATGGTGACAAGGTAGCACGGTGACATGGTGACATGGTGACATGGTGACAAGGTGACACGGTGACATGGTGACAAGGTGGCATGGTGATGACAAGGTGACACGGTGACACAGTGACATGGTGACCCAGTGACAAGGTGACACGGTGACACGGTGACACGGTGACAAGGTGGCATGGTGATGACAAGGTGACACGGTGACACGGTGACAAAGGTGATATGGTGGCACAATACACAGTGACAAGGAGCCACGGTGACATGGTGACATGGCAACACAAAGTGCAAGGTGACAGGGTGACAAGGTGACAGGGTGACAAGGTGACAGCCCACTTCCCTGGGAAGCATTTCTAGTGTTAGACAATCAAGGCATTTCTTTT
The DNA here is from genome assembly GCF_052056855.1 of Sturnus vulgaris. Taxonomy (NCBI): domain Eukaryota; kingdom Metazoa; phylum Chordata; class Aves; order Passeriformes; family Sturnidae; genus Sturnus; species Sturnus vulgaris. Next base: position 13,032,260 of record NC_142261.1, on the reverse strand, counting down.
TTCCTGCCAGGAGGCGCGTCAGGAATCATTTCATCCACACATTGCCCGGATGTGCAGAGAAAATCATTCCATTGCACAGGAATTTCACTCAATTTTTCACATATTTATTCAGTCAAAACCCGGAGAAATTCGCTGGTTCAATGTTCATTGGTCCCAAGTCACACAGTTCTTGGTGTTTGGTTTCCAATTGGTTGTTGATCCCTTCCCCTCCAATGCTAATTATGTTCTCATTGTCTCTCTTTTCCCAGCCCATGGTCTCAGACCATGCCAGGGGCGATATTTGGAGCTGATGTTTGTCACTGGTCGTTAATGGTCATTATCTTTTGGATATCTTCTGTGCTACTCCCAATCTGCTGAGATGTTCAGTTCATCAGGCCTCCAGTGCTGGAAGATTTCTTTGAAAAGAAACTTCAATTCCCTTTCCCTTGGGCAAAGGTGAACAAAATCTAGCTAAAGTTACATTAAAAAAATTTAAACTTTTTGTCATTTCCAACAAGCCTAACCTTGATTTTCCTTTCTCTTGCTCCACTCACTATCCTGGGATAGGCAGGAGTGCAACTCTCCTGGAGTCAGAGGATTTTACATCCATCCCTGACCAGTGGCCATAGAGTTTTTTCCACAGGCTCAGGGCTCCTTCCTCCACCTGCTGCTCCCACTGTGGTGCTGAGGAGAAGCTGATGTGACAGATTGAAGAGCTTTTGGAGTGCACAGGCTCCTCTGAGCACATCCAGAGCACCACCGTGCACTATCCCACAGCCATTCATTCTCCAATCCCTTGGCCTTGCCCCCAGCTGAACACGGAGTCTTGGGCTGCAGCCCAGGCTGTGCCCAGCAGTGTGTGTTCTATCCCAGCAGTGTGTGTTCTATCCCAGCAGTGTGTGTTCTATCCCAGCTGTTCACCCAGCTGTTGCAGTGTTCTTTATCTTCCCCACAGCCCATCCTCCCTCCAGGAGATCTCTCCTGTTCATGGCCATGCAGTCCCAGGGCAGGGCTGATCAAATTCCATCATCCCATTGGGAGATGCTCCAGCCAGGGCAGGAGCCGAGCATTTCCTACCCAGATCAAAGGGGAGATTTGGAACAGCAGAGCAGCCTTTTCCCACTGGATCCCAGAGGAAAACCAGAGCCTTGCACATCATCCCTGGAGCTTTGGAGGAAAACTGCACCTTGTGCAGGAGCCCTGCTCCAGCAGAACCACATCTGTCACTGCAGGAGGATGCAGCCACCATGGAATGGGACTGCACCAACCCTGACTGACTGACGGGGGCACCTTGGATTCTCACTCTGGCAGTGTTTGAGCCTTGTTTTTTTGTTTTTGGTTTTTGGGTTTTTTGGTTTGGTTTGGTTTTTTGTTGTTTTTTTTTTTTTTTTTTTATTAGGTTGAGTTTTTTCTGGTTTTTTGGGTTTTTTTTTTTTTGTTTTGTTGTTTTGTTTGTTTGTTTGTTTTTTGGTAATACTGTATTTCTATTTTAATTTTCCTAGTAAAGAACTGTTATTCCTGTTCCCATATCTTTGCCTAAGAGCCCCTTAATTTCAAAATTATAATAATTTGGAGGGAGGGGGTTTACATTCTCCATTTCAAAGAGAAGCTTCTGCCTTAGCAGACACCTGTCTTTCAAACAAGACACACGGGCAAACAAACCATGGAGAGATGCTGACATCCCCAGGAACTGCACCTGAGTAATCTGGCCAGGTCATGCTTTGACCTGAGGCCTTCCCAGCTGCCTGGGAATGTGATGATATTTCATAGGTGAAGTCCTTCACATTATCATGCTGAGATCAATTTCTTTAGAGATTAAAAGGATGGGAAGGGATTCACAATCCCTCAGCCCAGTTTTGGAAATCTGCCATTGCTCTCCTGCTTAAGAACTTTTGTTGCTGAACTACTCATATTCAGGACCAATTTGTTCACAGTTGCTTTTATGTGGGTGTGATTTTTTTCCCCTCTGTTTAAAATTTCCAATATTAAGAACATGTTTGAGAAAGAAAGCTGAAGTTATAATTTGCTCTGTCTCCAAAGGTTTTATACCAGCAGATTTTCAGCTCCTGGATGTGCTTATTAAAGAGCTAAATCTTAGATCGTGAGACACTCTGGCATGTTTATTGTTTGCAACATCCAATTAATAAGTAATTAATAGTTCAGCAAAGTTTAGTGCATTGAAGTGGGGCTTGAGGAACAGGGAATAATTCCATGCCATTGGAAAAGGCAGAAATACAACAATAAACCCCGAGTGTAGGGCTGGACTTTTAAAAGGGGCTGAGGGCAGAGAGGTGGAGCTTTTCCTGTCATTCCATTTAAATGAGAGCAAGGAAGGCTCTGCAGGTGTGATAATGGAGGGGTAGAGATGAGATTAAGGGAGGGTCAGGCAGCATTTGGAATGAAACCCATTCTGGGTGCTCAAACGGTGCAGGAATTGCCAAAGGGAGCAAAGTCCTGGCTGGGAGAAGAGGTCACAGTGGAGAGAAGCTGAGAGGATGAAATCAGGAGAAAGGGATTCCAAAACCTCCATCCAGAATTTGGAATGACAGAAAGCCAAGCCACGCTTGCAGCAAATCCATCCAGCAGATTTACCAGCTTTGGGGTTGACTGCAGAGTAACAAGTGCAGCACCTCTATCTAAAACCCCAAATTAGTGCCTCTGGCTCCCTGCTGGGACCTGAGTGTTAAGAGCTCTACAATAAAGGTTGAATGAAAAGTATCAAAGCCAGTTCAGTGAATGGCAAATGGAATTACACAGATCAAAGGCTGCCACTGGTAAATTGGGCCAGAATAAGATGATGTGGTTCTGTGATAACAAAACTGCTTCCATGAGTGAAAGAATTAAGGGATATTTCTGAGAGTGGCACTGAAGTGTCTTCTGCTGCAGCAAGTGGGGCACATTCACCTTTCTAGAGTTTCCATTTCCTGTGCTCCTGGCTCCAAAGAAAGGCAGATTAAGGTCCCAGCTGTAGTTCTGGGGACTAAATGGGTTCAGAGGAGTCCCCTTGGTTCAGTGCCTTCATTACAGCAGGAGCAGCTGCTTGGTACTCTCAGAAAAACAAACCAATAATTAAAGAAGGTCCTTCTATTCTGATAATTGCCTGATCCACAAAAGGCTCCTTAATTCCTAAATCCTTCCCAGCCATGGCCATCTCCTCTGGGCTCTTCTGTGATCCTGAGCTCACTTGCCAAGAACACAGGGGAAAAAAGATTATTTCTTCTGGCCTGAGTCATTGATTTATTATTTGTGGCCCTTTTTATCTGGTACAAAACCAGCTGCTGGACTCATCCAGCTCTCCATTCACAGGGCGCTGGGGAATCAGGACACCTTGGATAACCGAATGTCAGGATGACAGCAGAACACTGAGGGTTTGGTGCAGCATTTCCAGACTTATGGGACCCTCCTGCAGGGTCACATCAGTGAATTTGGATGTTCTCCACAGCCTGGGGCCCTGATTGCCTTAACCACCACATCTGGAAGTTTATGGTGCTCCAAATCTGGCCCAGTCATCCTTCCCAGGGACAAGGGACATGGCTCAGAAACACCAGCCACTGCTTCTTCCTCTGGGGCCTGGCAAAGCTCCTCTCTGGTGTCCCCAGGGCTCAGGATTGGGGCCAGCCCTGGCTAAAATCTTCCTCTTCAATATCTCATTGCTTGGCAAATTCATGATGACACCAATTTGGGGGAGTGTGGATGTGCTGGAGGGTGGGAAGGGTCTGCAGAGGGGTCTGGACAGGCTGGATCCATGGGCCAAGGACAACGGGGTGAGGGTCAACGAGGCCAAGTGTGAGATCCTGCACTTGGGTCACTGTAGCCCTGGAAAGGGGTTTTAACCCCTTAAGTGCAGCAGAAATAAGATGCACAGCTACATGGTCATCTTTCATGACAGGAGGAAAGAGCCAAGTTTATTCACAAACACACTTGGTTTTATAGCATGACTGCAACTCCAAGAGTAGAGAAAAGGTGATTGGTTCAGAGAGAAGACACCCCATGGCCAGGGCCTGGGCACACACCACAACAGGGGTTCTGTCTTGTTATTAATTCCTTTTTATTGTGACCAAATTATCACCCTGGGAGAAATTCTCCCTGGCCTTGAGCTGGACCAGCTCATGGGCTGGGAACAGAGCTGAGAAGCTCCAGCCTGGAATATTTTCAGGCTGTAATTTTCTTACTTTCTCAGTATGTGTCCCACAAGTCACAACAACCCCATGGAATGCTCCAGGCTGGAAGCTGGAAAAGGCCCTGGAGGTGCTGGTGACAGTGGCTGGACACGAGCCCAGGTGTGCCCAGGTGGCCAAGAGGCCAAAGGCACCTGGGCTGTGCCAGCCCTGGCGTGGCAGCAGGAGCAGGGCAGTGCCCGTCCCCTGTGCTGGCACTGCTGGGACACCTCCAGTGCTGGGACAGCTCTGGGCCCCTCCTGACAAGAGAGCCCTGGAGGGGCTGGAGCGTGTCCAGGGAAGGGAACGGAGCTGGGGAAGGGGCTGGAGCCCCAGGAGAGGCTGAGGGAGCTGGGAAAGGGGCTCAGCCTGGAGAAAAGGAGGCTCAGGGGGGACCTTGTGGCTCTGCACAACTCCCTGACAGGAGGGGACAGCCGGGGGGGTCGGGCTCTGCTCCCAGGGAACAGGGACAGGAGGAGATGAGGGTCAGGTTGGATGTTGGGTTCAATTTTATTCATGGAAGCACTGAGGCCAAACCAATGCTAACAGGCACAGGTATTCTATAACATGGTTAATCTGCCAATGGATACAAGAGCTGATATAAAATGTTAAAAATGCAGCCAAACCAAAATATTTGCAGGGCCAAAGTGAAATACTTAGGGGATTTTTCTAACCTGCTTTGTGAATCAACATGGGGTAAAAAATAATTATGGGGTCTTGGAGTTTCCTGAGAGGTGGCAATTCCAGTTTGACAGCAGTAGAGTTTGCACTGTGCATTCTGTGCCTCCACGTGGGGCTTATTTAAAGCAGAGCTTTAGGAAGGAGACATCACAATTTCACTTTAAAGACTCCCATTGATCTAGCACATGCTCCAGTGAATTACTGTTGATAACACCCCTTATCTCTAATCATCCCACATTTCCCCCCTCCGTCCTGGATGAAAGGCAATCCGTGTTCAGCCACACTGAGAAGGTCTGTGTGTGTCCAAGGAAATGATTTTGCGATGAAATAATATGATTTGGGAAAACAGCTTCTGCTTGAAATGATTTTTGGGTACACTTTTAACTTCAAAAAATTCCTTCTGGCTGAATCAGCATTGACAGTGCCATTAATCCTGATTATTGTTAGTTATTGAATTTGTTATTTGTAATGAACATTTTCATTGCCTTTGAAGCTGAGGTTTGCTCCTTCCAAGCCCCAAAATAATCACATGAGGGTTTAGAGTTCAGAGCAGTGCTCTGTCACATTATAGAGCTCCTGGATACCATTAACAAGTTATTTGATAATTACTTCCTAATACATTTGGAGTCCTTTGTTACGATCATTCATTTCAAGTTCATAAAACTGTCATACAACCCGTGTGCTTTAATGTCTTTAAGTTTCATTTTCATGAATAAAACATATCCACATTTAAGAGTTCTCCAGTCTCTACTTTAAAACACTCAGAAATTCAACAAGTTCATTAAAAGGAGGAGCTGGGCACCTGCTCAGCTGAAGAGAGTTTGCTGCTGCCCCCTTCTCCTGGATTTTGTCTTGATGATTTTGTGCATCCCAGCTCCCAAATTCCGTGAGCAGGAAGCTCAGGGTGTCCTAAAACTCTGAATCATGACAGATCAGGACAGATCAGGGTAGGTGGGCTCTGAATCAACGCTTGATTTGGATCTGCTGAGATCCAAACCAGGGCTACATAAACTCAACCTGAGTTTCCTGGGAATGTGGAACTTCATCATCCACTGAGATATTGCTGTGCAATGTGCAGTGAAGGCACCTCAGGGCTTGTGAGGTGCCTTGGGGACAGGACGTGTCATGTTTCCATGCAAATGACAGAGTTCTTTTGGGTGGGACATCCTTTCCAGAGCTCCTGGTTCCTGAGCCTCATCTCTGTCTTGGGGGAGTTTGTAAACCTGGGGCAAAAAGGAACAGGTGGCTTAATCCTGTCCCTGGACACGTGGGCACTGTCTCCAAGGTCTTTCCTGCTCTTCCCAGCAGCCCAGAGGACATCTGTGTTTTATAATGGGAAGGAGGAAATCTGTGCTATATCATGGAAAGGAGGCTGTCAGGACATTTTCCTAAGGAGACAGAGATTCCCAGCTGGCTGCAGCCTCCTGCAGGATTGGCTCAGCCCCTGCAGTGCTTGGCTGTAGCTTCCTGGTGATTCTTCATTCTTCATTCCCTCTCTTCATGGTCTGGGTCTCTAAACTGAACCTCAGCCTCAAAAACATGGAATGGGAGCTGCACATGGAACAGAAGCCATGCCCTGCTGGAAAGGCTTCACTAATCATTGTCATGCTCTCTAAAAGGCTGATCCAATTGTGACTGGCTGTAAAACCAGGGGAAATCCACTCCAGGTCCTGGGATCCTGTCTTCTCTGAGCTTTCCTGGCAAGTAGAACTCCCATTTATGTGCTTTATTCTCTTCTCAATCATGGCCCAAGGAGAAGGAACAGCCCAAAATGTGCCTGGAGTGGGGATGGAGGTGGAAAAACAGGACACCAGGCACTAGAAGAGCACAAACCACATCAGACAAACCCCTTTGTGCCTGGAAGTTGTGTTTGTGTTTGTGTGGCTGCCGAGGTTTCCCTCGGCTCCCAGCTCCAGCAGCTCCCGTGCTCAATGCATCCCACGCTCTGTTTTATTACACTTCAAACCCACTTTGTTTGCAAAGTAGGAAAAGCTGTCAGAGGCCATTAATCCAAACAGAATTTAATCTCTCAAACAGCATTTACTCAGGCAGAGCTGTTAAATCTATATATTAAAAAACTGTTGACAATTAATTAAAATGCTTCGCTGCTGAAGTGTGAACAGGGCTGCTCTGCAGGGCACTGTCAGGTGCGGCAGCAGCCTCTCCCTGGGACACACCTGGGCAGGATTAGAGGGAAAACAGCTGCTTCCCTGTAGGAATTTCTGTGTTGGCAGCCTGCTGCAGCCTGGCAACAGCGTGACTGAAGGGACAGCCACAGGAACACAGAGCCGTGCATCAGGCAGATGGTGAAGAGCATCCCAAGCTTTTCTATTGCTAAGTTGCACCTTGGAAAAGCTGAGACAGGAACCCAGGAGCTCCTGAATGAGGCTTAGTGGTATCACCCAGATGGAGATTACATGTTCCTAGTGTTGGATTTTAGGAAAGGTTCTTCCCCCAGAGGGTGCTGGGCACTGCCCAGGCTCCCCAGGGAATGGGCACGGCCCCGAGGCTGCCAGAGCTCCAGGAGCGTTTGGACAGCGCTGCCAGGGATGGACAGGCTGGGATTGTTGGGGGGTCTGTGCAGGGACAGGGGCTGGGCTTGGATGATCCTGTGGGTCCCTTCCAACCCAGGACATGCCTTGATTCTGGTGGATATTCCATGGTAATTAACTGGAAGATGGATTTGGAGAAATCACCAAGAAGGAGACGCTGTCCATGGCACGTGCCAGGCAGTGTCTGTGAGGACATGAGGAAGGGGGAGGATGACCTTTCCAAGTGGCAAAAGAACATTTCCAAGGCTGTTCAATTGTCAGCACAAGGATCAATTTTCCCCCGTTGGCCTGAGGTGCATGACATTTCCTTTAAGTCCAGGTCAGAATTATTTTCCTTTGCTGTAAGACAGAAGCAGTTATGGAATGATTATTGCCCACACTGTGATGACAAAATGCTGCTGTCTAAAAGACCAAAGATCAGAAGATTACAAAGATCAAAAACCTCCAAAAATTGAGGCTGCAATGGCCAAAGCAATAAATGTGTCAGGAAAGGACAAGAGCAGGCGGAGAGGGCACAAAATCATGGAATTACAGAATACTTGGGTTGGAAGGAAGCTTTAAAGGCCATTTAATCCCAAACCCTGCAATGAACAGGTACCTCAGGTTACCCAGAGCCCCATCCAAAGTTTCTCCCTTTTCTTCTTGGGAACAGAAAGCAAAGTCCTTCCATGGCTCTCTGTTTTTGTGGCTGTCAGGGACCAGAGGGGATGGGCTGGGTGACACAATTGTGTCATTGTCACACACACGAAGTGGTGAGGAGCCCTGTCCTGCCTGGTGGCCTGGCTGGGCACAGATTCCTGCCAGCACAAATCCTGCCCTTCCCTGGTGTCACCTCCTCTCTGAGGACACCAAAACCTCAGGGTCAGGCCGTGCTCCTGTTGCTCATTTTTCTGTTCTTGTGCAAGTTCCTCAGCTGCTTCAAATCCCACTACGGAAAGGATGAACAACACCTTTGGAAAACTGGCTACAAACTTCTATTCCCAGTAGCAGAAAGACAAAAATCTACTCAGGACTCAAAAATCTTCTCCCTGGACTTAAAATGTTGTCCAAGCTTTTTCTGGACCACCAAAGTCTTGGCTCCAGCCATTGAACTGTGGTGGTTGTAGTGGTTTTGTTCAAAATGAGTCCTCACTTCTCCTGCTCGTGGAAATATGCTGAGGTTTAGCCGTGTTAGGACTAGGACTGGAACTAGGACTACCTAGTCTTTTGTTTTCCTGCTGCAGCAATGTTGTCTGATTTAACTAGGCAATAAATCCAAACCACAGCGGGCCCCTCCCTTAGGACTCTGCAGGATGAAGCAAAGTCTGAGTCAGGCACCTTCACAGCTCCATGAACTCGGCTGAGGGACACAGCCCTGAGCCCCAGGGCTGCTGGCACTGGGGGCTTTGTTGGGCACGGCTGGAGCTGTTCCAGCCTCCAGACATCTCCATCCCACCAGGCTCAGGCCACGCAGAGCAATCCCCCAGCGCCCAGAAACACCAAACTCACTTCAGAGCACACACACTCTGCTGCTCAGCCCTCTGAAACTGGAACCCTTTCACTTCCTGCAAAGCTCTGGCACGTCCACCTTGCACCTGGCTCACTGCACAGAGCCCTGTGACGGTGAGGAGTCCCTGATGGAGAAAAGCTGGCTCGAGACAGCAGCAAGACACAGAGCTGAGAAAGACAAAAGGTTGAAGGCTGATGGATGAGGCATTTTTGCTGGGAATTGGCCCCGTCCTGGCTGGTTCCTTGCTGCTGGGCTAACACAAGGCAGGCAGGGCCAGCTGCTCCCTTCAGACCAGGGAATGAAAAGCTGCTCCTGTTGGGAGCACTTCCAGCAATGCTTCAAACGCTGCTCCTTGGCACTGTCATTGATATCAGAGAGCCCCAGCACATCTGGGACAGGGTTGGACCCTTCCTACCTGGAGTTGGGCACTGCCCAGTTCCACCACCAGCAGCTTTCTCCCCAGGCTGTCCTTCCAGCACTCCTCTGTGGACAACGAATGCTGGAATTGGAATGGTGCACAGACCAGTGTTGGCCAGACTGTCCTGTGTCTAATCCTGTGGCCTGTGCTGACAGAGCAGGGACAACAGTGGCACAGAGCAGTGACACAGAGCAATGACAGAGCAATGACAGAGCAGCGACACAGAGCAATGGCACAGGGCAGTGACACAGTGCTGTGACACAGGGCAGTGACACACAGCAGTGACACAGGACAGTGACACAGGGCAGTGACACAGGGCAGTGACACACAGCAGTGACACAGGGCAGTGACAAAGGGCAGTGACACAGGGCAGTGACACACAGCAGTGACACAGGACAGTGACACAGGGCAGTGACACACAGCAGTGACACAGGACAGTGACACAGGGCAGTGACACACAGCAGTGACACAGGGCAGTGACACACAGCAGTGACACACAGCAGTGACACAGGGCAGTGACACAGGACAGTGACACAGGGCAGTGACACAGTGCTGTGACACAGAGCAGTGACACACAGCAGGGACACAGGGCAGTGACACACAGCAGTGACACAGGACAGTGACACAGGGCAGTGACAGTGAAGTGATACAGAACAGTGACAGAGCAGTGACACAGGGCAGTGACACAGAGCAGTGACACACAGGAGTGACAAAGGGCAGTGACAGAGCAGTGACACACAGGAGTGACACAGAACAGTGACAGAGCAGTGACACAGGGCAGTGACACACGGCAGTGACACACAGGGCAGTGACAGAGCAGTGACAGAGCAGTGACAGAGCAGTGATACACAGCAGTGACACACAGCAGTGACACAGGGCAGTGACAGAGCAGTGACACACAGCAGTGACACACAGCAGTGACACAGTGCAGTGACAAAGTCTAAGCCTAGAGCTGCCCGAAGATATCAGAAGGTACTTTAGGCCCATCACTATTTTATCCCCACATGTACTGAATAACAGCCCAGATCCAGCAGTAAATCCGTTTATAACTCCTGGGTCCCATTTTCTGTCCCTTTCTCCTTGGTGACTCCTCACTGTGCTCCTGCTTTAAAGTCCCTGAGCAGGGAGGTGACCACAGGGGGTGACCCAGAACGGTTCCTGTCCCAGTTCCCCCATCTGGGTGTTTTCCAAGCCAGTCCCAGGTGCATTCCCAACACTGAGCTCTGCCCTTTGGAGCCCTCAGGGATGGGCACTGGGGAGGATCCCAGCTGGGCTCTGTGAGGAAGAGACTCCACGACTGCCCAGAGCAGGCTGCTCACTACAGCTCCCATTTCCCATTGGGAACTGCAGTAGGAAGGGATTTAAATAAATCATAGAATCATGGAATATCCTGAGCTGGAGGGACCCACAGGGATCATGGATCCAGCCCCTGTCCCTGCCCAGACCCCCCAACAATCCCAGCCTGTCCATCCCTGGCAGCGCTGTCCAAACGCTCCTGGAGCTCTGGCAGCCTCGGGGCCGTGCCCATTCCCTGGGGAGCCTGGGCAGTGCCCAGCACCCTCTGGGGGAAGAACCTTGCCCTGAGCTCCAGCCTGAGCCTGCCCTGGCCCAGCTCCAGCCCTGCCCTGGGTGCTGTCCCTGTCCCAGGAGCAGAGATTGGAGCTGCAGCCCCTGGTGAGCTCTGAGCTCAGTGTCCTCCAGCTGCTCCTCCCATGGACCCTCCAGACCCTTCTCCATCTTTGTATGGCAAATGTGAGACCATAAAATCATTGTGTACTGTGGGAATCCTTAAAATCAGAGAGTTTTGGGAAAGCTGCAAAAAGCAGGCCTCAGAGACAGCAAACTGCAATTGGAGCTAAGCAGAAAGCATAAGACATGTCAGCAGAAAAGTTATATGAGATGTAGAAAGCAAGGACAAATAGAACAATGGTCTGTGTGTTAACACTTGGCTAGAAAAACTCTCTAAGCTGCAGAAAAGTCTATCTAGCAAGATATTAGGAAGGTCTAAGCTTAACAATGGAGCTCTGTGCATTGTATTTTAAGGCTTACAAGTAGGTATTGTATTCGAAATAAGCAAGCATTGTTTTAACTAAAGGTATACATGTACTTATAGTGGTTGGATAGAACTACTGTCAATAAGTTTTTGCTTTTGTGATTGGTCAAAAAACTTTCAAACTGCGTTGTAACATCACGTTCTCTGGCTGTTGCTGAGGATGTGAGCTGCTGGCATCTTCCCTCTGTCCCAACCTTGTAATGAGACTGATGTTTGGGAGGAAAAAAAAATAATAAAGCAGCTCAAGACACATTCCACAGCAGTCTCTTCCCGTTTGTGCTTCTGTGTGTAAAACCCCTAGCCAGCATTATGTTTGAGCTCGACCTCTTGCAAAGCAACATCCTTTACATCCATCATGGAAAACCATTCCAGAGCCTTCCCAATGGGCACTGTCTTAAGGAATCTCTAACAAGCACTAGGATTACATTTCTTTCCCTCTCTGCTTCCCCAGAAAATTGGCAGGACCTGAAAACGAGCGCTTCTTTCTCTTTGGAAATTTGCCCTTCAGCTGGCAAACAGGGACTGATTTTGTTCCTGGGGCTTGTAGGAGGCTGAAATGAAAACAGCTAATTTTAATATTAGCACCAATTCCTGTTCATTGCCACCTTTTCCTGCCCAAACATCTGCTGGATTAGCATCGGGGTGTGGGAGAGCAGCTGGAGGAAACAGCATTTGGAGTTTTACTGCAGGGGGGATGAGGAGCTTTCTTGTTGGCTCTGTACAAAGACCAGCAGCACTGAATTTTGATTTTGAAAAGAGAATAATTGCTCCTAGAATTGATCTTTACAGGCTTCAATATTTCCCCCATCACATTATGCTTCTTCCAACTGTGTCTTTTTACAGCCTAAGACAAATGACTTAAACATCAGGCTAATATAAAGCAGATTTTTCAGATTGGGAATGTGTTTTCTTTCCGTGCACACAGGGCCGTATCCAGCGTGTCAGGCAGGACATTTTCATTTGGAGGGATTTGGTTTTAAGTGGGTGAGCACTGTGATTATTATTGAACAACCTGACACACAGAGAACGTGTGGCTGGCGCTGCTCTGTCCTGCTGTCAGCCCCTGCACGGAGCGGAGTCGGCGTGAGCCTCAGCAGCTCATTAAAAAACCCAGCTCAGGCTTTTGATGAGGTTGGGGAACTCTCAGAAGTGCTGAGTCCTCCCCTCCCTTATCTCAGCGGGATAATCACTCTATGGGTGCAGGGAGACAATTAAGCTCATTAACATCTCCTTTCTTAAAAAGATGAAGTACCAGCTGCTTGGATTCAACCACACAGCAGCAGCCAATTACCCAAAGAGGGTTAATAACCCCAAATGTGCAGGTATGGGGAGCCCGTGGTGACAGTGACACTCACCTGGTCACCATAAATAGTCACTGCTAAATAGTCCTGGACACCTCAATTTACCTTTAATAATTAATTTCTCTTCCAAATGAGTTCTTACAGCATGATCAGCACAACCATATCCAGGTAGGATTAATAGTTGTGATCATTCTCTCTCCTCACAGGGAGATTTGTGGCCTTTGGGGGATGTTATTTCTCAGCTTTTGTCAATAATATCCAGGCTTGCTGGGACTTTCACTCTTCCAAAAACTTGAAATGGAAACTCCCTAAATTCTCCTTCAAGCCAGAAGACCAAACCCACCAAAAAGGCTCCCTTTAATGCTGCTTTTATTCAAACACAAGCTGAGGTCACTTTGGAAATAGAGAACGCTCAGATCCACTGGGCAAGGCAGGATTTTAATCAAGGGGCTTGAACACAAATCACGTTGAAGGCTTGGGAAATCAGATGCCAGCCCTGGCTGGGAAGTAGAGACCCCATCCAGCCCCTGACTGACACTTGTGACAGGGGAGAAGCTGCTCCAGCTCTGGAGGCTCCTCTGGGAACTGGAGCTCTCCAGTTTTTTTGCAGATGCCAGGGAAGAAGGAGGGAAGATTCTGGGAGAAATAAATAAAAAGGAAACCATAAAGCTGAAGAGTTTCAAATCTGCTAGAGCAGTGGGACAGCACTTGGCAGACAATTCCTGTGCTCAGGATTGCCAATGTCACTGCAGTGGTGCTGGGGATAAGAAATACATTCCTGGGATCAGCTTTCCAAATAATAGTAAATTCCTGGATAAATTTCCCTACAAGGGGTGGAACAGAGGCACAGGAGCCATGGAGCTCTCCAAGGAGAATCCAGGGCTATCACAGCTTTGTGAGATCAGCTCTTGTGCTGGGAATCCTGCATTTGAGAAAACCAGGAAGAACCAGAGGCTGATTTGAGGGAAAACTGTATTTAGGAAAAGCAGGAAGAGCCAGGAGATGATTTAAAGCAAACCTCAGGGTCTGACTGGTGGCTGGCCATTGAACACTGGGTGGTTTTTTTTACTCTTTTTTGGGCCTGACTGAAAGCAGGGGAGTGTCCTGTTCTTGCTGAGGAAGGGACAATGCCAGAGTTAATTCCTTCTCCTTGGCACAAGAAGCCCAGCTGGGGTCACAGCCAGCCTGGCACAGATTGATTTGGCACCAAACATCTCCTTGCCCTCCTTAAAGTCAAAAAATTTGGGAAGAGTAAGAGGTACCCAGGACCAAACAGTCACAGTTCTTCCCATAAACTCCTTGAATAAAGGGAATCTGGACATTAAGCCAAACCAAGTTAATTACCTAAGAGTTCAGGCAAAAGAGCTGCAAAATCCCAGGGATTTTAAGGCAGGGAAAAATCAAAATGGGGTAAAGCTAAAGAATCTTTCAAAATTCCCAGGAAAAACTAAGATCTCTGGGCAGGATTTGAGCAAGTCTTGGTTCTGCAAAATCAAATCTATTGGGAGGAATCTCCAGATCAGACCATCCTGAAACATTCCTCCCATCACACGAGGGGCCTGTCAGAGAGCAAAAGCCCACGAGATTCAGAACAATTTTATTTCCCAGTTCTTAACAATGTGTGCTCAGAAACTTGGGAGGAAAGTTGTGAATTGGAAGCTCCTGGAGCATTTCCTCTTACATCGTTTCCCAGGATGAGCCAGGTCACTTTGTCACACTGGGATGGAATAATTCCATTTTTATCTCTGGGACCTTGGTTTGGTTCATCTGCACATTTCAGGCTTGGCAGGGATATTTTTTCCCCTCCTTCTTTCCCAGGAAACACAATCAAATCATCCAGAATCACTATATCAAAAAGATGATGATGCATAAACCAGCAGCCCATTCCACAAACAATAAAAACAGGTAAAATTCAATATCCAGCACTAGCGAGTAATTCCAGCAGCAATTCCGAATTTATTGTCTTGTTTATTTATTCCATTGATGTCAATAAACATCACCGTCCTCTCGTGCTGACGAATTCATCTCTCAGGCATTGCTTTGTTTCTCTGCACTGGAGACTTGCAGGGGCTGCAGGAGCCTGGGAATGCCCTTGGGAGGACAGGAGCCACACTCTGATGTCCTCAGCACATCCAGGGATTTGCTGGAGCTGGATCCACGTGCAAAGGCCAGCACAATGTGAAGATTCCCACAGTGCTGCTTTCACAGATGGGCAGGGCAGGTGCTAAAGCCTCTGCTGGGATCCAGTCCAAGTAGCTGGAGGCACAAACTCCTGCATCCCTCCCTTCCAGTGGGAAGAGGCCCTAGAGAAGGGTCGTTTTGGGAATTGCTCTCTCCTGAGGGTGGGTTGGTGGTGGCAGTGCAGAGGATGGATTTGGGGGGGCTCTTGGGGAGTTGAGATGTTGTGTGAACATCACCAGGAGTGAACACCCCCTGTGCTGGCACTGCTGGGACACCTCCAGTGCTGGGACAGCTCTGGGCCCCTCCTGACAAGAGAGCCCTGGAGGGGCTGGAGCGTGTCCAGGGAAGGGAAGGGAGCTGGGGAAGGGGCTGGAGCCCCAGGAGAGGCTGAGGGAGCTGGGAAAGGGGCTCAGCCTGGAGAAAAGGAGGCTCAGGGGGGACCTTGTGGCTCTGCACAACTCCCTGACAGGAGGGGACAGCCGGGGGGGTCGGGCTCTGCTCCCAGGGAACAGGGACAGGAGGAGAGGGAACGGCCTCAGGCTGGGCCAGGGCAGGCTCAGGGTGGATTTTGGGAACATTCCTCCATGGAAAGGCACTGTCACAGCTGCCCAGGGCAGGGGTGGAGTCCCCATCCCTGGAAGTGTCCCAGAAACCATGGATGTGACCTGGGGACAGGGGTCAGTGGTGAATATTTGGACAGTTGGGCTTGGTGATCTTCAAGGTCTTTCCCCACCTTGCTGATTCCAAGACTCCATGGTGAGCAGCTCCCTTAGATTCTTCAGAGTCTCCTGAGCATTTTTTGGAATTGCAGCAGATTTCAATGAGCCAGGCAAGGACACTGAGCTGCACTGGGCAGCAGGGAAGTTTAAAGGCATTACCTTTAAAAGCATTAACATTGAAAGTCTAAAGAACAGCAGCAATCTCATCCAGTGAAGAGCCACTCTGAGCACAGTCCTTTGGAGGCACATCCAGATATTCCCTGTGACACATCCAGAAGAGGTCTGGAAAATGTCTGCACCAGAACTCCATGGCCTTAAACTGAAAGAAGGCAGATCTAGATTTTGGGAAGAAATTCTTTGCTATAAAGGTGATGGAGCAGAGGAACGTGGAGTCTCCATTCCTGGCAGTGTCCAAGGCCGGGTTGGACACTGGGGCTTGGAGCAGCCTGGGATGGTGGAAGGTGTCCCCACCCATGGGAGGGGGTGAGACTGGGTGAGTTTTAAGGTCCTTTCCCACTTAAACCATCCTGGCATTCTCTGATTGATGCAGGGAATACTGGTAAAAGCTCAGCAGGATGTGGGAGCGTCACCGGTAGGGACTGGTCCTGGAATATATCATAAATCTGTCGAAATATGTCTCTGTCCTTTGGCTACTTGAAGGGCTTCTGGAAAATCCCAGGACCTCTTTGCTGCAAGACTTCAATTAATTAATGTCAGTCCTGAAAGAGCAAATTCACAGGGTAGATTAAAAATATGAAATATCCTTTTAGAGAGAGAGAGAGAGAGACCGAGCAACTGGAAAGGATAAATGTGGCATATCCCAAAAAAGGCTGGGGTGCCAGGCAGGACTCCTGCACTCCCAGCAGGATGAATGCCATAAACTGCCTATTTCTATCCCAAAATCCTGAGCCCTCAGGTAGTAATTGTGGGTACCCCAGGGCCTGAAAGTATCACAGTTACAACCCCAAATCCCTTAAATTTGCATCCTCCTGGAGAAAAACACAACAACTCAGCAGCTGATTCAGCTGGAAAGTCTCCCCCAATAAGTTATGAAAAGAGGACTGGGAACCTGCATTTTTATCATTCCAACTCTTTCTGGGTTTTTTTTTCTCTTTAATAAAACCCTGTTTATGATGGTGGATAAAACATTCCTGTCATCCTTAATAAAAGCCTTTACTAGCAATGCGAAAGGAGCAGTGAATGGATAAATTGTAAATCAAGGCACAGCTTGGAAACGGGGCAGTTTAGCAAAGCAGCATTTCTAGGAGCTGCTGATGGCAGGAGATTACATTTTATATCAGAACAGATTTAAATTTAGGGGGAATTAACCCTCTAGCTCCACTACAAAAGCTTCCCAAGGCATCAAAGCTATTTGAGAAAAGAAAGTTGTCATCAGTGGAAGGGAGGTGACAGGAAAAAATAACTGAAGGGGACAATTTTAACTGAATCTTTCTTATAGAAACAAGCTACAAAAATTGTGACTGGATTTTAATTAGGAGGCAAATTTTTTCCTGTTCTTTCTTGGGTTTGGGAAGATGAAATGACAGCATTTCAGGGATCCAAAAGCTGCTTCTTGCTGCAATGAGAACACTTCAATTTTTAAGTCTTTCTGTAGGTGTCAGGAGAAAAATCTTTCTGTTTCTTGACGTTTGGACAGAGCCACGAGTTGGGAACAGTTGGTGCAAAACATTTGGTCCTGCCCTACCTTGTGAAGAGCTACAGCAGCTCTGCTGGAAAGGGACTGGAGGGGGGGGTTGATCACAAAATATTCCTGCAAAGCCACATAAAGTCTGAGCCCCCAGAAACAACTGGGGAATTTATGCACCTTAAAGTCAAGACAGGAGAAAAAGCTGAGTTGGGGCTGAAATTCATGACCAACACCTTGCAAAAAAAATAATTACTTCATCAAGAAATAATTCTTCAACCCTCCCTCTGTCCCAGTCTTGTGGGCTTGAAAAAGTAATTCCAATAAATCAATGTTTTCACCCCTGTCTCCACTGTGTTTCAGCCCAGGTTTGCCCCTGGAAATCTCCAGGAACACATTCGGAAGGAGAATTCTCCTCACCCCGGGGTGTTGGAGCCAGCCCAGACTCATCTGCTGGCTCTGAAATCCTCTGTGGCTCATTGATTTCCCTGATCCCTCCCAGCTCACCCCTCCTTCCTCCCTCTCAAGAATCCTTTCAAACCCTCCTTGCCCTGTGGGGAGCACTTGGAGGCAAAGTTCCTTTCCCACCACCAGCACTAGTGATGGAAATTCCATAAAAATTCCAGAAAAATGTGGGGATCTGTGGTGGACCATGACAGGTTCAGCTCAGAGTACTCCAAAGGTTGAACTCATCCCCCTTCACTGCCCCGGGGATTGTCACTAATTCTCATTCTTGCTCTGTATCAGCACCACTGGGCAGTGAGAGCAGCGCCTGGAGCATCCCTGGGATGTGCAGGAATGTGGGAATGCTGAGGTGTGAGCCACAGGGACAGCTCCCCTCTCCCTCATCTCGTTGGAAATGATAAACTCTTCAAATCTTCTTAACTAGCTTTAGTCAGGGCTTTGTTCAGCTCCTCCCAGGGGGAAAGGAATTCAAGTTTTCTCTTTAAAAGACTCACAAAGGGTTGAGTTTTGCTGGGTGAGACCTGATGGGCTTCAATCAACAAAAGGAAAATTCCCAGAGCCAGAAGATGCAGAAGAGAAAAAAAAACCTTAATAAACATCACCCCGGGGCAGTCGTACACACCTGGGCTGGGAAAAGATGGATAAGAGACCCACAGAATGAGGATTAGCACAGCAGGAAGAGGGATCAATTACCAATAGGAGATTGAATATTAAAAATTGTGGAATTTAGGACCAATGAACGACAATTTCTTTGGGTTTTGTCTGTATAAATCCATGAAAAATCTGGTAAAGTACCAGGAGTGATGGGATGATTTTCACTGCACAACCCAGGCGTGTGTGGATGGAATAATTTGTATTGCACATCCTGGCCACAGTAAGGTAATGCCTGATTCCATGAACACTTAAGAAGATTTTGTTGGAGGGTTTCTGTTTTTCCATCGTTTGGGTGACGATGACACCACATTCCTCATCCGTTCATTCCCAGCACAGCCAAATGTGTTTGTAAGTCAGCAGTGCCTGTCAGGGAGCCCCTGGGGGTTGTGTTATCCTCCCTTGGAGGGTTTACCAGCCTGGAATTGCACGAGGAAAACCTGGGAAGGAGGCAAAGCACAGCATTGGCTGGAAAATCTCTGTCCCACGAGGGGAAAACTTTCCTGCTTGGACTTGGGAATGTCCAGCCCAGGGCTGGTGGGATAGAAAGGATCCTCTCCCAGCACTCCTGCATTCCCTTCCAGAGAAACCCAGAGCTTTTGGTAGCTGAATATTTTCCTCCTGGGATACTCCTCTGTGTATCCTCAGTGAAGAGCAGGGGGTGAAAAACCCCACAGCTCCCACCGCATCCAGAGGGAGCTGATTACACACAGAGAAAGTGTGTAAAAAAACTGGGGGGAAAGAAAAAAAAAAAAGCTGAAACCCACTGGCAGAAAAATTCCAGAGATGCAGCTTTCAACATCTCCTAAAAGTCAGGGCTGGGAGCTCAAGCACCTGTTGCAGTTGAAGTTTTGCCTCTCAAACAGGAGCTGTTTAAATAATGCTAAGAATAGTGGAGGAGTAGATAAAGATAATGAAGTGCTCCTGTTGGGATCCCTTTGACATGCAGAGAATAAGAATTCAGAGTTATTTTTTAATAAAAGGAGAACTCCTCCTGGGCTTGATCTCACTCCCTCCCAAACCTTAAGACAAATACTGTTGTCACTAAATTAAGCTGCAAAGTCTTTCATTAAGCACCACCCTTGGGAATTAAAGATGTTCTTGGAGAGCTGGAGGAAGGAGCCGAGCTCCAAGAATGGAACAGGCACAGGAGTAAAAATATGGAGAAATCCACCCGGATATTTAATCCATAAAGCAACACAGACACTCCCAGCAGGTCAGAAAAGCAATCACAGCCTCCCAACACAGCCCTGGAGTTACAACCAGGTGTAAAGGCTGGGATTGTCTTCATTAAGTGAAATATTAATGAATGGAGGGAACAAAACATTGTAAACACAGAGAGCCATGGCAGCAGCAGCAGCGCAAAGAGGGATATTTTGGTTAAAAAATCCAGGGATAACTCAGTGAAGTGCTCAACAGGGCTCAGTGGCCACTGCAGCTGCTACAGGAAAATTTCCCAGATATCTGAGACATTTAAAAGGAAATTTATAGCCACAAAATATCTGCAAAGTGGGGAAAAAATCTGGCCAGAGAATGTCAGTAGTGCCTGGGATTCTGTGCTGGAATAACATCCATGGGAATACCATGGGAATTCCACCTGGAGCACGGATATCCACCCCTGCCCCATCTGATGCCTCTTCAGACACATCCTGGTGGCTCAGGCACCCAGAGTTTCCTCGGGAAATGCTCCAGGCCAGGCAGAAAACAAGGAAGGATTTTCATTCTCCTGTCACAGGAGGGGATGGAGAGTGGGGATTTTCCTGTGTGCAGTGGGAACTTGGAGCAAGTTCCTGTTAGATGAGCCCCCAGAGGAGGAACGTTCCTGTCTCATCCAGAAAATCCAAGCGAGGGTGTCCAGGTTTCCCCAGTTCAGGACAATTCCCAGGCAATGGAAACTCATTTTCCTCTTACAGATAACACTGAAATCCCTCATTCCAGCAGCCTCCTGGGGAAGGAATTCCAGTCTCCACAGCCATCAGCATCCCAGTGCAGCATTCCTGACAAAGCACATTCTGGAGGAAACACACTCAGCCAAAACAGACCTGAGGCTGACAGAGCAATTTTTCCTCTTTTTCTTGTAAAGCTCCTTTCTAATTTTAATCCCTGTTGGGTGGGGTTTATTTCTGGATATCAGAGCTGGGAGGAGCTCCAGGAGTGGGGGCTTTATTTTCTTTTTTACTGGCTGGAATATTTTGATTCTTAAATTAAATTCAGCCAGATAATCCCTGACCTGTGAAGAGCCAGGAGTGTTTTATATCTTAAGGGTGTGCAAATCTCTGTCTTAGGCCAGGTTTAAGCAAATGAAGACAGTTGTTCTTCCTGAAACCTGGTTTAAGTAAATGAGGCACCATAATCAGACTGAGACCATCCCAAAGAATCTCCCCTGCTGTTTAAGAAGGGAAGTTAAACAGTTTAATTTTAATTTGGTTTGTTTGCATTGTTTTGGGGGTTTTTTTTTCTTAGTTTGGGTTGGGTTTTTTAAGTTAGGGGAGGGTTTTAAACAATAATCAAGAGAATTGCTGGAGATTGCCAGAAATCTTCACATTTAACACAAAAAAAATGTGTGATTTGGGTGTGACAAGATGCAGAGCTGGTCAAAGGCACTCCTGCCCTGAGGAACTGGCCAGAACTGTCTCATCAGGGCCTAGGACTGGTTCCAGTTGTGGCTGAGGATTAAAACACTTTCCAATAATGCTCAGCCCCTTCCTCCTCCTCCTCCCCCCCTTTAAAAAGGCCAGGAAAATTAGGGAAAAGTGGTTCCAAAGAGCACAACTGCACAAGAAGCCACATTTGGATGCCAAGGCTTTGTTATTTTCCAATCTCTGATCTCTCCCTCCTTTCCCAGAGCTGAGGGAGACTCAGCAGCAGCCCCAGAGCAGCAGGAGCAGGAGGGGCCAAAGCCCCAGCCCTGGCTGTGGAGGAGGGCATTGCTATCTGCACATCCATGGCACGGGATCCCATCATCCCAAAGCACAGCCAGAGCCCGGGGGGTGCCAATTCTGGGCCAAATCCTCAGGAAAAACAGGCCAGAGCTCCTTCTACAGCCCCCCACCCAGAGCAGGGCCAGGGAGGAGCAGGGGAGAGGTCAGGATGCTCGAGGGGAGAGGGAAGGGATTATGAGATTGGGGTCATTTTTGACCACCTGGGACCACTGCTGTGGTGACATGGTGACAGCTCCTTCTGCAGCCGGCCCAGAGCCACTGCTGGAGCTCTGGATCAGGGAATCACAGAGTCCTTAAGGTTGGGAAACAGCTTGAAGATTCATCCAGCCCAGCACTGCACTAACCCCAGTCCCCCTGGAGGGGCTGGAGCGTGTCCAGGGAAGGGAAGGGAGCTGGGGAAGGGGCTGGAGCCCCAGGAGAGGCTGAGGGAGCTGGGAAAGGGGCTCAGCCTGGAGAAAAGGAGGCTCAGGGGGGACTTTGTGGCTCTGCACAACTCCCTGACAGGAGGGGACAGCCGGGGGGGTCGGGCTCTGCTCCCAGGGAACAGGGACAGGAGGAGAGGGAACGGCCTCAGGCTGGGCCAGGGCAGGCTCAGGGTGGATTTTGGGAGCATTCCTTCATGGAAAGGAGGGTCAGGACCTGGCAAAGGGCAGGAGTGGAGTCCCCATCCCTGGATGTGTAAAAGTGACTGAAATGGGACTGGCAGAGGGTGTTGAAGCCATTCCATCAGATTCTCTGGAGTTCCAGGTGGCTTTCTGCAAGCATTTGTTAAAAATTACCTGATTTTACTGGGAATGTTCTTATTGATACATCCTAGATACTTGCTCTGCCCTGGAGAAGCCCGAAGTCTACAGAGCTGGACTCTGAACCCACCCCTACACCCCCAGAAACACCCAGAGCTCCTCATGGTGCACATCCCAAGGAGAGGAACCCCAAAATCAGCAGAGTTATTCCACCCTCAGCATTCCATGGGATGCACAGGCTGCTGTGGATCCACCTGCTCTCTCTTCCTGATAAGTGCAACAAAACATTCCAGCCAAGGACCATGGAATGCTGACTCTGTTTCCATTCTGCAGAGCTCAAACCAGAGCTCATTGCTGTGCTCATCACGTTTGCCATCAGAATTCTACATGAAGCTCACAACAAGTTCTGCACAAAATGGGGGAAAATCCTCTTTTCTGCTTAAAATAAGGTGTGTGTAGGCAAAAAATTGTGGTTTTGTTATGAGACAGCAAGGTCTGAGATGAAAAAAAGACTTGTTTAAAAATACACAATTTTGAGCATGTTTTCCCTCAAAAATATTTTTTCAGATTTTTTTTTAACAAAAAACTTTTCTTCATGCTTTAGTAGTCTCTGGTAGTGAAGAAAGGAAAATGTGTTGGTTGGCCCTGCCTCTGTTCATAGATTTGGACAGCATGTTCAAGCCTTGACTGAGTTCCCCTGTTCTAAGGGAGAAAGGGATGTGATAATTCAGGTGGGAAATGCTTTTTGAGGTTTTGGAGAAGTTCCTATTTAAGCCTGACCCAGGATCAAAGAACTGATTTGGCAACAGCCTGCAGTGCTTGGTGAGCAGGGAATGACATTTGTCCAATGGAAACACCCAGGGGATGAAGTTGGGATCTGTTGTTCGTCCAGCAGCTGCTGCTGGCACCAACCAGGCTGCCTTTGGAACCTGTCAGTCCATCCTCTGCAGAAGCAGCTGTCCCTGCAATTAGCAGGGATTGAAACAATTAAAAGAAAAATGAGGATGGAAGCAGCACTTCCAGCAGGGACGTTCAGAGGGATGTGTGGGGTTAAGTACAGGGATGCTCCATCTGCCCTGTGGGGAATAGGGAAGGGCTGATTTTCTGAGCTGGCTGCCTTGATCAGCTCCTTCATGCTCTGGCAGCATTTCTGTGCTGGCTCTTCCCTTTTCCTGGTGCCTTTGAGAGTCTTTTCCCCAAATCCACACGAGCAGGTTGATATTCCTATGAAAAATGCAGAAAGATTTTTCTTTGCATTTCTCTTGCTGGAGCAGGACACCTGGCTGGATTCTGCTTGGTGCTTTCCATAAAAGAGAGTAATTCCTTCCTGTGGGAAGGGACTTCTGCAGGTTTCCTGCTCTGACCCTCACTCAGGGCAGGGTCATTTTCAAAGTCACTTGGGGTTGCTCAGGGTCTTGCGAAGTCGATGTTGTCACATCCCAAGGAGGGAGATTCCCAGAGTTCCTCTGTTTTATGGTGTTTAACCTCTCCATCCCCAATTTCTCTCCATTTTGCAAGAGATGCAGATTCCCTCATGGCACAATCATGTCAGCAAGTCTGAGGACAAGGGGCAGATTGAGGAGGGACAATCCCTGATGTTCCTGTGCTCAGCAGATTCCCTGCACTGTTCCAAATCCAAGCCGGGCATCAGCTGCAGGAAAGCAGGGATGGAATGTCCTGGGCAGAGCACAGAGCTGTTGCCCTTTATCTTGGAATCGTGGAATTATGGAATCTTCTGACCTGGAAAGGACCCACAGGGATCATGGATCCAGCCCCTGTCCCTGCCCAGACCCCCCAACAATCCCAGCCTGTCCATCCCTGGCAGCGCTGTCCAAACGCTCCTGGAGCTCTGGCAGCCTCGGGGCCGTGCCCATTCCCTGGGGAGCCTGGGCAGTGCCCAGCACCCTCTGGGGGAAGAACCTTGCCCTGAGCTCCAGCCTGAGCCTGCCCTGGCCCAGCTCCAGCCCTGCCCTGGGTCCTGTCCCTGTCCCAGAGATCAGAGCTGTCCCTTGGGAGGAGCTGCAGCCCCTGGTGAGCTCTGAGCTCAGTGTCCTCCAGGCTGAACACTCCAAGTGACCTCAACCTCAGATTCCCCTCGAGACCCTCCACCATCTTCACAGCCTCCTTTGGGTGCTCTCTAACAGCTTTAGATCTGTCCCATATTGTGGAACCCACAACTGAACCACAAGCTGCACTTTCTTAACCAGAAGCTGCTTTAGACATTAAATTCTCCTCTTTCAAGAGGTGACATGAATCCATTCCATGGCCCCATTGAAAAGAAAGAAACCTGTTACCTTAATGTTCTGTCCACCACAAAGACAGGACCATGGGACAGGGGGTCAGGAACACACAGGGACATCTCTGACCCTCACAGTCAGGCAGAGCCATTTCCCACTGCCATCAGACCCATGGACCTGTTATCCATGACTGTCCAGGGCTGGGCTGGACAAACCCATGGACCCGTTCAACTCATGGACAGGCAGGTCCTGGGTCACTGGCATGGCCAGGAAACACCTTGAAAGTTAAGGAGAAAGTCCTCAAAGTCCTCCTTGTGTTACCTTTCTGTCCCTTTTCCTGACCACAGATCCACCAGAATCCTTCATCTCCAGAAAAAGCCCTGGAAAGGAAGAGGTTGAGGATGAAGGAGCAAACGCAGGCGGTGCTCAGGAGTGCAGGTGCATCGCTGCACTGCCGGTGTTTTATAACTTCATCCCCAGCCCTGCTCCCCATAATCAGATTATGAAACCTTCGACTCAAGTTAATGCAAACAAACAGATCATGCAGAGAGCCATAAAAATAAAATATCATCATAAAAACCCTAAATCGAGAGCATCTTCTGTAAACAGAGCGCTGTAAACACAGTAATGTGTCTCTCTGCAACGATATTTGGTGAGGCATGGAAGAGCCCCAAGAGATGGCAGGAAAACACAGCTGTTCTCTCCTTGCAGGAGGTGAGGAAGAGGAGGGCTGGGATGAGGGAATGCAGCACAGCTCCCACGGCTCCAGGGTCAGCACAGTCTCTGCTGCACTCCTGGAAGGGAAGAGGGATGGCCCCGGATGGGTCAGGGACCACAGAGGGTCATTGGTGCCACCTCCCTGCTCCAGCCATATTTTCCAGGAAAAGAAACATCTTGGAATTCAGGTGCTTCTGTTGGGCAGCAAATACAGCTGTGGGGTTTAAACCTGCTCCAACCCTTTGCAAGTGAATTCCTTGGAATTTCCACCCATAAATCCTACATTTGGGCTGTGGAGGTCAAGCCAAAGGGTTCCTGGCACTGGGAGGTGGAGCCCAGGAGGATCCCAGAAAGCTCTGGCTGTGATGTCAGAGGATTCCTGGGAAGAGCAGCTCAGGAGAATTCCCCAGGCTGTGGAGCTGAGGAGGGCAGAAGTTGCTCTGCCTCTCAGCCCTCCCCTGTGACAGACTCAATTCCCCTGGAATGGTAGATCCAAGCACAGAGATCCAATTGGGAGCGATTTTTCCCTCCTTTTGCTTTACTGGGATAATTCCCTGGCACCAGGGAATTGTCTCAGGGCAAGAGAAGAATGCTGCTGTGCATTCTTGGATGTTTTCCCATGGCTTTGTCTGCTGAGCACACCTGAGGCAGTTGTTGAGTCCCTCAGTCTGTGCCCTGCCTGTGCCCTCACCCTGGGCAGGTGCTGCCCCTGACGTGTCCCACGGCTGGGAAATGCCATGGAAAATGACCTCCAGCTGCTCCTGGTGGCATCGTGGCATCGATGCCACACCTGGCAAGTGACAAAGGTGGCAGAGACACCCAGCCATGCCAGCACTTCACAATGCATGTCCTTTAGGGGGTGACACAAACACTGCTGTGCAGGGACTCAAAGAGCTTCTGGAAACAATTTGTAGTCAAAAAAAAAAAAAAAAGTTACATTAAAAAAAGGATTCTCTGTTCTGAAATGTTAAATCCTGGGAATTCTCACTAAAAAAATTGGGCAAACATCTCTTCCCTGCAGCCTCGTGGGTGTGTTCTGTGTACTCACACCCTGCTCCTCTCCTCACTCCCTCCCAGCTTTAGGGGCTTTGGGAGCAATTCTGTCACCGTTCTGCTCCAGAATTGTCCCCTTGAGGGGGCTGGGCACAGAGAGTGGCAGCACTGCCCTCCCAGAGCCGTGGCTGTGGGCTCTCCATCCCTGGGGACATCCAAGGCCAGGCTGGACGGGGCTTGGAGCAGCCTGGGAGAATGGAAGGTGTCCCTGCCCATGGAATGAGATGGGATTTAAGTTCCCTTCCAGCCCAAACCAGCCTGGAATTTTATGATTCCATGATTTAGCACCTCCCAGCTCAGCAGAATTTCCCCATCTCTATAAAAGCAGAGCTGAAATCTTCAGCTAAAGGGCAGCTCCCGTGTCCTACACCAGGGAATCATTTCCATCCTCCTCCCGAGGACAAATGGTTTGGGACTGCTCCTTCCCCCCCTTCTCTATTCCCTAAGGAGCTCTGTTCTGTGAGGAACCTTGAAATGATTGGCTCCTGCCACAGCCTTTAGCAGAAAAATGGGACTTTTCTAATCAAGACCCACAATTATGCAAATTGCAGGGACAAAATGCTGATAAGAACAACAAAAATAATTCTGCCAATAATTATCGCATTGAGCTTTGCTGGCTCTTATTAAAACCTTCCACTTTTTCAAAGAAATTGCTGTTTGGACTCATGGAAAAATTAAAATATTGCTTGTAAACTGTACCTGGAAAATATTTCATGACCTCAGGGTATCTCTTTAGGGTCTGTAAGACCCGGAGAAGGAGCTGTAGGAGTTTGTAGCAGCAAAATCATTGCAAGACATGAAGAGGGAGCAGAAATAATTGAGGTCTGGAGGGGCTGAATGCAGAAATGATTAAAAGAGATACTTATGGATAACGACTCGAGATGGAATATAATCACTTTCTTGGAGGGCATGGAGAACAAAAAGATGGGATTTGTTTAGCTTTGTACATTGAGGCATAATTAGAAGTAATAGGATTAAATTTCTGCATGGAAAATAATCTGATTATCAGGAATCGCTTGGAAATGAACTGGGATCTGCAAAGGGTTAATTGGGGCTTCCAAGCTCCATCCTCCTCCTCCCTCCAGGCACATTCCTGGCTGGGCCCTTCTGTGGGGCATCCCCCTGGGAAAAAACTGTTCTGATTTCCCTCAATGCTAGTGTGATTTAAATCAGTCTCTTTTTTTTCAGGAATTTGATTTTTCCAGAATTTTAATTATTTAACTTTCTCAGGGGCAGTGAGGTTTGATGCGATTCCTGCTCCACAATCTTTCAGTGCCCAAACCTTCCTCAGAAAGGGCTGTCCCGGGAGTGGGAAGCAGGCAAAGGAGAGGCACAAAGCTCACTCAGGGGAACCAGGGGCAGGGTGGGAGTGAAGAGGCAGAATTTGGGGGCGTGGGGGGAGAACTCCCAGTGAGATAAATCCCTGACTCATGGCCATGTTTCCCTGAGCAGGTGGATCTGAGCTGTTTCTCCTCCTGGAAGACCTTGTGGAAAAGGGAAAGACACTTTCAGTGAAATGTAATGGTCTCGTTAAAGTGCTGAGTGATTTTTATTCACCTCAGAATGATGTTCTTCCTGAAAGACACAATTATTTCCAGGACCTCAGGCAACTCCAGATGAAGAGATGTCTGAATCCATAATAAGCTGGGAAGGCTTTTCTTCCAAGCACTCGTCCAGCCTGACAGCAGAGCAAGAGCTCAGGGTTTGGGGTGCTTTAGTCATGGAAAATGCATCAAATGCAGCCAAAAAGAGGGAAAAGTGGATTTTGGATGTCAGGTTTTTGGGATGGCTCCATGGAAAGGGTGGTCAGGCACTGGCACAGCTGCCCAGGGCACTGGTGGAGTCACCAAAGCCATGTGGATGTGGCACTTGGGGCATGGGGCAGTGGTGGCCTGGGCACTTTTATAGGTTTGATGAATTTGGAATTCAGGCTTTTCCAACCTGAATGGTTTAGGGATTCTGGGAGCAGCCAGGTACATCCTGCAGCCCCCACACACTCCCTGGACTGCACCAGGCTCTTCCCACTGTTCTGGGGCAGGAAGGGGGAGGAGGAAAAGGGGAAGAAGGAAAAGGAAAGAGGAGGAGAAGGAGGAAGAGGAGGAGGGATGGTTTGATGCCAAGATCTCTCCCTGTTTCCACACTGGGATGTCCCAGCTCACACTCCTGTGATCCTGGCAGGGCTCAGGAGCCCCCGGGGTGGGGATGGACAGGAATCCTGAGGAGCTGAATCCAACCCCCCAGGGGGCACAGCACCATTTCCCTGGATCTCTGGGGCATCCCTTGCAGTGGGACCCGCCTCCCTTCGGGCTCCCCAAACCTCTCCTTGCCTCTGGAGCTCTCCTTCCCCCGCCAGCAGATCCCAGTGCTGTTCCCAGGCTGCCTGCAGCTGTAAAACTGCAGCTTTATTGCAGCAGCTGCTCCTTTACAGCCCCTGCTAAATCCTGGGCTGCTCCCAAACCGCTCTCCGGGCAAAGTCTTTCCTTAGGAGATGGGAAAAAACCACCCAAGGTCGTCTGTCTGCTGCAATCACATCAGCTCTGTCCTGCTCCTGATGAGCCAGCCTGAGTCTGGAATCACTCTGGCCAAGGCATTTTCCTCAGGCTTTGGATCTCTGCGTTTCCTCCAACCTTCCCTGGCTTTTTGCAGCCCTTTGGAAGGTCAGGGCTGGGTCTGTGAGGCCCTGGCTCTCACTGGGGAAGGGGAGATGTACAAGAGCTGTTGGGATACTTGTGTGGCAGCAAGAACATAATAAATGAATAATAATGGCACTAACGAGCTGCATAATTGGAGTTTGGGGGCATTTTGAGCTCCTGGATTTCAACAGGAAATGTGAAGCTAAACAAGAATGTCTACCGAGGAATATTTTGATATTAAGGAATGAGCAAGTGCAAGTGTTTGGTGCTCACAGGCAGATGTGACTCCAGACCTGCTGTAAGGAACAAACAACAACAATAAAAGGTCTGGAAAGGAAAATATATTCATTTTTCCATGCCAAGAGGGTTTTTTCCCTACAGTCTGGGAAGCCCCAGAACTGCTCCTCTCATGGAAACTACATTGGAATTTTAGCATCAGAACTGATGTCTTACTAAAACACAATTATTGTTGTTTTTGCTCAATTTCAGGTGTTTTGCCATCGTGAGGGGGTCCCATATTTTATTGAACCAATATCCCAGAGTATGGATTTTACTTGCTTGGAGCAATAAGAGAAAAGGAACAGTGGGATTTACCTTCTCCTGTGAGGATTCATTTTCAACTCCTCACATCATGTTGGGAATGTTCTGTTGAATGTTATCACTAATATTTGTTGATCTATTGTTTCACCTTTTATTTTCTTTCAGAACAATCTTCTTTTGATATTTTGGATGTTCTCCTGGGATATTCCTGAGTTGAATCGCATCCCTGTCCAACTCCTCTCCTCTGAGACAAGAAAAATCAAACCCAACTTTCTTGGGTGAAGAACCATCATGAGAATTTGATATTTAGTATTTAGTCATCGTACCACTAAGGAGAAAACCTTTATTATGACCCAAAATTCGTATTTTTATATAGTAGAATGGAAAATTGCACTTCCAGTCTTTTTTTTTTTTGTCTTTTTTTTTTTTTTTTTTTTTTTTTTGCAACACTGGCTGAGGTTTAGGGACAATTTCACACCCCCTTCTAATTATAATTAGCTTGTTTTGTCACCTGTGTCATGTCCCTAGAGTGACACCAAATTTCAGGGAGAGATCAGAAATTGAATTTTTGTTTTTATATTCTGAGTGCCACCGGTGAGCAGAGAAACCTGCACACTGAAATTCTGGGGCCTGTAGGGCCACTTCTTCCAGGAATTCCACCCCAAAACCATGGCTGGCTCCTGGAGAACATCCGAATTTCCCACATTTTCCACCACCCAGAACAAATCCCTGTGAACCAACGCTGCTGGCTGAATTCCACTCTGGAGCACAGCTCTGCCACCCTGAACTTGCTCATCCATAAAACCCAAATAACAACAACAACAACAAAAATTAAGCATGGGGAAGAATCAATGTAAGAGTGCCATCTGGTGACATCTGCCACTGCCGTGGATCAGCCACAGCTTTTCCTGCAGTGCAGCAGGAAAATCAGGGAGATGTCACTCTACAGGAGTTTTCCCAGACTGATCCATTTTCCCCACAAAAATGGGCAGTGAAACAGGAGACTCCAACTTGGTGGCTGAGGGCTAAAAATCTGACCCCAAATGGGCAAACCCGGGTGTAAAGTGGCTGTTTAATATTCATAGCCATGCAAACGGAGTCATTGTCCTTGCGAATGGATAATTAGGATTGTTGGACATGGGATTGGGAGAGCTGTGCCCACAGACCTGCCCTGCTGGGCTGGAGTGGGCTGAAAAACTGGGACTGGGTCCCCCCTTGATATATTTAAATATTAACATCTCATGTTTCTGCAAATTCCTGCCATGCTTCAATGTTTGGAATCACAATGGTGACAATTTGAACGTGACCTGATGACATGGATTGGCTCTTCCTCTCCCAAAGAGGTTAATTCCTATCATCCATTGAATCCACTTTTCTACTGGGAATCTCCTAAAGAAAGAGAAGCCCAGAATGAGTTCCAGGGAGAAGTTGCCTGGAGTTGTCCATTTTTCATGGATATTCCCACACTATCTCCCCCTGTAGGAACACACAAGACCTTCCTTGCTTTCTCTGCTTTCTGGCACTGACCCCCTGGAGAACACTGCTTTAGACCTGAGCCCTTGGAGAAGGCTCCAAATTTGAGAGATGGAGTTAGAGTCACTGTAATTAGAATAGAAGTGTGTGATTTCACATGGTGAAGGGTTTTGAATTTGAGGTTTTATAACATACTAGTAGGTATGCAACAAGATGGAGGATTTTGGCTGTTGTCTCCTTTCTGTCTTCTTCTTCCTTCTTCTCCATGGTTTCAGGCAGTAATTTCTGGTTGGTCAGTGAGTGCTGCACTGAGGGTCACGGGAATTTGGTTATTGGGTTAAAAGTATAAATAATATAGGTGTTAATTCTCTGTTGGACTGTTTAGCTGTAAGAGACCTTGTAGCAGCTGGATCTGGCTCCATTTTGCTCACTTTTAGCTGGTGGCTTGAGGTGTTTCTGAACTCTCTGTACTTTAGATAAGATTTAATAAACAACCAAGTCTGAACACGAGAAAATTCATCTCCTTCGTGTTTTTAATCCTGACTCTGAGTGAAGACAGAAGAGAATGAAGACAGGGGACTAATTAGGTGGTGCAGCTAACCCATGACAGAAGACAAAACTCACCTGAAATGAGCTGCTCTAGGAACCTGCTTCACCCATTCCATGGACCAGGAGATGGTTTAGCAAGCTCTGCCTTCTCCTGCACACTCAGGCTCAGGGGACAGGCTGGGCCTCCTGCTCCCAGCACTGCCAAATTCAAAGGGATTGATGGAAAATCCCATTTTTTCAAGGCCCTGCCTGGTGTTTGAATCAACTCAGCAACTCTGGGAGCTGAAGCCAACTCTGCCAGTTGCTTCCCAGCCCCAGAGTTGCTGAAAGTCCTCTCAGGTGGCTGCTCCTCCCTGAGCTGGAAGTTCCAGCAGGGTTCTGTAACCATCTGCCCTCTGCCAGGCTCTCATGGATCTGGGGTAGCCTGAGGTTTGCTTTTCCCAGACATGGAACAACAATTTTTAACAAGAATTCCATCAGACACCAGTTTTCTGCTGGAAGGAGCCTCATCTTCCAACCAGGGATGAAGACATTGGGGAACTTCAGCTGCAAGAGAGCCCCATTCCCAGGAATTTGTGTGGCCTCATCCCAAACCAACCTCAGTTTTCCCCTTCCAGCATCACCTCCATTCCTCACAGGATCCTGACAGGGATCCTGGCTCTTATCCCTGGCCCTTTTCCTCAGGACTAACTCAGCCTTTCCACCCCAAAGTTTTGTTAATGATGATCCCATGATGTCCCAGCTCAAATGGATTCCTGTCATTACAGAGAATTTAGGACACAGAGATCAGCAAAATATTACCTCAATTTAAGTCCATCATTTTCTCCTCCTGGAATTGCTCAGCTGGAATAAATGTCATTACCCAGACCTGGGAGAGTGGCTGAGGGAGGATATTGCAGCACAAACCTGGAGTGGAAAAATGCAGCTAAAAATCCTCCCTGTCTGACAGGAACTGGGAAAAATGGAAGCAGAATCCCCAGAGGTCCAGTGGAGACCCAGAAGAGCTGAAAGTCGACCTTTTTTCCTTTCTGTTCAAGAAGAAATTTCATGGTTGGCCTGAAAAATGGCACAACAAAAGAAGAAAAGAGTTTATTTTGTGAGAGAAAAAAAAACCCAAACAACAGTAACAACCCAACCAAACCCCCTAAAAATAGTTCCATGTTAACCTGAATGTTAATATTTTTTTCAAGTTCATTTAGTTGTGCTTGGCCAGCAAAGTGTAAAGACACAACAACATTTTTCCTGTTTTTTAAATAGGATTATATATAAGAATGGGGAGGGAGTGAACAACTTGGTCACAAAATTGGGGTGCAAAGCAGAAGGAAAAAAAATCCCTCTAGTAGGATTCTGATGAAGTTGTGTAAAAGGCACCACCTGGATTGCAGCAGAGCCCAGGAGTGCCATGGACAGCAAGGACTGCAGAGGGGAGAAAACAAACAGGAATTCAATGTTGAATTTGGAACAGAATTGTTGAGCAAAGCTGGGTGTGCAGAGGGAATCTCCTGAGCTGGAAAGGACCCACAGGGATCATGGATCCAGCCCCTGTCCCTGCACAGACCCCCCAACAATCCCAGCCTGTCCATCCCTGGCAGCGCTGTCCAAACGCTCCTGGAGCTCTGGCAGCCTCGGGGCCGTGCCCATTCCCTGGGGAGCCTGGGCAGTGCCCAGCACCCTCTGGGGGAAGAACCTTGCCCTGAGCTCCAGCCTGAGCCTGCCCTGGCCCAGCTCCAGCCCTGCCCTGGGTGCTGTCCCTGTCCCAGGAGCAGAGATTGGAGCTGCAGCCCCTGAGGAGTGACACTGAGCTCAGTGTCCTCCAGCTGGACATTCCAAGTGCCCTCACCCTCTAGATCCTTCCCCACCTTTGTGTCCCTCTTTGGATGCTCTCTAATACCTTTACATCCATCTTCTGCCTCAAAGTGCCCCCAAAGACTCGAGGTAAGGTGGAGTGAGCACTCAAACACAAATGGGGAATGAGAAGAGCACAGGGAGTTGTGGCAGGGAAAGGTTTGGAAAGTGCTGAGATGAAAGGGGAGGTGATCCCTGCAGAGTGTGCAGGGGAAAATGTCACAGCATATTTGTGTCTGCAGAGTAGGGAGGGGACAGAGGAGAGGAGAGGAGAGGAGAGGAGAGGAGAGGAGAGGAGAGGAGAGGAGAGGAGAGGAGAGGAGAGGAGAGGAGAGGAGAGGAGAGGAGAGGAGAGGAGAGGAGAGGAGAGGAGAGGAGAGGAGAGGAGAGGAGAGGAGAGGAGAGGAGAGGAGAGGAGAGGAGAGGAGAGGAGAGGAGAGGAGAGGAGAGGAGAGGAGAGGAGAGGAGAGGAGAGGAGAGGAGAGGAGAGGAGAGGAGAGGAGAGGAGAGGAGTCCTTGGCATTTGTATTACAGGAAAGGATCAACAAGAACCAGCTGGAAATGCACGTCTCCACAGCATCCCTGATCTCCAGTGACCAGCAGAGCTGTAAAATTCCAGCTCCTACATTCTCCTTGTGAAGGTTTTGGTCTCCTCTGAAGACTGGGACAGAGAGGTCAAGGGTGGAGAAGGCATTTTGTGAGAAATGTTCTCTCAGTAATAACTGCTTTAACTTGGGCTTAGGAGATTGTTTGTGTGAGCTCGTTGTGGTGGGCACTGGGTTAGCTCAGACTGGGAGCTTTTGGGAGAGCAGCTCCCAAAGATAAAGCCCATCACTTTTGGCACTGAAATGTGCAGGACCCTCGGGATTTGATCTTGGGCAGATTTCCTGTATTTTACATTTACTGCATCAACCAAATCAGCACCACTCCATATTTGTTGCTCTACAGCAAGTTTGGTCCCAGGCAGAGGGGAGGATTTAGTTTGAAACACAGGAGGAAAGTCTGGGAAAAATAATTTCGTGGCATAATCTTCCCTTGGAATAGGCTGTAACTGCTTCCAGCCATACACATCCACCTCATCCCATCATTTTTCATCAGGGATTGTGAGAGTGAGAGGGAGATGTGCAGTTGGAGGGCTGGGAACTTCCTTTTTTATTGTAATAAGTTCCTCTGAAGTGTCTCGAGAACTTGTCCATAAACGTGATGGATTTCCTGGGAGAGTGTCTGATGCACTGAAAATCATCCCCAGCTTGGGGAGGTCTTGCTAATTCTTCTCGGAGCAGATGTGGTGGAGTCTGCAGGCCTGGCTGTACATCACTGCTCTGGGGACTTTAGGCAGAGCTGGGAGTTTGATGAAGCATGTAAATGGACTTTTTGCAAGATCCCATTTTCATCCATCACTTTGGAATAGGGATGTGCTAGAAAAGCACTCCCTGGCAGGGGGGAGTTGCTGTTGGATCTGTCCTGGAATGGGACAAGAGAGGTCTTTGGGCCAGGGACTGCCTGGGCTCTCATTCCAGGCTGGGAGCAGAGCACCCAGGCTCTGGAAAGTCAGAATTCAAATTCTCAATGCCAATACTGGTCTTACAGCTCTCACTGTCCACTCAACATGACATGGTCTAAGTGTGGGGAAAAACAGATAAGAAATAAGCCCAGGTTTGGTCAGGAATTTCACAAGACAGGACCTCCCCAGGGGGCTCAGGGAGGGTGACCAAGAGTCTCAATGGCTCATGGAGGGAATGGTTTTGTCCCCATTTGGGCACTAAAGTCACATCTGTGGCTACACAAAACGCACTTGGAGTCCTGCACACACAAACAAAGGAGATTTGTCCCAGGCTCAGAAGGTCCTGCCTGCAGGAGCCTCCCCAATGCATTTTAAACTGAGCCCCAGGGAACTGCTTCAAACTCTGCCCTGCCCTTAATGCTGGGCTGGGCAGGACCCAGCCAGGATCTTCAGGAATTTCACAGCACGGCAAAGGTTCCTTTGCCTCCTGCCTGGAACAGCAGGGACAATCCCTGAGCATCTCCCAGTCCCCTCTCCTCTGGTCCCTGTCCAGCTGAGGGGGGCAGAGCCTGCAGAGCCTTCCTTGTGTGGGGGTCCCAAAGGGATCACGGACACACCCGAGCTCCCGGGCCATCCCTGCAGCAGGAGCCTCCCTCTGGCACCAGTGGCTGAGCAATTGTCACCCTGAGCCAGCTCTGCCACAGTTGTGACTAACAAAGCTCTGCAGTCACCTCCTGCTCCCAGAATCTCTTCTGGGCTTTCATTCCTGAAACCCCTCTGGGGAGGGACCAAAGCTCCGAGCAGGAGAGCAGAGCAGGGAGGAACTGAACTCCCAACTCTTCTGCCCTGGGGGTCACACTCCAGGCACTGCTGTGGGCAAAAGGGAACAGGCAGCACATATGGAGCTAAAAATACCCTGGGACTGTAATTAGTGTTTTGACAGCCTGATAGTGCAAATGATCTGATAATTACAGAACAGCCTCATTAATAGAATGGTCAAAATCATTGTATATAAACATCCCTCTGTGTGAGTTCCAGCTCCAAATGCTGTGAGAGCAGCAGAGTGTGGGATCCTTCCTTGGAATGATTCTGATATCCACTACTGGGTGTTTTAATTCACTTCTTCTGTTTTCTCATCATTCCATCCCAGCTGACATTCCCAAGCTGCAGCACAGCCCCACTCAGCATTAAGGACTCTGCTCCCTTATACCCAAATACCTGGATTTGGGTTGAGTCTCATGGGATGTGACATTCCCAGGAGTTCTGCAAAACTCCCTTTGACCCCTCAATAACTCTTAGCACAGCTACAACTAAACCCTCCTACTTCCAGCAGTCCCTGGGATCTTCCCTGTTGCCACATCAGAACATTTCAGCTCTTTTTAGGACTTTAATAAGAGCATAAGGATAAACCCAGAATCAACATTTGGGAAAATGAATCCTCAGCAAAGCACCAGGACCTAAGGAGCTCATTAAGAGTTTGCAGGTGCATTTTCAGCCCATCATGTGCACCAGGAACTCTCCTTACACCTGGAATTAGTGCTTGGAAGAGTTGCTTTTCTGTATTCAAGGCGAGTTTCTTGGACAACCCACCTGGTTTAGAGCAAATTTGGGTCTTCTCCTTTATTCTGTAAAACCTGACAAACTTTTAAAGATACAGGAGAGAACAAGGTAAAAAAATTAAGGCTGAATGTCCTGGAAAAAATTGTGATTTGCATGCCAGGCACCTTGAAGGAGATTTTGGTTTTTTGGGGTGAGGATTTTACTGCCAACGTGCTCAGTCAGAGCTCTGTGACCAAACACCTGAGGGGATGGGAGGGTCAAATGCTTAAAAATTATAAATGGCATCAAATGAGAAGATAAATCCACCTGATTGAAGCAGTACGGTCAGGGCTGCACACCCTGGGCAGCCCAGGGGCTGTGGGGTCACTGCCAGGTGAAGGTTGTGCTCTGGAACCCCTCACTGTGCTCTGGAACCCCTCACACTTCAAAGATTGGTGTTGGCAAGGAATCCATTTTCTAAAATAACCTCTCTGAGCAGGCCCTGGATGGAGCCATGAGGATTGGAGCTCTCCTGGCTGAGATCTGAGCTGGGAGCTCCTTTCACCTGAGCATTCCTGGGGGCACCAGGAGGCTCTGACCCTCCCTGAGGCTCAGCTGTCCCTGTCAGGGTGGGATGAGATTTTGGAGAAACCTTTGAGGGGCTGTCCTCACTGCCAGGAGTGGGATGAGATTTTGGAGGATCCCTCTAAGGGTTGCCCTCACTGATGCTGCTCCAGACCCTCTGGTACTCACTGCCCTGACCTTGTCCTGCTGAATTCCTGCCCAGACCATGGATTTGTGCCTCCCAGGGAAAGCCTGAGGCAGAGCCAGGATCTTGGCCAGGCAAATTCCAAACGGAGGATTCATGGATGCATCACTGCAGAATTTTTTGGGTGATCCTGGTTGCTGTCACTGGGCCTGCTCTGGTGGCTCAGGTGGAAGTGCATCCATTGCCAGTGGGGACACTGCCTCTCCCTGCCTCCACACCTTTGGCTCCTGGATCCCTGGGAAGATTTAAAACCAGTTTCTTGGAGCTCCTCTATTCCCAGGCTCAGTCATGCCCTGATTAAATTGCTGCAAACAATCCCATAAGCAAATCCCAGCCCACTGCTGAAAACTTACATCCAGTCTGTCCCATTTACAACATGGAATGGGGCCAGGATCAATGTTCTTCCCATAAAAAGGGACAGATTTAAGAGATAGTAGGAGTGGGCCTGGCTCCATTTCGGGGACGGAAGAAGGAGTGGGGAATATGTGATTTATTGCGACCCTTTAGGAGCTGGGAAATCAGCCCAAATGTTCTGGAAAGAAGCAGTTTTCTGGGAATCATGAGTCCCAGGTGAAGGGTTTAAATCCAGGAGGGGTGATATGGGGCAGGGACTGCCACAACAGTCAGGTATGACATTTAGGAAGGAAAATGCAGTACTCGAGTTTGATCCACTGCTCCAGGCTCTCCAGCTAATGCAATTTGTTGAAGCACCATCCCTGGAGGGGTTTAACAGCCCTGGTGTGGCACTTGGGGACATTGTGGTGGCCTTGGCAGTGCTGGGGAACCATTGGTCTTAAAGGTCTTTGCCAACTTAAACAATTCCATGATTCCATGGTGGGGGGAGGAGGCAGGAGCCAAACTGAGCTCTTCAGGATGGGGAAAGGGGTAGAAATTCCTTGGTTGTGAATCGGAGCCACTGAGGGATTTGCAGGATCCAAATAGAAATCACAGAATATGTGATTTCTTGTGATCCTTCAGCAGCTGGGAATTCAGCCCCAAAGCTCTAGAAGGAAGCAGTTTTCTGGGAATCACAAGTCCCATGTGAAGGGTTTCAAGAGGAGTTCAGGTTAGGAGGAAGGACTGAAATGGAGCAATGACTGTTAGAAGTGTCAGGTTTGGGATTTAGGGAGGAAAACACAGTATTCCAGTGTGATCTGCTGCTCCAGGCTCTCCAGCTGATGCAATTTGGATGAGTTCCCAAACGTGGAAGAGGTTCCCATAGCTCTGGAGAGGTGTAAAATGTGGGGATGTGGCACCTGGGGACATGGTGGTGGCCTTGGCAGTGGTGGGAAGCAGTCAGGCTCTGAAAGGTTCTTCCCAGCTTAAACAATTCTATGATCCATGGTGGGGGAAGGAGTCAGGAGCCAAACTGGGCTCCTCAGGATGGGGAAAGGGATAGAAATTCCTTGGTTGTGAATAGAAGCCAGTGAAGTATTTGCATGATCCGAGTGGGAGCAGTCATTTGAACGCCTGCATCCACATTTATCCATAGGGATGGGAGAGGGAGAGGAGTTGGAGCACTGGATTAAAGCCAGGCAGGATGCTGGGGGCACTCTGTGTGTCTGGAGTGGATGAAAACACAGCCAAGCTTTCCTGCTGTGCTGCTGGATGGGGCAGATCCGATGCCTGGAATCTCCAGGAATCTCCAAATCAGAGCTCCCTGGGACAAAAACAAATGAGCAAAGTTTTTTGGTGAGGAGATGGTCCAGAAACAGCTGAGTTCTGCCTCAGTCCCTGGGCTCTTGGGAACCTGCACATCTGGAAACACAGCTGGCTGCAGAGTTCTCTGGGGCTGGAAGAAAGGGAATGGTACTGGAAGGGAAGTGCAGGATCTGTTCCTTGGAGTAATCCTTGGAGCATGGACCAGGCTGCACTGCAGGGGAGGGATCTGCAGGAGGGATATTTAAGGGACCATTAACAGGGTCATGAATCACAGAATTGGGAATTTCTACCTTCAGGGGTCAGCTTAACGAGGTTTTTAACGAGGCTGAGGTTCCAAGGCTCTGGGCTGAAATGGAGCATTTGGAAGATCCCATTGAAAGGTCTTGGCCAGATGAGCTCAGGAGTGCTCTGGAATAATTGATCTGAAACTAAAACTGCTCTTGGAGTCATCTGGTGGGACCCAGTCACCCTAACCTGGGACAGGGGAGCAAAGCTGCACCTGGGGAACCACCCACACCTTGTGACCTCCAGGTGCACAGCAGCCACTCCACACCTCCCTGCATCTCCCATCATTTGGGAATTGGATGGATGATGGATGATGGATGGATGATGGATGATGGATGATGGATGATGGATGATGGATGATGGATGATGGATGGATGATGGATGGATGATGGATGGATGGATGATGGATGGATGATGGATGGATGGATGATGGATGATGGATGGATGATGGATGGATGATGGATGGATGATGGATGATGGATGGATGGATGATGGATGGATGGATGATGGATGGATGATGGATGGATGGATGATGGATGGAGGATGGATGGATGATGGATGATGGATGATGGATGGATGATGGATGGATGATGGATGATGGATGGATGATGGATGGATGATGGATGGATGGATGATGGATGGAGGATGGATGGATGATGGATGGATGGATGGATGGATGATGGATGGATGGATGATGGATGATGGATGGATGATGGATGGATGATGGATGGATGGATGGATGATGGATGGAGGATGGATGGATGATGGATGGATGGATGATGGATGGAGGATGGATGGATGATGGATGATGGATGATGGATGGATGATGGATGGATGATGGATGATGGATGGATGATGGATGGATGGATGATGGATGATGGATGGATGATGGATGGATGATGGATGATGGATGGATGATGGATGGAGGATGGATGGATGATGGATGGATGGATGATGGATGGAGGATGGATGGATGATGGATGATGGATGGATGATGGATGGATGATGGATGATGGATGGATGATGGATGGATGGATGATGGATGGATGGATGGATGGATGGATGGATGATGGATGATGGATGATGGATGATGGATGGATGGATGATGGATGATGGATGATGGATGGATGATGGATGGATGATGGATGATGGATGGATGGATGATGGATGGATGATGGATGGATGATGGATGGATGGATGATGGATGGATGATGGATGGATGATGGATGGATGATGGATGGATGGATGATGGATGGATGGATGGATGATGGATGGATGATGGATGATGGATGGATGATGGATGATGGATGGATGATGGATGGATGGATGGATGGATGGATGGATGGATGGATGATGGATGGATGGATGATGGATGATGATTGATGGATGGATGATGGATGGATGGATGATGGATGATGGATGGATGATGGATGATGGATGATGGATGGATGATGGATGATGGATGATGGATGATGGATGATGGATGGATGGATGATGGATGATGGATGATGGATGGATGATGGATGGATGATGGATGGATGGATGATGGATGGAGGATGGATGGATGATGGATGATGGATGATGGATGATGGATGATGGATGGATGATGGATGGATGATGGATGATGGATGGATGATGGATGGATGATGGATGGATGGATGATGGATGGAGGATGGATGGATGATGGATGATGGATGATGGATGGATGATGGATGGAGGATGGATGGATGATGGATGGATGGATGATGGATGGAGGATGGATGGATGATGGATGATGGATGATGGATGGATGATGGATGGATGATGGATGATGGATGGATGATGGATGGATGGATGATGGATGATGGATGGATGATGGATGGATGATGGATGATGGATGGATGATGGATGGAGGATGGATGGATGATGGATGGATGGATGATGGATGGAGGATGGATGGATGATGGATGATGGATGGATGATGGATGGATGATGGATGATGGATGGATGATGGATGGATGGATGATGGATGGATGGATGGATGGATGGATGGATGATGGATGATGGATGATGGATGATGGATGGATGGATGATGGATGATGGATGATGGATGGATGATGGATGGATGATGGATGATGGATGGATGGATGATGGATGGATGATGGATGGATGATGGATGATGGATGGATGGATGATGGATGGATGGATGGATGATGGATGGATGATGGATGATGGATGGATGATGGATGATGGATGGATGATGGATGGATGGATGGATGGATGGATGGATGGATGGATGATGGATGGATGGATGATGGATGATGATTGATGGATGGATGATGGATGGATGGATGATGGATGATGGATGGATGATGGATGATGGATGATGGATGGATGATGGATGATGGATGATGGATGATGGATGGATGGATGATGGATG
The DNA here is from genome assembly GCF_052056855.1 of Sturnus vulgaris. Lineage (NCBI taxonomy): Eukaryota > Metazoa > Chordata > Aves > Passeriformes > Sturnidae > Sturnus > Sturnus vulgaris. The sequence goes on along the minus strand of NC_142261.1, from coordinate 12,991,059 downwards.
ATGGATGATGGATGGATGATGGATGGATGATGGATGGATGGATGGATGATGGATGATGGATGGATGGATGATGGATGATGGATGGATGATGGATGGATGGATGGATGGATGATGGATGATGGATGGATGATGGATGGATGATGGATGGATGGATGGATGATGGATGATGGATGGATGGATGATGGATGATGGATGGATGATGGATGGATGGATGGATGATGGATGGATGATGGATGGATGGATGGATGGTGGAAGGAGGGATGGACAGATTGGTAGCTCTGACTCTGTGCAGATTTTTCATCAGGCAGTTTTTTGCCTTTGCCTCTGAAGCAGCTCACACTGGACACATCCAATGTAGGAATGATTATTCCAACAATGGTGTAGGCACCTGCTCCTCTGAGAGAGTGGGTTCCAGAATTCCTTCTTCACCCAGGTCCAGCATCACTTTCCGTGTGGATGCTCAAATCCAAAAATCTGGGCAATGTGCCCCCTTGCTTGGCCATAGTCAGGTTTTTGCCCTCCAGCAGCTTTTATGTTGCCTTTCTCCCTGATTTCCACACTGGGATCATCTTCAATAGCAGGACAATAATCAGCATTTTTTCTGGGAGCTGTTGCATTGGGTAACAGGATCCTTATGGATTTCCTTGACTTAATATGAGTCCTACAGGCCCCGATTATTTTCCATTCTTATCAGTGGCCACAGCTCAGGTGTGGATCAGGTGCTCACTCAGGTGAGCCCAGTCCTCCCAGCTGCTGCTGGAATGGGGAGAAGGAAATAAATATTGGATGCTGAATTGCTGAGAGAGAGAAATAACCATGGATTAAATTTCCAGAAGAACTGAGGATGGTTCTTGAATACCCTGGAAGTGTCCAAGGCCAGGTTGGACAGGGCTTAGAGCAGTCTGGGACAGTGGGAGGTGTCCCTGCCCATGGCAGGGGTGGCACTGGATGGGCTTTAAGGCCCCTTCCAATCCAAACCAGGATTCTGTGATTCCATCATCCTTTCTCTCCCTAACTCCTCAACAATGACTCAGATGAACCCCAGACATCTGAAGTTATTCCAACCTCGTGTCCACCTCTGGATTTTGGAATTCCACGTCTCAGGGAGGTGTTGTCCGTGTGCTGCTGCTGAAGGTCAGAGCCTGGGAGGGAATTCAGCCAGGGAATGCTCATGGCTTGGGAATAGGAGACAGACCTGGGGATAAAGGATCCGGCACCAGCAGCACCTCCAGGCAGGAGGGGGAGGGAAATAACTCAGGAATGTGCTGGGCTTGACTGAGGAGTCTTCTCTTCTCTAATCGAAGATTCTTTTTGCTTCCTTTTATTTTTAAATCAAAGATCTCTTTCCTTCAGTCCTTGGGCCGAGATAACCTCATCAAATCCTGGAGTGGTGATCCCAGGGAATTGTGGCAGGGAAAATGAAACCCTGTCCCCCTGCTGGAGCAGCACAGTGGGGCTGACAGCAAACAAGAAATTAATTTGGGATGCTCATGCTGCTTATTCGCTTGCTTGTCATCCCTGCTATTGCTAAAGCTTCCTGATGGGTTCATTTTCCATGTTCTTCCCATAATTCAAGGGATTTTTTTATTTTCTCTTCCCACAAGGTCCTGGTTTTGTGTTGTAACTTCCAGCAAGGCAGGAAAAGAAAGGAGCAGGGAGGAATCCCTGGGAGAGGGAGTTTGGAGGTTGTTGGTTGGGGAAAAAAAATCTGAAAATGTGGGCCTTTTATATCTTAAAGGTACAGAAAATACAGGCAAGGAAAAGGAAACTTAAAAGGATTATTGAAAAAATAAATCTTGAAATTAATCTGGGATTCTTCTCTTGGAATCTGAGACGGTGCTGAAACTTGAGAAGTCTCTTTGGGAAAAATACCATCTCCTTTTATCTCTGTCAAGTGCTGTTATCAATAAAACCAGGAAATCTGAGCTGGGACTGGAGCTGCTCCTGGGCTGAGCATGTGCAGAGTGTCCCAGGAAAACCTTTTCTTGGGATCTTGCAGGAAAATGGCCAGGGAGAGTCGGGGAGAGGCAGTCAGAGGCTAACAGGGATTAACACTGACTCAGAGCTATCGCAGCTCAAAACCACATCCCAACCCACACAGCCCAGCCCTGAGGCCTCTGATGGCACCGTGCCCCTGCTTTCCTGTCTAAATTCCTGGTTTTCCGAGGTTGTGGCCACTCAGCTGAAGATCTTTGCAGAGATTAAAAAAAAAAAAATGTTATTGAAAAGAGAATTCCCAGGTACATTTGTGGAGGGGTGGAAGACAAGACAGGGATGAGACAGAGGGAGGGGGCAGAGCCAGGAGCCAATGGAAAACTGCAAGGGAAAAATGTGTTTGTGGGCACAAATTCCCTGTGCTCCAGGGGCTGGAGCCAGGCTGGGAGAGCTGGGGGTGCTCACCTGGAGAGGAGAAGGATCCAGGGAGAGCTCAGAGCCCCTTCCAGGGTCTAAAGGGGTTCCGGGACAAGGGGACAAGGGGACAAGGGCTGGAGGGACAGGACACAGGGAATGGCTTCCACTGCCAGAGGGCAGGGCTGGATGGGATATTGGGAAGGAATTGTTCCCTGGCAGGGTGGGCAGGCCCTGGCACAGGGTGCCCAGAGCAGCTGTGGCTGCCCCTGGATCCCTGGCAGTGTCCAAGGCCAGGTTGGACACTGGGGCTTGGAGCAGCCTGGGATGGTGGGAGGTGTCCCTGCCCATGGCAGGGGTGACACTGGATGGGATTTAAGGTCCCTGATTCCATGATTTTGGAATGTATTTCCCCCATGGAAGCAGCAGGTTCATCCTCTCCATTTGCTCTGGATTGATCTCCCCATCCTGGCTCAGATCCCTGCTGCTGAAACACTCCCCTCACACCGAGCTCCTTCCTTCCCTCTCAGTTCAGTAAATCCCGAATGAACACGTGGCAAAGGTTAAACCTATGCAGGCTCTGGGAACTCCCGCTTCTCCAGCCCCTGCCTGGGCACAGCTCCTGCCCCTCCCTGCCATGCATTCCATCAATCCCAGTCAATCTCCCGCTGCCCTTTCCCTCCAAGAACCTGACACGCATCGATTGGAGCCGCAGAGCTCAGATCAAGGTCACATTCCAGGGCTTGCCTGCTTTGATCCAGAGGATTTTGGGAGCAGGGACCACTTGCTATGCTCACAGCATGCTCCCTATCCAGCATCTTATCCTGAGGTGTGTGGATCCCTGCCCTGCTCTTCCAGCACTTCAAGGAAACACCACAGCCACGGAAAATCCATGGATTTTCTCCTCCAGCTCCAGCCTTGTGGCCTGGGAGTGAGAATGTGCTGCTCTAGGGGACAAGATGACAAAACTCTGCTGTGCCTCCTCCTGGCAAGACTGCAATAAGTCATTCCCTTTCTCCTGAATTTCTTGCAAATGATCGTTCCTGGAGGATTTAACCCTAAAGCTTCTCCACAAATCACACCCTGGACTCGTCCTGTTCCCAAAGGGAATTGCCCAGCAGAGGAGGCGCCTCCATCACCCCACTCCCGGTGTCGCCTCAGTGCAGAGGGAGCTTTTCCTGCTTTTCCCCTGGCAGAGGGATCAACAGGAGGGATAATTGCCCGGACATGGGGTTTAGCTTCCCTCACTCAAGGGAATAGACAAAAGCTCCATAGGGATCCACAAAAATTTTGGTTTTATCGCATCCATGTTGTGCTTTCTCCCCGAAATTTTCGTGTCCGTGAGAGGAATCTTTTGGTGGGTTCCCCCTACCCGTATAGCGAAATCCAGCCGGGAATTAAAGCTCTTTGTACATGGAAACACAGCGCTCTGAGGGGATCCTGCGGGATAAAGGAGTGGAGAAATGCAAATGTATTCCTTGGATGAGCCCTCTGGATTAGCTGTGAATTTGTAATGGCGTTTCGCTGGCAGAGCCCTGAGCTGAGGCTCTCTGGTGACGATAATTCCCAGGTAATTCACAGGTAATTCCCAGTAATTCACAGGTAATTCACAGGCAATTCCCAGGTAATCTCTGACAGTCTGGGAGAGCCCCTCTGGGCCGGGATGCTCCCAGCTCTGCTCCCCTGCCCCAGCAGCACCTGGAGCAAGCAGGGAACAGTAACGGGAAGGTTTCCCTCTGCTCCGTGCTGCCCTCGGACTATTTTGGGGGGAAAAAAGGATAATTTTCTGTTTGTTCCCAAATCCAAGCTGAAGTTGAAGCAAACGCCAAAGCTGGGTGTTATATAATCTGCTCTTTCCCAACATCTGCGTTCCGGGGTGCAAATCTCGGGAAGGCTTTGGTTGCACAAACTGGGGCACTCCCGACCCTGACAGCAGCTCCAGGCGTGAGCTGAATGTAATGGACACCGGGATGGGCAGGGACTGGTCCCGAGGGGATTCCTCATCCCAGGGGGGCTCATTTCCATCCTTTCCAGGCTTTCGATCTCCTAAAGCTTAGTGCCGAGTAAAAAAAATCTGCTGGGAAAGGCTGCTCGAGGGGAAGCTCCAATCTCTGCTCCTGGGACAGGGACAGCACCCAGGGCAGGGCTGGAGCTGGGCCAGGGCAGGCTCAGGCTGGAGCTCAGGACAAGGTTCTTCCCCCAGAGGGTGCTGGGCACTGCCCAGGCTCCCCAGGGAATGGGCACGGCCCCGAGGCTGCCAGAGCTCCAGGAGCGTTTGGACAGCGCTGCCAGGGATGGACAGGCTGGGATTGTTGGGGGGTCTGGGCAGGGACAGGGGCTGGATCCATGATCCTGTGGGTCCCTTCCAGCTCAGGAGAATATTCTGTGATTCCATGTTTAAACCAAAGCTCCAGTTCTGCCTCCACAGAAGGTGCTCGGAGCAGCTGCGCTGTCTGAATTTCCACTCTCAGCAGGGTTAACCCAGGGATCCCATGGATAAAAATGGCAACGTAGCTTTGGCCATAAAATTAAAATATCCAGTTCTCCATCCTCTGCTAGCTTCAGCCCCACTGGAATTACTGTGGATAAGTTTTCAAGGGATCCTGCTTCTGACAGAGTCCTATCTTATCCTATTTTGCATTTTCCACCTCTGCTCCAGGAGCTGGTATCAGTTTGCAAAGTAAGTTTCCTTTTATCCAGCACCCTGTTCCACCTTCTCTGTAATTGTATAATTAACAACTTAATCCATCACCTTTATATTCTCCATCCATCACGGGTTAAGCTGAGCACAGCCTTTCACAGAAGCTCTGCAAGGATCAGCCTCAGCTGATGGAAGGCAAATGAATCTCCAGCTGGGAGAGGCGGCTGCAGGAAAACCTGGAGCAGTGGAGCTGCCAGGGGGCTGTTTTCTGCACTTCATTACCCTGCAGATAATTGTACTCATTTCCCAAAGTCAGCTGAGTTCTCCCCTGTGGATGTCTGTCGCTATTCAAACTGAATGTGGGGGAATTTAAGTGGACGTTCAGGAGAAATTCCTCCCTGGCAGGGTGGGCAGGCCCTGGCACAGGGTGCCCAGAGCAGCTGTGGCTGCCCCTGGATCCCTGGCAGTGTCCAAGGCCAGGCTGGACAGGGCTTGGAGCACCCTGGGATATTGGAAGGTGTCCCTGCCCATGGCAAGGATGGCACTGGATGATTTTTCATGTCCCTTCCACCCAAACCACTTGGTGATTCTGTTTCAATCATTTTATTCCAAATATAAGTCCAATTTCTACCTACTAAAATGAATCTGTTTACAAGACACTTCAATGACCTTAATCCTGCCCTGTTGTGGTATCAAGCCACACATCTGGAGCTGTGATTAGCCCGGTTCAGTGCCTGTGGCCCCAAAGAAAAGGTGATAAACTCCTTTTCATCCTGTGCTGCTCAGCTGGATAAAAAAATCGCTCCCAGGATGTCTGCTATCCCTGGGGAATGTCCATTCCATCTTCACCCCCCGGAAGAGAAGCAAAGATGGGATTCGAGCTCAGCCATCCCTGGGACAAGGAGCACACAGAGACCCTGATGGGCACACAGCTCCAGGACTGAGGGATGTTTATATACAATGATTTTGACCATTCTATTAATGAGGCTGTTCTGTAATTATCAGATCATTTGCACTATCAGGCTGTCAAAACACTAATTACAGTCCCAGGGTATTTTTAGCTCCATATGTGCTGCCTGTTCCCTTTTGCCCACAGCAGTGCCTGGAGTGTGACCCCCAGGGCAGAAGAGTTGGGAGTTCAGTTCCTCCCTGCTCTGCTCTCCTGCTCGGAGCTTTGGTCCCTCCCCAGAGGGGTTTCAGGAATGAAAGCCCAGAAGAGATTCTGGGAGCAGGAGGTGACTGCAGAGCTTTGTTAGTCACAACTGTGGCAGAGCTGGCTCAGGGTGACAATTGCTCAGCCACTGGTGCCAGAGGGAGGCTCCTGCTGCAGGGATGGCCCGGGAGCTCGGGTGTGTCCGTGATCCCTTTGGGACCCCCACACAAGGAAGGCTCTGCAGGCTCTGCCCCCCTCAGCTGGACAGGGACCAGAGGAGAGGGGACTGGGAGATGCTCAGGGATTGTCCCTGCTGTTCCAGGCAGGAGGCAAAGGAACCTTTGCCGTGCTGTGAAATTCCTGAAGATCCTGGCTGGGTCCTGCCCAGCCCAGCATTAAGGGCAGGGCAGAGTTTGAAGCAGTTCCCTGGGGCTCAGTTTAAAATGCATTGGGGAGGCTCCTGCAGGCAGGACCTTCTGAGCCTGGGACAAATCTCCTTTGTTTGTGTGTGCAGGACTCCAAGTGCGTTTTGTGTAGCCACAGATGTGACTTTAGTGCCCAAATGGGGACAAAACCATTCCCTCCATGAGCCATTGAGACTCTTGGTCACCCTCCCTGAGCCCCCTGGGGAGGTCCTGTTTTTTCCAACCCAATCAGCCTTTGACCACAGGACTGAGGACGGATTTTTCCCATGTTAGAAGTGTCCCCATGCCTGGCTGGATGTGTCACCCTCACACTGCTCTGGTGGTTTCAGGATCAGCTGCCACTGATCAGGAGAGCAGGAAGAGCACGAGGGAAGCTCAGTTACCTGCCAGTACTCCAAGTATTCCCAAGGTTCCATCAATTTGAGCATTTAATTAAAGAACAGGGATCTCCAGCTCTTCCAGATTTCTCCATCAGGTGATGCTTATGGGAATATAGAACACACTATTTTGGGAGCCAAACTGCGCAATGCTTCCCATAAAAAAAATAGAGCATGATGTGATTGTCTCCTTTATTTTAGAATGAGGGAAATGCCACCTGAAGGGCCTGGAACATGAACATTTTGGGTAGAAATGTGGATGTGACATGTGTTTCTTGCTATATTGAGCCAGACAGGGCTGGCAAGTGGGGCCATTTCAGCCCAAAGACGTTCAGTGCTCAGTCCCAGGGTCTGCCTGGCACTGGGAATGGCATCCCAAGGGCTCAGCCTGTCCTGCTCCTGGAGTCCCTGGAGGGTTAGTGACCTGCAAGGCAGAGCTCAGGTCCCATCCCTGCTGGCAGCAATCCAACTGCAGTGGGATGAAAAATTTGGGTGCCACAGGATAAGAAAGATTTAAAGCTGTTGGAGAATGTTCAAAGGAGGGGCAGGAGGATAGGGAAGGGTCTCCAGGGGAAGCTGAGGATCAGATCACTTGGAATGTTCAGCTGCAGAAGAGGAAACTGAGGGGAGACTCCTCAGGGGCAGCTCTGATCTCTGCTCCTGGGACAGGGACAGCACCCAGGGCAGGGCTGGAGCTGGGCCAGGGCAGGCTCAGGCTGGAGCTCAGGGCAAGGTTCTTCCCCCAGAGGGTGCTGGGCACTGCCCAGGCTCCCCAGGGAATGGGCACGGCCCCGAGGCTGCCAGAGCTCCAGGAGCGTTTGGACAGCGCTGCCAGGGATGGACAGGCTGGGATTGTTGGGGGGTCTGTGCAGGGACAGGGGCTGGATCCATGATCCCTGTGGGTCCCTTCCAGCTCAGGATATTCTGTGATTCTAAAGTACCCGAAGGAAATTCTAATGTACCCGAAGGAAATGGGGATCCTTCTAAGGCTCAAATTTTCCCAGAGCTGGGTTGTTCACTGTTTCCAGAAGTTTTCAATGCACAGAATATTCGAAATATGAAATCTGTTCCTACCCTTAATGAGCAGCAGCTCATGGATTTGGGCACCAGAGTCCAGCAAGACCAGCTTGGAGAAATGAGAAAATGAAATTCCAGCTGGCAGGAGCCCAGCCCTGCTGTGCAGCCAGACAGACTCAGGGTGTGCCGACAGAAGGCCCTGCCCGAGCCTGTTGGTAATAGAAACAAGAAAAGAGTGTGATAAGGAGAAGCTGAGAAGGGATAAAAATGAGCCAGGCAAAGGGAGGCTTTTGTTATTTTGTCAAGGAACAAAAACTCGAGGAAGTGAGAAATCTCAGGGAGGAATAATAGCCAAGGCATCCGACAAGCTAATAAATGTCTGATGAACAATGCAGCTCCAGCCAGGAGCAGACAGGAGATGGAGACTATTTTCAGTTCAAAACAAAAAAAGCAGGAATAGGGGAATAAATAGTTACATTGGAGGGCAAAACTCCGGCAGCCACATGGAGCTTTGGAAGTAGAAAAGTTCCCCTATTTAAAGGAAATTCTTGGGCATGTAATTTCACCTCTGAGGTAAAAGTGGTTTGAAGAATCAAATCTAATTCCAGGCAAATATCCCTGACTGCACAGAGCTAAACTGCCCTCGGAAGCAGATCCTGCCATGGCAAGACAGGAATTTTTTCCAGGTTGCCCTGAGGGTCCTCCATGCAGAGCTGTGACCAAAGCACAGCTGTCACAGCACAGGACATGGCCACAGACATCTGAGGCCACCAATCATTCCAGAAGGAATTCAAATTCCCACTCTGTTCGGTGCCACTGATTTTCCAGATGGCACAGCCACAGCAGGAACAGCTCAGGCATCTTGCTTTCCCTGGGAAGAGATTTTCCAGCCAGTCCAGCACATCCATGGGCAGTTTTCTGAAGGATCTGCCGACCCAAAGCATTGCTCAGCTGTGCTGTGACACCAGTGACCAGTCCAGCACAAACTGGGATGCAGAACCAGCTGGGATCTCACTGGAAAAGGTTTCCCAGAGCAGCTGTGGCTGCCCCTGGATCCCTGGCAGTGTCCAAGGCCAGGCTGGACATTGGGGTTGGAGCAGCCTGGGACAGTGGGAGGTGTCCCTGCCATGGCAGGGGTGGCACTGGATGATTTTCAACCTCCCTTCCAACCCAAACCATTCCATGACTCTGTGATATTTCCCACAACACCAGCACGTGGGAGAAACAGGAATTATTAAAAGCACAATTTTAAAATCTGAACTTCTGCATAAAGCCGTTTTTCCACAAGGAAGCCACAAACCCTGAGGTGCTGTCACCCAAGAGATCCCTGAAAATGGAAAAACTCTGGAGCAGGAGGGTGGCCAGTGCTCCCAGGGAACACAGGGACACCCAAAAATAAGGGAGAAGGGCCCTGGCACATCCAAACCAAGTGCAGAGCAGGATTCTGCAGGTGGGGCCCAGCAGACAATGAAAAGGCAGGAATAGACCCCAATTCATCCCATGGCACAGCTTGGACAGCTGCTCCATGAGGAGGAACTGAGGAGACTTCAGCTGGAATCCTCATGTTCCTGTGGAAATGGGGCAGAGGGAGCAGCCAGGAGAAAATCAGGGGAAGGGAGAGGCTGATGAGCTGGAAACTCCTGAGCAAAGATGTTCTTCACCTCCAGGCCTGGGCCCTGAGCCTTGTTCTGCAGGGCTCTGCTCCCAAACAAAAAATTCCTGGGACGAATCTTGATAAACGAGATTTAGATTGGGTTTTCTTGGGGATTTTTTCTTTTTATTTTTTTTGTCCCAGTGATTTAATTTCACCTCTAGTGCCCATAAATGAGTGACCCAAGTCTGATTTCCTCACCTAAATCCCCTTTCAAAGGGTGATCCCTGTGCCCCATCCCTCTCCTCTGGCTGGAGGATATTTTCCCTGCCCCCTGCACAGATGGTGCCTCTGAGGCCTGGCCCTCATGAGAGATGGGATTTATTTATTATTATGGGTTTCTTTGGCAGCAGTGAGCCCATCTGGGGACACAGGATCGCTCTTTGCTCATAGACGGTGCCACCAAGGCCTGGCCCTCATGAGAGATGGGATTTGGGGTTTTTTGGCAGGACTGAGCTCAGCTGAGGACAGAGAATTTCCCTTTTTCCCAGCTGCACCAGCCCCTGGGGCTGCTCAGCCCTAAAACAGCCCCAGCACCAGAACTCAACCCCATAAAAGCCCAAAACCTGCCCAAAGAGCTGTGGTGCATCCAAGGTCTTCTCCTGGAAATCCGAAATTGTGGGCACAGTTGGATCAACCTGGCCACTGCATCAGAGAAAGAAAGAAAGATTTCCAAGTTATCCATGAAAAAAGCAGGACATGGGAAGTGCAGGACTTTTGAGCAATGGGGCTGCCAAGAGAGCCAGGGAGATAGTCCTGAGATTTATGAACAGAATGTGCTCCCCAACTCCTGCTACAGCTTTGGAACTTGTGGGAAGTCTTATTTATCAACCCCAGGGAAAGGACAAATGTAGGAACAGGCCATGACAGATAATAATTCAACGTGCTGGGTGAATCTCCAGCGAGTGGCATTTTTCATTTCACTCCTGTGTTTGCAGAGAACTTGGCACTGGTGTTGTTTTCATTTAATTTCTCTGTTTGTAAGAGCTCTGCCCATTCATTTTGGCTGGAATCTGATAAGCAAAGCGAAGGGAAGACAAGGCACATGTTGTTCTTGAGGCAGGGAAGCTGAAAAGAAAATAGATTTTTATTATCAACTCAAATATTGACTGGGTGTCGTGACGAGGGAAGGTGGGAGGGAAAACTTGCTCCAGAGGTAACCTCGGAAGAATCCAGGAATCCCAGGCTCTTGCTGGAAGTTCTTTATCTTCTGGTTTCTTGCTTTGATTAATAAAGTGTCAAACTGGGAAATGGAAACTGCATTGTGCAAATGTCACTGGTGGGAGAGGGGACATGAGAGGCACAGCCATGAAAAAGGGGAATGGTTTGGAGCTGAAGAAGGGTAAATTTGGTTTGGATATTGGGAAGGAATTTTTCTCTGGGAGGGTGGGCAGGCCCTGGCACAGGGTGCCCAGAGCAGCTGTGGCTGCCCCTGGATCCCTGGAAGTGTCCAAGGCCAGGCTGGATGGGGTTTGGAGCCCCCTGGGACAGTGGAAGGTGTCCCTGAGAAGAGCTTTAAGGTCCCTCTCAACCCATTCCAGGATTCCATGATTCTCTCTGACATGGTCACACACCTACAGGAGCCATCACTCATGGATGGAGCTCAAGGACTGCTCAGGTTTGGTTAAATTTGGGACAGAGCAGGGCACGGACACAGAGCAGCCCCAGGGCTGTGAGTGGTGGCAGAGGGATGTTGATGTGGGTGGAAAAGCAGTCACAGAACCATGGAATCATGGAATCAAGCTTGGGAAAATCCTCTGAGATCCTGAAGTCCAACCCTTCCCCAGCACTGCCAAGGCCACCACTCACCCATGTCCCCAGGTGCCACATTTGTGGGGGTCCTGGACACTTCCAGGAATGATGGGGATTCCAGCACTTCCCTGTGATGTGCAGGAGTAAGGAAATGGCCAAGGCAGCATTCCATGGATCTGGAGAGTGCCAGGCAAGGACATGGCTGCAGGGATTGGGGTAAAGGCTGTAGGAGCTCAGAGGGACTGAGAGAAGGAGGCACTAAAGGGCTCCATGCTTTCATTTCCTTCTTCCACCTTTCCATAAAAGAAAGGCACTGAAAAATTAATTTTCCTTTTGAGCCAGCCAGGAACAACCCCGGAGTCCCTTCCCAACTCTTCCTTCTTTTTAAAGTGACAAAATAACTGGGACAGAGGAGCTGCAGCCTGTCAGGCATGGCCAGATCCAGTTCTGGCTGATGTCTGACACAGATTCCAGCAGAAAAACCCATCAAACCTCTTGGCTCAGACCTCCAGGGACAGCCATGGGTGATTGGCAGGGCTGGGAGTAAGGATGGGATGTGTGATGGAAAGGGAAGGGCCCTGCAGTCAGGAATTGGCTGAGACAGACAGGAAATGCAAAGGGACCTTGATGGGAGCATTCCCACTGGGATAAAGCATGGCCCATCCAGGTTATCCCACCCCCGTGGAACCACTCGTGGCTCCTGCACAAATTCAGGAGCTGCTCCTCTTTTGGGAGGTGGAAAATTATATCCAGTGCTCTGAGCACTTCAGATTTAATCCATCAAAAGCAAATTTCCCACATTTCCAGTGGTGAGGGAGTGGGCAGTGGGGTGGAGCAGCTTCCAGAAATGTCACTAGAGAAGGATTCCCTGATTTTCCTGGCGTGCAGGAGGCGAAGGAGAGCCCTGGCACATCCAGATCAGACACACTGCTTTCCTTTTGGGGACACGTTCTCATTCCCATTTTCCTATCCAAGGCTCCCCCTAAAATGAGAGAGGGAGCTTGAAAATAAAGGGAGATTCCAAGGAAACAGAAAATGGAAGAAGATCTTAAAGCACAGACAAAATGAGGCAGAATGAGAGGAAAAGGGGGCTGGAAAAAGATTTGTCCCCTGCTACCACAACCTCAAAATTATTCCTGGCAGCCAGGTCCTGGCACAAGCCTGGAAGCTGGAAAAGGAAAAGGACAAAGAACAAGGATGACTGAGATCAGCCCAAATGTGCTCTGTTTAGCTGAATTAATTAACATAAATTTTTATCAGATTTTTATTATGCAATTAAAATTATAAATTTAATTACAATTAAATTATAAAATTTATCAGAAATTTCATTATTATGTTTTCTGTGCATGTTATTTAAAATATTGAGGCAGCTCCTTGAAAACAGAGAGATTTTTGTTCTGTTCCCCATTCCTCTTAAAAAAAAAAAAAAAGGGAAAAAAGTTCTTAAAGAAAAAGAAAGGAAAAGCAAAAGGAAAAAATGAACCCCATTTCTGCTTTACGATTGGTTTCAAAGCCATTTCAGCTGGGAAAACATGGAAAAGGAGCATTTTACTGGAAGGAAATCAGCTGGGATTCCAGGCATAGGCATGGGTTAAGGTGCTGAAGTATTTTTCTAAAACATTATTGTATTATTCCTTGCATTTTTCCTGTTTTTTCTAACCTAAAAACGGCAATCAGGTTTTTCCCAGGATGAATATTTGGCTTTTTCCGGGTTGAAAGGCAAAATTTCAACTTTCTCTTGAACATGTGCATCCCCCCTTCTGATTTTCAGTCCAAATCAGTCATTTGCAAAGGTGACATTCTGCTCTCCAGCAGAATCCAAGGACAAATCCTCCCCTTTGGATAGGAATAAAGCTCTCTGGGAATGGTAAAGAGCAGCCATGGAGTGTTCAATGGGAATTTCTCATCCAGGAAAGCCTTGAGTAACATGGCGTGGGTGATGCTGGGGTTATTTGTCACCAACCAGGCACTGGGGTTTGGTTTATTGAGGAACTCGGGCCCTAAAACCTTGGAATGTTTAAATTCCCAGGAGTGGCTGGGATTTGACCCTACTATGAGAACATTTTTGTTGGGATAGAGCAGCTCTGCCACCCCAAACTTTGCTGATGTGGAGTTTAATCGAGTTTGGAGCGTGGCCTTGGTGTAGCACAAATTAACTCCCCCTGGGCTCCAGGAATGTGTTTCTCCAAAAGTCCTGCATGATTTATGGAACTCAGAGGAAAAGTGGGAATAAAATGTGCTATGCCATGAAGGGACAAATCAGCCCTTGAGGCTTTAGTGGCTCCTCCACATCCATAACTTCATTTTTCCTCCCAGATTTCCCTTGGCCAGGCTGAGGCAGCAGGGATCTGCCCACAGGGATCCATTTGGCAGCTGCCAGGCCTCATTCCCAGCATCCTGGAGGTGCCATCTGGCTCATCCATGCCCTGGATCCACACACAGATCCCACCTGGCACTGAGATGGTGTCTTGGTTTGAAAGACAGGTGTCTGCTAAGAAAGGCAGGAGCCTCACTTTGAAATGGAAAATGTAAACCCCTACCCTGCAAGTTATTATAATTTTGAAATTAAGGGGCTCTCAGACAAAGAACTGGGAATAGGAATAACAGTTCTTTACTAGGAAAATTAAAATAGAAATACAGTCTTACAGAGAACAAACCCAGAGCAGTGTCAGAGCGAGAATCTAAGGTGCCCCCGTCAGTCAGTCAGGGTTGGTGCAGTCCCATTCCATGGTGGCTGCATCCTCCTGCAGTGACAGATGTGGTTCTGCTGGAGCAGGGCTCCTGCACAAGGTGCAGTTTTCCTCCAAAGCTGCAGGGATGATGTGCAAGGCTCTGGTTTTCCTCTGGGATCCAGTGGGAAAAGGCTGCTCTGCTGTTCCAGATCTCACCTTTGATCTGGGTAGGAAATGCTCGGCTCCTGCCCTGGCTGGAGCATCTCCCAATGGGATGATGGAATTTGATCAGCCCTGCCCTGGGACTGCATGGCCATGAACAGGAGAGATCTCCTGGAGGGAGGATGGGCTGTGGGCAAGATAAAGAACACTGCAACAGCTGGGTGAACAGCTGGGATAGAACACACACTGCTGGGATAGAACACACACTGCTGGGATAGAACACACACTGCTGGGCACAGCCTGGACTGCTGGTCTGAACCTGCCTTATCAATATGGAATACTCCCAATAACTGATGGAGGCAAAACAATCAATAACAACACCATGAGGGGACAATGGAAAGGTTTGGACAGGAACATCCAAGTTTTCCGTGGTTTTTGTGCTCACATCACCAGAGATGGGAGGTGTCTGATCTCAGCACCCACTCCAGGTGTGAATGGAAAAACAGCCATAGGAGTGTGGGACTTTTTCCCAAGTTTCTGAAGCAATACATGGATTTTTGGTGCAGGAAGACTCTCCCATTTGCAAATCTTTGGAGCTTCACCACTGCAATAGAAGTAAGTCCAGGATAGATGCCTTTTATTTGCCAGGAAAAGGCAATGATGAACCCATGGTGGGGCATCTGCTGTGCCCCTGCTTTGGAAAAACTTCCCAGCCATTCCCAGTCCACAAACAGATGCAGCTGGTCCCTCATTAATCAACCTCCAGATTTGCCTGGGGCTTGCTCTAATTGATTCTGAGCTGAGATTCCATTCTCCAGGAGGGAAAAATAAAATTAAGTTTCCAGATTTAACTTCAGTGCATCAATTCCATTTCCAGGGGTTTTGGTTTCCTTGGACAATTTTCTGGCACTCACAGATTGCTGGAATGATGCTCCAGAGGTGTGCAGGGACACTGCAGCTCTGCTGTACCATCTCGCTCCAGGGGGACGCTTTGGAAAAATAGGGATTTTTACAAGTTATCCCTTAAAATCATGGAATTCTTCAGGTTGAAAAAGCCCTCTGTGATGACCAAGTCCAACCATCAGCATGTTCGCCACTAATCTGTGTCCCCATGCCACATCCATGGATTTTTGGCTCTTCCAGGATTGGGAACTCTGCCACTGCCCTGGGCAGCCTTTCCAGGGCTTGACCACCTCTGGCTCGCAGATCAAAGATCTCCTCAGAGCCCTGCAGGGCTTTCCCAAAGATCTCAAGGAGCAATTTTGGACTTTGGGTTGTTTAAGAGTGCTGGAAGTTGATTTGGAATTTAGGGTTTGGGGGCTGTGAGGCCTCTTGGAGGTTGAAAGTTCCTGCCATGAGAAATTCCCAGGAAAAGGGAAGGGAAGGGAAAAGGTTGTTCCCTCACCTGTTTGTTCCTTCTCCACTGCTGGTGCAGATTTTGGGAAGATATCAAGGAATATCTGCAGGTTTCTCATCCAGAACTGAGCCCAGCTGGGGAGTCCAGTGAGTCCCAGTGAGTCCCAGTAAGTCCAGTCCCATCTACTCTCCTTCTTCTCGCTGGAATCCCCATGGAATTCTGCTCTCCCCATGGCTGCCAGGCAGAGCAGGGACCCGAGTGGGCATCACTGGGAATACTGGGAGCACTCAGCACCAGCAGCAAAGCCTCCTCTGGCTCCATTCATCCTGTTCTGGATGTTTGCCCAAGCTCCTGAGGCCCGGGGAGGTGGGAGAGGGAAGTTCCACAAATGTTATTAAATAGGTTAGGATTTAAGAGGAGCTGGAGTTCCAAGTTAAAGTGCAAATTTGGGATCAAGGCTTGGGAACATCCATTCAGCTGTTCCAAAATATAACTTTTGCTAATGTGGACCATAAAGCTTTCCTTAAAGTTCACATCTCTCTTCTTTTTCCTTAAATCTTCTTTTTTTTCCTCGGCCTTTGAACATAAAATCCAACCATTTGCTCCTTTGCTGTGGCCAATTTTTTGTAATAAATGTCATCCTATTCACGCAAGAATTTTTCTCTGTTCCTAATTCTTCATCGAGAGCAGCAATTCTCCTCCTAAATCATGATCTGTGAGCATTTACCAGGAGTCTTTCCTGATTTGCCTCCCCGATCTCATAATTCCAGGCAAAATTGGAAGTGCTGAGCAAGAATGAAGTGTTATCAAGTGAGGATCAGACCATCCACGATCCCGTCAATCCAAACTAGATTAATTATTTGCTGGAAGTGCTAAAAGTGCACTCAAGGCTAAAGGGGTCATGGGATTTCATGGGTTAAGCAAAAAGGGGATTTGTCACTGGGGAAAACTTTATTAATAAATACTTAATTTAACCCAAACTTGCTGAGGAGAGATCTTAATTTTTTTTTATATTTTTATATAAACCACCATTAACTGAGTCCCTTGGAAGTCCTGGCAGGACATCAGGAGCAGCACCATGTGGGAAGTGTCCTCCTGCAGCAGGGATGGTCAGGAAAGGATCTGAGGGAGAGAAAGGTCACCAGGGATCCCAGGACTCTCTCGCACAGGTGGGAGGGACAGGAATATCGGGATATTGGCACTATTGTGGTAGAGAAATCCATGTGGGAGGCACCCACCTGGAGCCACATCCATGTGGGATTTGCAAACTCTGAAGGAGACCCCTGAGCATGGGGGGGGTTGATGTGGCACATTCCAATCCAGGCCAGCTCTGAGGCCCCCCCAGCACGGGAAAACCTTTCTGCTGTGACATCAGAAAGAGTGGGGACTTGGGGGATGGACTGCTGTCACTCCTGGAATCATGGAATTATGGAATATCCTGAATTGGAAGAATCCCTCCAGGATCATGGATCCAGCCCCTGTCCCTGCCCAGACCCCCCAACAATCCCAGCCTGTCCATCCCTGGCAGCGCTGTCCAAACGCTCCTGGAGCTCTGGCAGCCTCGGGGCCGTGCCCATTCCCTGGGGAGCCTGGGCAGTGCCCAGCACCCTCTGGGGGAAGAACCTTGCCCTGAGCTCCAGCCTGAGCCTGCCCTGGCCCAGCTCCAGCCCTGCCCTGGGTGCTGTCCCTGTCCCAGGAGCAGAGATCAGAGCTGCAGCCCCTGAGGAGTCTCCCCTCAGTGTCCTCTGCTCCAGCTGAACATTCCACGTGCCCTCAGCCCCTCCAAACTCTTCCCCATCCCTGTGTCCTTCCTTTGGTCCCTCTCCAGCAGCTTTGGACCTTTCTCTCGAGGTGGGGCTGTCCCAGCCTGGAGCACAGCAGGACAATCCCCCCTGCCCGAGGCTGTTCCCGGTGCCCCCAGGACAGGGATGTCCCTCCTGGCTCCAGGCCCCTGCTGCCTCCACCACTCAGATTCCACAGAATTTATGGTTCACACAACACAGGGAGATGCATTTGGCCCGTCCCGTGCTGCACATTCCACCCAATCCTGCCTCAAATCCCAAACCCTCCTCCACTGCTCCTCAGTTCCTCACCGTGCACAGCTCAGCTCTCACCACTCCCAGATTCCCAACCTTCCCTCGTGCTGCAGGTTGAAGTTACCAGGTCTTCTTAGGGTGTTTTCTCTTTCTCCATTTTACCTTTCCTCAGCCTTACAGGCTCCCCTGGATTTTCCTTTCATTCCAGCCCTTCCCCATAAAATTTGACTCCTGCTCATTTCTGTTTCCAGCAGTTGTAACTTTACCTACCCTGCATTTTTCTCTCCCAAAGAGGTGGAACTTCTTCCAGTTCTTTCAGGAGCAGAGCAGCTGCTGTCATCCCAAATTTCCCCTGCCAGATCCCCTCCCTCATCCTGCTGGACACAGCTTTGCTTTCCCACCTGGCTGACTTCCACCATCCTCTTCCTCTCCTTCTTCACCAGCAGCCACTGGTATCAATAATGCTGAATTATGAATTGGCTTAATGCTATTAAATAATTTACTCATGACTTTGTTCTTCCAGCATTTTGTTGGAGACTAGTGTTTACTTAAGGAATTTAGTTTGGAATTCCTGAATGTTTGGTACTGTATTAATTAAAACAAAATAGAAAAATAAACAAGAGTGGAGAAGTTAATGGAATAACTTATGGTTGTTCTGTGGAAGGAATAACTCCCAACTGTCTGCAGTTAGGAAAGATGATTTAAAGTTTCATCTGGGAGAAATAATAGGATGTAATGGAATCCACGGGCAATAATCAGGACCTTATCTCAAAATGCCAATCTTGCTTCATCTGCTATTCTGGGGAAGATGATTTTGTTATCAATAATGGAAGGAATTGGTCTCTCTCTTCAGAGTCTTGTTCATGCCAGACAGATTCTTCTCTGTCCACTTATTCCGGAGTTCTCACCAAAAATAAATCCTGGGGCTAAAATGGAAACAATTCCTTTAACCATCAGTTAACTCAAACAGGGAACACCAACCTGCTCTGGCCTGGCTCTCTCAGCCTTGGAGCACCCTGAGGGAAAGGTGGAGCAGAGGGAGCCATTCCAGGGGGAACGCAGGGTCTTCTCTCCAGGAAAAAACCTCCACAGTCACTTCCACCTAAAGAACTGAAGCCTGAAGGAAAGTTCCTCTTTTGTGTCATTTAATCAAATCCCGCCTAATCATGGCAGAAAAATCCTCATCCCAATTTAGTCCTGCATTTGAACACTGACCCAGGCAGACATTGTGAATATTAATTCATTTAAAATAAATCATTAAAATGAGAGCACTTAATTGCATTGTCCCATATCCAACTGCAGCTATAGGATTTTGTCCTATGATGAAAAGTGATCCTCAACCCCCTGGGGTGACCCAGGAGCTGGCACTCAGGGATGTCCCACCCATGTGTCCTCTCTCTTAATTCCCACGTGCTCACAGAGGTCAGGAGTTAGGAGGATATGAGAACAATGTCACATCTGTGTTCCTGACAGGGAGGAACCTTCCAGAGGCCCCTTAAACTACATTTAGAGGTGCACAGAATATCCTGAGCTGGAAGGGACCCACAGGGATCATGGATCCAGCCCCTGTCCCTGCACAGACCCCCCAACAATCCCAGCCTGTCCATCCCTGGCAGCGCTGTCCAAACGCTCCTGGAGCTCTGGCAGCCTCGGGGCCGTGCCCATTCCCTGGGGAGCCTGGGCAGTGCCCAGCACCCTCTGGGGGAAGAACCTTGCCCTGAGCTCCAGCCTGAGCCTGCCCTGGCCCAGCTCCAGGGAGATCAGTGCCTGCCCCAGTGCTGTAAATCCCAAAACTGCACCCCAACATCGGGAGATCCTGTAGAGAATCCTGACCTCACAGATTGGGTGGGATCCTTTGTTTTAGGAATTTGGCAGCAGCTCTTCATTTCTAAGAGGGATTGGGTGTCCCAACACCTGCACCCAGGCTTGTGCTCAGGTCCAGGCACCTTGGATCGTCATTCTGGGGGGAATTTTCATTCCTATCCCTACAATGACTCTTCTCAGAATCACTTTTGAGGGCTGGATTGTGACAAACCATGCTCAGGACTGTGGCCTTAGCAGATAGAAAATAATCACTGTAATAACTCTTCTTCCCATGCTTCTTTACTCTCCTGGAACGATTCACTTCATTCCTGTCACCACTGATCAGCTCCAGCCAATGCAAATACCAGCTGCAGGAGGAGACTCTATTTTCTCCTTGCTCCGTGAGATTCATCTTAGTGAAAAAAAGCTTCTGGAATTACACCTGCTTAATAAAAAATACCTGCTTGATGCAAGTGGAACGGTCTGACACAGGAATTCCTGGTAAGGAAAGGTGCCCAGTGGCCTCTCCAACACTTCTGGAGCTGTGGGGTTTCCTTACAGCTGCTCCAGATCGCTGAAGCAGTTAATTAATGTGGGGCAATTAATGTGGGACAATTAATCTGAACCCAGATCTCATCTCTATAACTTGATTAGAAATCCTCCTGGCTCGTATGAGCTGCCAGGACCCAAGGTTGGGGTTCAGGTGTCCCCAAGGGGGTCCCTCTGCCCAGGGGATACACGTGGGGGCTGTGGGGTTTTGAGCCATCCTAAAGGAGAGATCTGAAACAGGTGATCCTAAAAATGCCTGTTTCCCTCCCAGAACTCCAGGCAATCCATATACTGGCTTGGCTGTGGACGTTCTTAGGTTAAATCAGGAGAAATTAATCCCATCCTGAGCACCCAAAATGAAAATAAACTCCTCTGTCACTATTCAACAAAAAATTCCCAATAAATGCCCTTCCTGTGCTGCATATTGATCAGCCCAGGCTCTTCCACCTCTCACACCTGAAGACTCTGGGAACAGGAGACCCAGCTCCTCACCTGGGACATCTCCTGATAGTCAGAATCACTGGGGACGTGTCACCCCATATCCCTGTCACCCCAATGTCCCCGTAACCCCCCATGTCCCTGTCACCTCTGTGTCCCTGTCACCCCAATGTCCCTGTCACCCCAATGTCCCTGTCACCCCCGTGTCCCTGTCACACTCCCTGGCCCAACCTGCTCTGTTGGCAAATCCAGGCCCTCTGCCCTGAGGCTTTTTGGGGTTGTTCATTGCTGGATGTGGCAATGCCCATTTTAGTCGTTGAGCTCCAAGATCTTGGGGGTCTTTCCAAGCTAAATAATTCTGTGGGCTCTCTGATTCTATGGATGCTCTTGAGTTACTGCCTGGGGTCTGTCCAGCCTGGCTGAACATCCCAGATGGAGAACTTCCCTTTTCCCCTTGGCTCATTACAAAACTCCATTCTTCCTGCCAGTGGAAGGTTTTGATTTATAAAACCCTTATAAAGTTTTGCTCATTTTCAGCTGTTAAACCCCAGAAAATGATCCCAGTGTGAATGCACTGCAGGGAGTGATTTTGACAATCCTGTGGTGTCACAAACACTGGGATCAGCCTGAGATGTGGCCATGGGAACACAGAAACAGAATCCTTGCAAGGAAAACAGTGAAGAGGACAGAGAAGAGGGGAGTAAAAAAGAAAGGAAGGCATGTGGTAAAGAAATGCACCAAAGCATTATCATTTATCAGAACAAATCTGTTTGTTCTCCTGTTTGCTGAAGCAGCCCATGAATTATGTTGGGCAAACAGACAGAGCCAGTAACTAAAGGCACGTTAGTTCCTTCATTTCTATTTATGAATGTGGAGTGGGAGAGAAACATGATAGGAAAAGGAATGGACATGGGATAATTCTCTTTCTTAAATTAATAGTTGTGTATTTCTCTGTGGCTCATCCATCTCAGTGTGGCCTGTACAGGAGCAGGATCCTTCCACTGAACTTCCACTGCTCCATCCCAGTGGAGTTACAAAAGTTGTTCCCATGGAATGGGCAACTGAGACATGGAAGTGCCCAGGGTTGTGTATTTGTGAATGGAGTTGGTGACAAGGCCCAAGGGTGCACCAAGGTTCAGGATGGAGGCCAGGTCTGTTTAACACCTTCATTGCTGACCTGGATGAGGGAACTGGGAGCTCCCTCAGCCACTTCACAGCTGACACCAGGCTGGGGGAGTGGGGATCTGCTGCAGGGGAAAGGTCTGCAGAGGGATCTGGACAGGCTGGATCCAGGGACTGAGACCCATGGACTGAGGGCCAGCAAGGACAAGTGCCAGGTCCTGTCCTGGGGTCACAACAACCCCATGGAGCATCCAGGCTAGGGCAGAGGGGCTGGGAAGTGCCCAGCAGGAAAGGCCCTGGAGGTGCTGGTGACAGTGGCTGGACACGAGCCCAGGTGTGCCCAGGTGGCCAAGAGGCCAAAGGCACCTGGGCTGTGCCAGCCCTGGGGTGGCAGCAGGAGCAGGGCAGTGCCCGTCCCCTGTGCTGGCACTGCTGGGACACCTCCAGTGCTGGGACAGCTCTGGGCCCCTCCTGACAAGAGAGCCCTGGAGGGGCTGGAGCGTGTCCAGGGAAGGGAAGGGAGCTGGGGAAGGGGCTGGAGCCCCAGGAGAGGCTGAGGGAGCTGGGAAAGGGGCTCAGCCTGGAGAAAAGGAGGCTCAGGGGGGACCTTGTGGCTCTGCACAACTCCCTGACAGGAGGGGACAGCCGGGGGGGTCGGGCTCTGCTCCCAGGGAACAGGGACAGGAGGAGAGGGAACGGCCTCGGGCTGTCCCTGGATCCCTGGCAGTGTCCAAGGCCAGGCTGGACAGGGCTTGGAGCAGCCTGGGACAGTGGAAGGTGTCCCTGTCCATGGCAGGGGTGGCGCTTTCAGGTCTCTTCCTACCCAAACCATTCCATGGCTCTGACATGTCTTGGATGCAGCCAAAGGTCCTCACACCAGCTCTGCTCCATCCCAGAGGTTTCCACGTGGGATGAGGTGACACCAGGGGTGATGGATGTGTGTCCAAGGACTCTGCATCGTGGACTTGCACACAGAAGAATGGGAAGAAGTGCTGGAGAATGGGGTAAAAACTGGGAGATGAGCAAGGACATGGAGGAGAAGGAGGGAAAAGGCAGAAGGGAGGTGCAGCAGACCTGGAGAAGACAGAGGAATTTTGTTTTGTGTGTGGGAGGATGAGTGATGGGCCCTGGTGTGGGAAAGCAGGGCCTGAATGCAGAGTTGAGCTGCAAACACAATAATGACACAAATTCCAGGGAAAACACAGTTTTTCATGTAAAACTGATGTTTCCTCATAAACCTTTATTTATCTGAAAAAATGAAGAGCAATCTCTGAGCCATGTACGAGTATTTGTCACCTGGGAAGGTGCAGGCAGGAGAAGGGGCTGGTTATTCAGACAAATTGTATTCAGATTATTACTGAGCCCAAGCACTGTGGGAGTTCTACAACCTCAAACAAGCAGGAGCCTTCTCTGGTTTTAAAAATTAGCACATCCTGAAGCCCTACAGAACTGCAGGGAAAAGAATTCCATCTCCTGGCCTGTCAGGCTTTGTGTGCTGCTGGAAACAGGGATATATATTTATTTAACACAGAAAAGAAGTGTAGATGTGAATAAGAATTTAAGGAGGTTCTGTGCCATGGTTCTGGTGGCTTTTAAGCCTCTATTTGTCAAGGGTGGACAGAGAAGTTGTCTATAAAAACAAAGAATAACATCCCTTTTCCACATCAATGCCTTGTCCAATTTTTTATACTTTCCTCAAGTTTTTCAGCTGCCCTTCAGCTCCCAGTCAGGGATTTCCTGTCTCTGCTCCCACCTGTAAAACAGAAGTCTGATCCCTTGTCCAAAAACTGAAACAAACCACAGAAATAACAACCAGAAAAACACGCAAAAATCCCAATAACATTTCCCAAAACCATTCCCAAGGTCACCAAGTCAAGCAGTCAGAAATGAAGAGGTGTCAGATTTTAGCTGCTTGGAAAATCTTCATTTAGCCCTGCTGTGTGTGTGCATTCTAATCCAGCCTTAAATATGGGATCATTCCTGCTCCTGAGGCAGATCCTGCTCGTTCCAGGCTTGGAATAGACTCGCTCCTGGAAGAGCAGCTCTTCAATATTTCATTGGGTCTCATCATTCAGTGTGTGGCTCCATGCATTATTTACTGCAGACAGCACGGAATACAGAATTATTAATTTCTTACCAGCTTTTTCTTTTGTGCTTCCCCACCCAACCTTTCTTCTTTCCCGAATTTAATGAATTTATCTGAACAATGAACCTGAGGGGGGAATCGATGAAAAGCTTTCAGTTTGGGGAGGGGGGGGAAACGATGCATGCAAAAAGGATTAAAGTCAAAACAATCTGATTTTTGGGGTTGTATTTTGGCTCTCTGGCCTGGCTTTCTTTAGCACTGGCAGGTTTTTAGGGATCTCTGTTTCCAGAGCACGTTGGGCTGGGTGGGTTCTGCCTTGCAGAGGAAGGTGAGAGCCCCAGGGGATTTAAGGCAAGATTCACCTCCCCTGGAAGGAGATCTCAAACCCCAAGGTGATTTTCTGCCCTTAACAGGCTGCTGCTCTCCATGCAGAATGCAGCCAGACTGCTCATTTTGGCTTGTCCCAGGTGAATCCTTTCCATGGAATTAATGAGGAAAAAATCCCCAGGGACTCTGCAGCCTTATTCATTCAGAGCTGGTGAGTGAGCAAAGGGAGGATGGGAATTCTGGGGTCCTGCTGGGGATTGGTGCTGGGAAGGGCCACCCTCAGCTCCTGTCCCTGCTGCAGGAATCCAGGGGATGCTCAGGGATCAGCCTTCTCGTGGAATCACAGCATCTTCTGAGCTGGAAGGATCAGTGAGTGCTGGCTCTGCCCAGGACACCCCAACAATCCCCCCAAAAGTGCCCAAAGGCTTTTATGAAGCTTTTTCAGTGCCCACCTTCTGTGAAAGTCACCTCCTGCTCTAAACATCTGCCACTCACTTGATCTCTTCAGTGTCTCACATCCAGGCACACGTGGATTCAGCCAATTCTCCTGGAATTCTGCCTCTGGAGACAACTTGCCTTGGCTCCATGAGGGAGTTGGGTTTTTTTGGTGATGAAAGGAGTTCCAGTACACAGACAATGGGAAATCCCTTCACAGGGAGGCTTCTGGGACTTCCCAGAGTGGCTGTTTTGGAAAAAAATTTCCTGTTTTGGAAAAAAATTGGCTGTTTTGGAATGAGGAATGCAAGGCTCAGCCCCTCAGCATTATTTAACTTGATGCAGTGAGTGAGGGAGGCTAAAGCTCAGCTCAAGAGTTCTTTCTCCAAAGTCAAAGGCTCCAGCAGGAAGAAATATTTTCAGCTGGAAGAAATATTTCCTTCCCAAGGAATGGACTTAAAATAAGACTCACTTTTTCTAAAGCTACATTTCTCTTTATAGTGCAATATTTCCATGGGATGAAAGTGGTTTATTCACCATTTGTGATGGTGGTGGTGGAAGGAGGGTTCTCACTCTCCCCTCCAAGCTGTGCTGAGCAGGGGATGAAATTCTTCAGCCCTTGTGAGATGGGGGGGGGGGAAAGAAAATTCAGGTTGAATTTAATATTGAGAAATAATTTTGAATGCTTCAACTAAATGGTAAGAAATCTTCTGCAGCAGGAATGCTGGGAAGTTTATTCCCAGCAGCCACACACAATTTATTTCTGGAGTCATGTGATTCTGTGAGAATTTAATTCAAAATAAACAACCTTTTAACACTCAGATCCCAAACGAGATCAAACAAAAGGTGAAAAAGTCAAATTTCCCACTGGGTAGAACCTGGAGGTGCTTCCAGGAGAAAAGGCAGTGGCAGATTTTAGGTGGAGTGATCTTGGTTCACTCCAGGGGCACCAAAGCTGGCACTGCCCTGGGGGAAGAGAAACCAGATCCAGGAAAAAACTTTCAGTGGGGAAAGGAAAACAGAGAGATCAGCTTAGGGTTAAAGCTTAGGAGTGTGGCTTTTCAGGAACCTACAGGAAAGGTGGAAAGGGACTGGGGACAAGGCATGGAGGGACAGGACACAGGGAATGGCTTCCACTGCCAGAGGGCAGGGCTGGATGGGATATTGGGAAGGAATTGTTCCCTGGGAGGGTGGGCAGGCCCTGGCACAGGGTGCCCAGAGCAGCTGTGGCTGCCCCTGGATCCCTGGCAGTGTCCAAGGCCAGGTTGGACATTGGGGCTTGGAGCAGCCTGGGACAGTGGGAGGTGTCCCTGCCCATGGCAGGGGTGGCACTGGATGGGCTTGAAGGTCCCTTCCCATCATCCCATTCCATGATCCTGTGATTCCATGGTCTTGTTGAAGCCCAAGCTCCCAGGGGGATGGAGCCAATGTCACAAAGGGTCATTCCCCAGCTGTGGCATTTTCCAAGTGCTGCCTGCTGGAATGAGGTGTGTGAGCATTCCTTGAACACAAAACTTTGATACCAATCACAGAACTTTGGGTCTGAAAGGACCACTGTGATATTTAAACTGATTTTATGGATGGAGTTTTTTTTTTTTTTTTTTGCCCTGTTAAGCATGGAATGAGCCTGATAATTTGTGTTTAATCAAACACCCTGCAAACAACATCTGGTTTTTATTTGATGAGGTGGGGTCTGCACTTTTGGCCCTTCAGGAGCCTTTCCCACTTTTTATGCTTTTACTTTTAATTTGAATTTGTGCTGCTTCACCACCCACTGCTGGTCACTTTGCTGGGGCTTCACAGAGCACATTCCCAAGTCCTTCCCTCCAAGCCTGTTTACACATCATATAACAAATTGTTTTTCAGCCTTGTCTATTTTTTTTTGATAGCCAGAATGTATTGAATTCCTTCTGTGTTTCATAAAAACTCATTTCCCAAGCTTCCAAATAATTGTATTGCTGCTCACTCTTCTAGCTTCAATTTTTCACTTGACTAAATGCACTTTTCCAAGATTAATCCCATCATTGCCCCGTGAGATGTAAAATAACCAACTAATCCCGGGTTTATCTCTTTGTGGATCACCCCTCAGTCTTTTTATCCCTGGGCTGGCGAGGTCCCGTGAAAATCTTGGATTTTGGGGGGGAAAGAGTTGGGGTTTGTGTGCAGACAGCGAGAGGGTTGGCCCTTTTGGCAGAGACTCCTCACAAACCTGGCTGCTGATGTAGAAATTGTGCCATTAATGGGTCCTGGTGGTGTGGGGGTTGGCACAGGTTCTTCTCATGTTTGCCAAAAGTTTTGATGTCTCCTTCTGTACCTGGCCATACTTAATGATGAAATAAAACAAATCTGCCCCTGAGAGACTCCAGGGCCACGTTGGAGGCAGCAATTGCCAGAAGTGTCCCAGTCTCCCCAGGGAATCCCAGCCACGATCACCAGGATCTTTTCCAGGGCTTTAATGGATAATTTCTATGGGATATTTATGTCTTGGTTTTGAAATTCTCCCTCATTTGGAATTCCTGGGATAAAAGCAGACACTGATCCATCTTTAATGATCCCAGTATTTGCAACAGGAGCTTCCATTGATCTGCTCTGGGCTTCTGGCAGGTAGAGGCTGAAAGCAGAGGGGTTCAAGGGGCCAATTCCTCCTGTCTCAGGTAACCAGATATTGGCTGGGAAGAGTCCTTGGTGTGCTCCTATCCCACATCCAGGACATACCATGGCATGTAGTCCAGTACTCCAAAATAAGGGAAAAAATTCACCAGGAGAATCCCAGCCATGATCACCAGTATCTTCTGCAGGGCTTTAATGGACAATTTCTATGGGATATTTATGTCTTGGTTTAGAAATGCCCCCTCATTAGGAATTCTTGGAGCAGTTACAGGGATGAGATGATCAGCAGGGGCTGATCCATCTTTAATGATCCCAGGATTTAGAGCAGGAGCTTCCACTGAGCTGCTCTGGGCTCTGGCAGGGGGAGGCTGAAAGCAGAGGTGGCTCAAGGGGCCAATTCCTCCTGTCAGGTAGCCATGAGAAGGGTCCTTGGTGTGCTCCTATCCCATAGCCTTCACCTTCTATGGAATATTGTCCAACACTCCAAAACAAGGGAAAAAACAGCCCCAGCCAGCTTGGGCTGCAGGAAGAGATGAGTGCAGGGAGAGAGAGCAGTGGGTGATGTCCTGGGACCCCTCTGCAGCTGGAAAACCTGGGAGCATCCTTACAGTCCTCAGGGGAGAGCTGCACCCTACAGTGCCCAGAGTTAAAACTTCAGGACGAATCCAGACAAAGCAAAGATTCTGGGAGCAACAAGTGCTCAACTTTTATTTCTAAATTGTTGTTTGTCCTTTAAATGCAGCCTTAGAGGATGTTCAGCACCAAACCCAGCCTCCAGTGCATCCCAGGGAGGGGGAAGGAACCAGGTTAGGGCTCAGGTTGGGAATCAAGACAAGAACTTGACAGGAAATTTGGAGCAGAGGATTCAGTTGATAAAGCTCAGCCCATCGCAGCTGCTGGAGGTAATTTCCCTGGTGGGATGTATCCTATTGCATATAGGTGAAGCCTTATAAAATAAAGGCCTTGTTACTCATCACCTGAGGCCTGGGATGAGCCTTTGTATCTAAAGGATATTTCCTTTGGCATGCTGCTGGGCCAGCTCCATCCCCATGCAGGAAACTGAGGGCATACAGGGTTTCTGTAACCTGTCATGTGAGCTCCTGTTATTCCCTGCACACTCCCTGCTGCTTTGGGCAACTCTTCCTTTAAAGGAGATGAAATGGGTTTGACTGCAAAGCCTTGATCTGATCCTTTCTCAGCTCCACATTGCAGGAATCGTTGAAGGCACTTTACATGGGTGTCTGGGTTTGAAAGACAGGGGTTTGTTAAGAAAGGCAGGACCCTCCCTTGAAATGGAAAATGTAAACTCCTTCCCTTCAAATTATTATAATTTTGAAATTAAGGAGTTCTTAGGCAAAGAAATGGGAGTAGGAATAAGAGTTTTTTACTATGAAAATTAAAATAAAAATACAGTAAAACCAAAAATCAAAACAGTGACAGAGGCAGGATACAGCCTGACCCCCCGTCAGTCAGTCAGGGTTGGTGCAGTCCCATTCCATGGTGGCTGCATCCTCCTGCAGTGACAGATGTGGTTCTGCTGGAGCAGGGCTCCTGCACAAGGTGCACTTTTCCTCCAAAGCTCCAGGGATGATGTGCAAGGCTCTGGTTTTCCTCTGGGATCCAGTGGGAAAAGGCTGCTCTGCTGTTCCAAATCTCCCCTTTGATCTGGGTAGGAAATGCTCGGCTCCTGCCCTGGCTGGAGCATCTCCCAATGGGATGATGGAATTTGATCAGCCCTGCCCTGGGACTGCATGGCCATGAACAGGAGAGATCTCCTGGAGGGAGGATGGGCTGTGGGAAAGATAAAGAACACTGCAACAGCTGGGTGAACAGCTGGGATAGAACACACACTGCTGGGATAGAACACACACTGCTGGGCACAGCCTGGGCTGCAGCCCAAGACAAGGGATTGTATCCATTGCAGGGATTCTCTCCAAGCAGAGTTTTCCATGCAGGGATCTGTGTGTGCAGGATCTGCTGGAGATCTCAGAGCTTTGCTGTAGCTATTAAAGTGGAAGGGAGGGTATTTCCCTTTTTGGTTTCTGTGCAGACACTGCCCTCCCCTGCTCTGCACAGCTCTGGTTTAACTAAACTCAGCTGGTTGGATTCAAGGTATTTCCTTCAAAAGACAGCAAAGAGGTCACAGTGGTACCAATTCTTGGGTGATTCTAGAATTGATTTTGCCAGTGGTGACAGAAAATCTGCTCTGAGGAGCAGCATCTGCTGTCAATAATCACCTCCTGTGAGGACCTGAGTGTGGCAGGAGAGGCTGACAGGGGGATCTCTCCTAGAAGGAGTTCCATGGATGCCAAGGACATTGGAACCATCCCTGCAGCTCCAGCTCTGCTGAGGTGAAGATGGAATTTCTGGAATTTCACAGCAGAACCTGCCCAGTCTGTTGGGCAATTTCTCCATTACCTGGAGAATTTCCTTCCTTCCTTCCTGGAATCCTTCCTTCCTGCAATCCTTCCTTCCTGGAATCCTTCCTGGAATCCTTCCTTCCTGGAATCATGGAATCCTTCCTGGAATCCTTCCTCCCTCCCTCCCTCCCTCTCCAAGTGCACCTCTCAGTGGAAGAGAAAATGAAAAATTATCCAAATTATTCCTGAGCTGGCCATTCCCTTCATGCTGTGGGTTTTTAGAGACCCATCCCACCTCTCCCTTTCCTAACCCAGACACTTTCAGGATGCAGAATCCTGGTGTTTGTTGCTGTTTCTGAAATAAAAATGCACATATTTGTGCATCAGTTTAATCCCATCTGCTGCCCTTTTCTCCCTGTTTGGTTCAAGTCTTGTCCCTCCTTTTTGGCAGAAAAAAAGGAGGACAAAAGAGGAGGAGAACATCACAGTGGGAGCAGGAACCTGGATGAGTTTGCCGCCTGTTGTCACAAGGATTTCCAACATTTTTCCCTGTTTTCATTCTCTCAGTGAATTCCAGTCACTTCCACTCTGTGAGCATTGATAATTTAATCCCCAGGCTGTGTTTTCTCTGTTTTCAGCAATTTTTTTATCCATGTGAGGACCTTCCCCCTCATTCCATGGCAGCTTCACTTCTTTAAGATACTTTTTATTTTTCTTTTTGGTGAAAGAGTTTGTGGAATGTCTTTGGAAATGCAAGTCCTTTACCAGAGGGGTCTCCCTTATCCCTGTGTCCATGGGCTCCTCCAGGGGCTCTAAAGCACCATTTCCCTTTCAAGATCTCCCTGGACTCTCCCCATTATCCTGATTTATCCACGATCCTCTTTTAGATCACAATTATCAGGTAGGGATGTGCTGCCACTCCAGATTTTCCTGAACTTTAAACTGGATCCACTTTAAAAACGAGAACCACTTTGGTGATTTCACCTTGGCCTTGAGGCGTTTTTACTTTCCATCTTTCCCACCAGGTATTAAAGCAGCAATTCCCCAGTGGAATTCCTCAGATATCTGGGAAGAACATCCCTCCTCTGGGGTATTTGGGAATACCTTTGGATCTGCTCCAGGATCATCTCCGTGGGAGCAGGAGCCTCCCTGACCCCTTCCCTGGTAAAAGCAGCTGCAAGCATGCCATTAGTTTTTGTTGGGCACTTATTTCCCTAAATTTGGATGATCCTTTAGCATTTCCAGTACCCATTTTGCCTCTGGATAGTCCTGCTGGCTTCTCTTGGCCTTTCCAAAGTCCTGGTGGTGAAATTTATTTGCTCAAAATCCCAGTGTGACCTCTGCTTTCTACACCACGGACAAGGGCATTGTGACTGTTCTTTCATTTTACTCTCTTATTTCCATTCCTTTTATTTTATTCTCTATTTCAAAACAAGAGACATAATAAGAAATAATTTCCATTTAATAATCTAGCACCCAGTTTTTAATTTAAACCTATTTTTCTAAATCACCCCCTGAATAGCCAGCACTTCCTGATGACTTGGAACAGCTTTTCCAGGAATATTGCACTCAGGTGTGCCCTGGGTACAGCCAGGTTGAGAATTTGTTTTCCTCTTGCTGTTGCTCTGAGTGATTCCCCCGTTCCGTGTGCAATGGGAATTTCCTGCCATCCACTCCAGGAAATAAAGCAGGGAGGGAATGTTACCCATAGATATCAGTTGATTGGTTTCTCTAATTCCATTCCCTGTAAAGCTGCCTGGGAACACCGAGGAAATGACCTCGTGCTTCTCACAGCAAGACAGGATTGTGCTGGGAAAGAATTAGGGCCTGGAATGTGTAGGAATAACAAACAGATCCCTCTTTTCCCTGAGCCAGGAAAGCTGAACCAGCAGTGCTGAACAAAGTGGGTACAACCCACGAGTCCTTGTCTAATTCCACTTTGGACATCAAGCCTTTGGAAATAAATCCTCTTTCCATTACAGGAGCTGTGCTGCTACAAGCAGAGCAGGCAGGGCTACAGGAATATTTGTCAGGACAGCTCAGTTTGCTGTGTGTACAACCCAGAATATCCAGGGAACAAATAAATACAATCAGGAGAAACAAGGCAGCTCCCTCCCCTCCCCCTGCCCTATTGCAGCCCAAGGTGGGTCACGGACAAGCAGCTCCATTCATTCCCCCAGGCTGACCCACACCTGCTTTACAGGCTTTCCTCCATTTTTTTCACCTCTAAATAATTTCAGTTTCTTACCCCTACTGTACTGTTTGGAAAGTCATTCCAGGATATAATTCCATAGTGGTTCGGGGTTTTGGTTTTTTTCTGCATTACATTCCAGTGTAAATTTATTCATGGCCACTTTGACATTATTGGAGCATTATCCCCTAACTTAAATATTCCTTTTTTGTTGCTGTTACTTACTCACCCAGTGTGTTTTAAACCCACAGTGTTGGCTCCAAGACTTTATTTTCCTGGCTTTAATAGTCTTGGGAGCTCCTGGAGTCGTTGCAGCCTGAGAGCTGTTCCTTCAGCACTGGGATTTTCTCCTCTGGGTGTTCAAGAAGTGGCACTTGAGCTCTGAACTCACATCAGCCACACAGCCAATAATGTAAATAATAACAAATCTATCCCAGTTCTCCATTATCCTGGAGCATCCTCCAGTCCTGCCTTAATGGCCCAGCCTTTATTAGATAATTCTGTCAAAAAGAGACTTGGTGTTATTTAATTTATTAATTGATTGACTTGTTTTCTCATGAGAATTCAGAATGATGGATGGCAGAGAGCCCCAGGGACACCCAGTTCCCAGGGATTTCACCTCTGGATACAGGAGGAATGGAAAAAGTGCTGTTCCCTCTGTTTTGGGGTTTGCAGGATGTTACATCCCCTCTTTTACTGCTGAGACACCCCAACCCCTCTCAGCCTTTCCAAACCCCATCCCAACCCTTCCAAACCCCATCCCAACCCTTCCAAACCCCATCCCAGCCCCATCCCAACCCTTCCCAGCTCTTCCAAACTCCATCCCAGCCCCATCCCAACCTTTCCCAGCCCTTCCAAACCCCATCCCAGTCCCTTCCAAACCCCTTCCCAGCCTTTCCAAACTCCATGCCAGCCCCTTCCAAACCCCATCCCAGCCCTTCCAAACCCCTTCCCAGCCTATCCCAGCCCCATCCAGCCCTTCCCAGCCATTCCCAGCCCCTTCCAAACCCCATCCCAGCCCTTCTCAGCCTGGTCAGGCATTCTGAAGCTGGGCTCTTCTCTCCCTGCCCTTGCTCCCAAAGATCTCCTGAGCTGTAAATCATTCCAACATTTCATTTATTGCTCTAAAGCTTCCAGGGAGAAAGCCCAATGCCTGTGTGAATTCTCTGGGAGACAGCATTTTCCATGGATGCCTTTGTGCCTTTGCAAGAAGGGAGCATGAGCTGTGTTTGCAGCTCCAGCTCAAATTAAGTAGGAAAATGGGATTTTGATCCCACCTGCAAGGAGAGCTTCCCTGATTTCCTCATTTGTGAGGCATTCATGGCCTTTTCTTTCTATTCCTGCCATCTCTCCCCTCCTGTCCTTCCCCTTCCCCTGCCCCTCCTTTCCCTGCCCAGGAATTATTGATGGGAATTCTGCAAATGGAGCTGTGCTGTTTCCAGCTAATAGAACTCCAATCACTGGCACTGCCCCATTAGAGAGGAAACCTCCCCCAGTAAATTACACCCAGGCCATAAATGGGAGCAGTTCGAGTGTTTTTATGGCTCCATAAAACCCTGGAAGTTTATTGCTGTTGAACAAACATGGAATCAGATTTTTAAAGCTGGATATGAGACCCCTAGAAAGTCCAAAATCTGCATTTCCCTTCAGATCCACTGTGGAAATTATGGAGAGTTTTAAGCCATTAATAAACTAGGGCTTCTGCCTGGAAGATCTCCCAGCTGGGCCAAAAACATCAGGAAATATCAAAATTCAGTGGAATAAAGCAAATTCTACAGTTTAAAATTCCCTTTGTCTACAAAGAGGTCCTGTAAGAACTTTAATAAAGAGCTGAAAAGCAAAGATGGTTTGGACTTCTTAAATCCAGCCTGTGAAAAATTAAAGTAAAAGGGTTCTTTTCCTATTTCATGAAGAGCTGGCTGCTAAAATATGGCAAAACAAACACAGCCAGGTCAAACTGGAATATTTAATGTGGGGTTATTGACCTGATTTCCCAGGAATTGTAAAGCCATTGGAAAAAATCTGATTTTCTAATGGCTGGGGTGATTCCTCTGGACTAAACTGAGCTGAGCTCTGAGCTCTGGCCTGCAGGGATTAGTGGGACATCACTTGAGTGGAGGCAGGACAGGGAGTGGGATCAAAGCCCTGAGCCAGGATTCCTTTTTTTCCACCTTATTGTTATTTTTGGTCACTCCCTTCCCATTTGAAGCCAGATTGGGTTGAGCAAGCATGGAAATGCTGGAGCTGCTCCAAGGCTGTGTTCTTTCCCTGTTTGTTCCAGGGATATTCATGGCCTGGGACACTGGGTTTGTTCTCCTGTGCTGGGAGCAGAGGGATCAGGGAAAACCCTCAGGGAACATCTCTGAAGAGGGAAAGAAGGAATTTTGGGAATCCCCACCTGGGAGATCCAGATCCTTTCTTTGTGAGATTTTACTCCCAGGGCTCTGGAGTCAGGGTCCCTGGTCTGGCAGCTTGTTTGGGCAGGAAAAAGGCACATCCAGCCAGGGAATGATTTTTTCCTGGAGAAATTTTCTCAATGCTTTGGTTGGGAATGATGGAGGAAAGGAAAGGTGGGAAGAGCCCTTTCCTAGTGCCAGGAATGGAGCAGGGATTGGGACATCCCTCATCAATTATTTCTCTCAGTTGTCAAGGGCAGGGATGGCTTGAGTTTTCTGACCACAGGAATATTCTGGAGCTTTCCCAAAAGTGATGAGGATTGGGCAGAGCTGGAGCAGGATGGAGAGAAAGTGGGGGAGCACAGGGGAATCTGTGGGGTGGGAATTGCCAAGGGTTGTGTTGATGTCCTACACATGAAACACAGAAATTTGGGAGCACAGGGGGCTCTAATCAGCCCTGATGTGGCTGAAATTAAACCAAATTTCTGCTGTTTCCTTTGGACAGAGCGTTCTTCCTGGCTAAATGCTCACATGGATGATGTATAGAGGGAATTCAAGTACTTTGAGATATTTTCAGGGATGTGTGATGGGGCTCTATCTGGATGAGAGAATTCCAACTTCCCAGTGGTGACAACAATCTGTAGTCATCCAGGAGTAACTACAGCAAATAAAACACTGGGATGCTGATGGGAGAAGAGGAACAAGAGGAAAAAAATCCTGTATTTTTAGCTGAGGGAAATATGAGGGTTATCAGGAAACAGAGATGGACTCCTCACTCTGAGCTGAGCTGCAAATTCATTTCAAGTGTAGCTGTCACCAATAATTACCCTCAAATGTCTCATGGAAGAGAAAGTCAATTTAATGAGTAAGAAAATGAAAAATTAATTCCAGCCTTCCCTTCCCAGGATCCAGGAAGGGCTCCTTGGCCAGATGTGTCCCCTGTGCCCAGGTGTGAGCCATGGAAATGTCATTCCAGCCACAGATCCAGTGGATGTGGGAAGCAGCAGGAGGACCTTTGAAAGCTTAGAGAGTTGGGATTGTTCACCTGGAGAGGAGAGGAGAGGGATCCAGGGAGAGCTCAGAGCCCCTTCCAGGGCCTAAAGGAGCTCCAGGAGAGCTGGAGAGGGACTGGGGACAAGGGATGGAGGGACAGGACACAGGGAATGGCTTCCACTGCCAGAGGACAGGGCTGGATGGGATATTGGGAAGGAATTGTTCCCTGGCAGGGTGGGCAGGCCCTGGCACAGGGTGCCCAGAGCAGCTGTGGCTGCCCCTGGATCCCTGGCAGTGCCCAAGGCCAGGTTGGACACTGGGGCTTGGAACAGCCTGGGACAGTGGGAGGTGTCCCTGCCCATGGCAGGGGTGACACTGGATGTCCTGTGAGATTCCTTCCATCCCAAGCTGCTCTGGGATCCCCTGGTCCTGTGACCTGGGTGCTCTGCTTGTGCCCAGCTCCACCTGGCAGCTCCTAAATCACAGTTTCAGAGTTTATGGATCATTTCCTTGCTGAAGAACGAGTTTAATTTTAGAAACATTGGGGTTTTTTTCTGCTCCCAGCACATTAAGGAACACACGTGGAGGGAGCTGCTCAGCCTAATGAACCCCCCAGCAGGGGAGGAAACAAAGGAGCCCCCACAAAAAGCAGGAGCAGGGCCTGTGGACAGCTCTAAGTGCCTGGCAATGCTGGATTCAGACAATGCAGCCTTTTTTTGGCATTTCCCCGTGGGGAAGAGGAGCCAGGACTGGCTTGAATGAGGCCATGTGACTCCTAATTACGAGGGAGATTTTTTTGGAGGAGCACATCTTTCCCTGAGGAAATCCCTCAGAACAGCAAGGACAGATGAGCTGCCCTTGGTCAGGATTAGCAGCAAGGAGAGCCCGGGTCCCTCTGTGCCCCCACGGGAGCTGAACCCTGCCAGAGGCTCGGGATGCAGGGAGCAAAGGCACAGATGGGCCAGGGAATGTGGGATTCAGTCAGGTTTGTGTGGAAAGAAATAAATACAAAAGGTAGAAAGAATGAATGTTTGCTCTCCTGAAAGTAGGGCAAGAGGGAGAGCTGGGAATGGTGTGGATGTGGAGCTTTGGAAAGGATGAAACCCTTCAGGGACTGAAGATATCCAGGGGAGAGCCCAGAGTGGATCCCACTGATCCAGGCTGTCAGGATGCCTGTGGAAGAGAAGACACTGCCAGACATTTCCTTTCTGATTCCCCAAATCTGTCAGCAGCTCTGGAGCCACTGGGGTGCTGAGCACGTGGGATTACAACATGGATGAGCAGGAATGCTGGAGTGGATAAAGGCAGCTCCTTTCAAGGACAGGCTGGGCATCACTGGGATCACTGGGCAGGAAACTGGGAAACATTCCCTGGATTCCAGGTGTGTTATCTCCTGGAGCAGCAGGGAATGGAGGGCCTGCAGGAATGGGGTAATTTCCTCACGTAAATAGAATGAACAGCAGGGTGGTTGGGATTTGGCAGCTTCCAGGTGGAATCCAAGGCTATATTCCATGGATGGATTTTAGGAACAGACCCAATTCCCCATGAGAGAGCTGAGCACTGAGGGAGGAGGGACTGGGGAGTCTCTGATTGCAGGGATTGTTACACCTGGAAATTGGGAAGAGAGAGAAGCAGCCAAACAGTGGGAGAAAACTCCAGAGGAACTGAGGGTATGAGGAAAAAATTCTTATTAGGAAGAAATCCTTCCCTGTGAGGGTGGTGAGCCCCGGGACGGGCTCCAAGAGAGCTGGAGAAGGAATTTGGAAAAATGCCTGGAGGGACAGGACACAGGGAATGGCTTCCCACTGCCAGAGGGCAGGGCTGGATGGGATATTGGGCAGGAATTGTTCCCTGGGAGGGTGGGCAGGCCCTGGCACAGGGTGCCCAGAGCAGCTGTGGCTGCCCCTGGATCCCTGGAATGTCCAAGGCCAGGCTGGACATTGAGGTTGGATCACCCTGGGACAGTGGGAGGTGTCCCTGCCCATGGCAGGGGTGGGATGGGATGATCTGTAGGATCCCTTCCCACCCGGAGCACTCAATGATTCCATGACTCCATGCCATGGATCTACCTGGTGACCTCCTCTGCCAGCCTTGCTGGGCAGTATCACATGGAATAAACATCCCATTGCACCCCATGGCAGGGACACCTTCCCTTGTATGGCATTTATATAGGGTTCTATTTTTGGTCACAATTTCCCATTGGTTGCAGTTTCTTCACGACATCACCTGGTAACTTTATCACAAAGTTTCACAAGGTGTTTCTTGGTCACTTCTTGCCCAGGGAGGATTTCTCTGTGTCTGTTTATCCCACGGTTTTTGCTCAATTAGGCCTAAGATGTCAAGGCCCTTCATTAGTTCCATTGTTCTCTGTTTTGCTCCCTATACCAACCCATCCCAGCATTCTGTGATCAACAACAACTTCTGAACCTTTAATGAACACCTGTAGTGCCTGGGGATCTGTGTCCAGGTGGGAAAAACCCAGATTCTCTTCTTGAGCACAGAGAAACTGTGGGAAAGCTGAGTTTTCCTGTCAGCTGAGAGTTTCTCCATGTGGATCAAGGCTGCACCTGAACAAGGCTCCAGGGAATACCAGAGCACTCCGTGGGTGTTGTTTTAGCTCCTGTGAAGTTCAGGATTTACCTGCCAAACCTCTGCTTTAAATCCAGCACTGCATCCTTCCATTAAAGCACTTCTCCAGTTTCTCGGACAAAATAATGATCTGGGAATAATCAGGTAATGAGGGTTTTCCTGAGGATCCTGTTCCTCAGCACTTTGTCTTCTCCAACACTGATTTAGACATAAAATTGTTGTTAAAATATTTGGGATTAACAGTAAAGTGTCTGACAAGGTGGGAGATGGCAGACACAGAACAGCTTTGCTTTGGTGGTCAGGTGGGAAATCCAGGCAAGGGAGGCCTTGGAGGCACTGAAACATGGACCACACATTCTCAAAACCCAGATCCATCCAAATGGATTTCTTGGGAAGGATTTTCCCTCTGCCAGACAGCCCCAGCAGTGGAGGTGTCTCACTGTGACATTGCTGTGTCTCAGACTCAGAGGGGGACTCAGAACCTCTGGGAATTTCCTTTCCATCTCCTGGTGCTCCAGATTTCCAACCTGAGAGCTCCTCAGTCCCAAACTCACCTCGAATCTCAGGCATGGAATGACTTTTTGTATCTGAACCCTTTCCAGAAGAGCAGGTTTTGGCTCAGAGGATTTATCCATCATGTCCCAGCACCAGCCAAGCTGAATGAACCAAATTTATCCTGGGGAGGAATTCAGTCCTGGTTTACACAACCCACAACACAGTGGGAGCCCTCGGGTGCAGACCTGGAGCCCCACAATGCAGGAAGGCTCCGCGGGGTCTCAGGGCTCCTCTGATCCCTGCAGAGAGCAGAAACCCCCAGAATCGTCTGGCCCCACTTTTGGGATCACCTCAGGCAGGAAGGGCTGCTCTGGGAACATCTCTCCCTCCTCTGATGGCACAGAGGGAATGCACACAGCTCCAATGAGACGTGGAGCTTTCTGCCTGGGGGGATGGATTCAGTTCCTATGGAAAAATCAATCTATTTATTGCATTTCCCAATATTTTATGGCATGATTCCCCCACCCTCCGCTCTCTGGGTTAGAGAGCTTCTCTAACTTCTCCCTTCATTTCATGGAATTCACTTAAAAAACATAAATACAAAAACCCAGCCTTATCCTTATCCTGATCCTTTGCTGATTTCTTTGCTCTGCTCCACCACCAGTGCAGATGGGCTCCTGTGGGAACACCTTTCCCTCCTCTATGGAGACAGGGGATGCACACAGCTCCAGTGAGACACAGAGCTCTCTGCCAGGGGGGATGGATTCAGTGCCTATGGAAAAATCAATCTCCCTCCAACCTAAGGAGGGGAAATGGAGCAGGAAGTGTTCACCCCTGGTTGCTGCAGTGATGATTTAGGTGGGCATGAGGTGATCCCTGAGCCCTGACCTCCCCAGGCTCTGCCTTTCCCTGTGCCTCTCAATGCTGGAGTCATCCTTCCCTCAGCTCTCTCCCTATTTATTGGATTTCCCAATATTTTATATCGTGGTTCCCTCACTCTCTGCTCTCCAAGTTATGGGCTTTCCACCTCTCCCTTTATTTCTCTGAATTCACTTTAAAAACATAAATATGAAATATCAACACTATTCCTATCCCAACCGTCTGCCTTTACTCTGCTACACCATCAGTGCCCTCTCTTTTCCATTAAC
Source organism: Sturnus vulgaris (assembly GCF_052056855.1). Classification (NCBI taxonomy): domain Eukaryota; kingdom Metazoa; phylum Chordata; class Aves; order Passeriformes; family Sturnidae; genus Sturnus; species Sturnus vulgaris. The sequence continues at coordinate 12,951,925 of NC_142261.1, read as the reverse complement.
CAGCTTTTCCTGAGACCCAAAATATTCCTTAAAAATCTTGGGAGGTCAAACAGCAGGAAAAGATAAACACCACATTAACTCCCCCACAGGCTACAATGAAAAATTGGGAATTTTAGAGGCATCACAGCAGATCCAAGAGGTTGAGAGGGGCAATGCTCAGCTCTGAGCAGAGGGAAGGCTCAGCAGGGAATTCCAGGGGCACACAAACACCCCTCTGGAGCAAATCACATCTATAAATGTGCATATATAAAAATGTATATAGGGGACAGTGTCACCTGGGACATGTCCCTGAGGCCACGGGGATGCTCCAGGTGCTGACACCCCTTTGATGGCTCCTTGGATGGGCTGGGGGCCCCTTGGATGGGCTGGGGGCTCCCTGGATGGGCTCCTGGCTCGTTCAGTGGCTGGGGACAGCTGACCCAGGAGCTCTCCCCACCCATTTTTCTGAGTGGGCCCCTTTTGGGGGTGCAGCTGAGCTTTTTCTGCCTAAGCCAGCAATTAACACCGAGTTTAATCTTGGCACAAAAGCACATTTTCCTTCCACCCTCAGCTCCCTTCTGTCACTTTTGGAGCCCCTGACATTCCAGATCCCTTTTCTGTAGTTTAAGGACTTTTTTTTAGCTGCTCCACCCCCCCACCCCCCCCCCCAAGCTTGCTGCAAGAGTTGAATTTTTCCCTTTGCTCCTGACAGAATCACGAATCCCTTCTGCCCCAGCCTCTCATCAGCCACCTTAAACCAGGCTTGGTGCTGCTTGGAACCTGCTTAACCTTTAATTCTTCCTTTTAAATCCCTTTACCTGATTCCCAGCTCAGCCTGAGCTGCGAAAGACGGTGGGAAAGGTGGAAAGGGGCCCTTGGTGTCCTTTGAATTCCTCTCCTGCTCTGCAGAGGGATCCTCTGGAGGGGTTCCTGATGGGAGTCGTTAATGTTGCTCAGGCAGAAATGATGAGGGAGCTGTAGGAATTCGTGTGGAAGGAGGAAATCTATTTTTATCCTGAAATCTCTATTCTTGTGTGCTTAAACCAACCCCTGATCATTTAAGGTCTTTAAGTGAAGGAGATCAGTCCTGGGAGAAAGAGACAGGAGGAAATTCTGGGAGGGTTGAGGGCTGGAAGGGAAATCCTTGTGGAGATTTCTGGAAAGAGTTTGTGCAGAGCAGGGGTGGGAAATGAGTGAGGTTGGGAGAGGCTGCTCCCTTTTGGCTCTGCAACTTGAATGGAAAAACTGGAAAGGTTCAAGATCATGACAAGAGAGCCCTGGAGGGGCTGGAGCGTGTCCAGGGAAGGGAAGGGAGCTGGGGAAGGGGCTGGAGCCCCAGGAGAGGCTGAGGGAGCTGGGAAAGGGGCTCAGCCTGGAGAAAAGGAGGCTCAGGGGGGACCTTGTGGCTCTGCACAACTCCCTGACAGGAGGGGACAGCCGGGGGGGTCGGGCTCTGCTCCCAGGGAACAGGGACAGGAGGAGAGGGAACGGCCTCAGGCTGGGCCAGGGCAGGCTCAGGGTGGATTTTGGGAACATTCCTTCCTGGAAAGGGGGGTCAGCCATTGACACAGCTGCCCAGGCAGTGATGGATTATCATCCATGGAAGTGCTCAGAAACCTGTGGATGTGGCACTTGGGGACAACAGTGCTGAACATGGTGGTGCTGGCTCAAGGGTGGGACTTGATGATCTTCCCAGTCTTTTCCAGCCTTAAAAATCCCACGATCCTATGGTTCCACTGATTTCCAATGGGACAGAGAATAACAGATCCCACCTTCTGGGGCAGAGTTTGTGGTCACTGCGCTGCAAAGAGAGAGAAAGGACAGCAACACACACGGAGCTCTTTGGGGGAAAAAGGCCAACTTTATAGTATGGATATTTTATATTTAAAGTGTGTTACATGTAGTAGCTCATTGGGCAATTGGGAAAAACATTTTTGGGACAGTACTTTAGGATGTATCCTCCAGGAAAGACACCAGGTGTTAATCTTGATGATGAATTCCACTCTGTTTGTCACCGTGTTCTCACCCTGGGAGACTCCTCCCTAACTGAAGCTGCAGTCAGCTTGTCAGCCTGGGAATGGAGCTGAGAGTCAGGAGAAATCCAGGCCCGGAGAGAATTTCCAAGCTGTGATTCCCTAGCTCTCTAAATGTGTGTGTCCACAAGAGTTCAGGTTTTTCCCTCTTGGGAAAGGGAAAAGTTGTGCCGGGGAGTTTTAGATTGGATTGTAGGGAAAATTCCTACATGGAAAAGGTTTTAACCCTTAAATACCCAGCTGCTCCCTCTCTTCCCACACTGCTCCTCTCCTTTTTCCTTGGGCTAAATTTCTCCCTTTTTCCACTTCTTCCTTGACCTTTCCACATTTTTTCCTGCAGCAATTCCAAGTGCCAACCAAAACAGGTCCATACCCAAAAAACCTGCTGCTTATTTAGAGTCTCCAGGCCAAGCAGTCCGAGGGAAACCAGGCAGGGATCTGATCCCACAGCTCCACAGCCTGATTAATTCCCACAAAATTCTCAGTGCCTCTTTCCCCAGCTTTTGCCTGAAATGTGGGCAGGCCAAAGCACAATAATGTAACCCCCTGAATTATGTGTTTAATAGGCAGCAAGTAGCCAGGAGATGAAAAATCCAGGCATTGAATCAATAAATTACTACATTTAAAAAGGCAGCAAGACATCTTTGGTCATGAAAGAAGCAAAAATGCACCTTACAAGCTTTTTACTGAAACCTCCTGGTGTGCTCACAGCTCGCTGCCATCCTGCCTTGAATTGTTGCTTCAATTCTTGTTTTGCTTGTCACCTCTCTCAATTATTTGTAAAAAAGGACCTAAAATAGATTTATATTTCTCTGATTTTATTAGACACTAAAAAAGAGAAAGCTGAGCCGCAGCAGTTAAATAATTTATGACCTTTGCTAGCAGGGCAAGAAGACCTAAAATAAAAATAAAACTCATGTATTGAAAAGATAAGGGTTTGTGCCTTGGTTTTTTTTTTTGCCCGCTGGTTTGTCTGGCTACAATTTGAAATAAATATTCAGTCTATGGAGAAGTTTCATCCACATCTCACAGCTACTCATTATCATCAGGTTCTACCCAGCAATTCCTCCCAGAGCCATCAGGCTGGAGCTGATCTGTGCTTGGATTTCACAGTGATAAGGCAGAGATAAGGCAGTGCTGGGTGCATGGAGAGGCGTTTATTGTAAGTGGTGAATTCAGGCATTAAGCACTGATGTCCTTTTCCATGCAGCTTTGAAATTCCATATGTTCCCCTCCAGTTGCTCCAATATTGTCATTAACTCCCCCCAGAGAGGCTCCATGGAACAGCCTCTGAGCCCAGCAGCTCCCTCAGACACCCTCAGATGCTTCATGGAGGTTCTGAGTGTTTTGGGACACCAACCTGGCCTGACATTCCTCCTGAATTCCCAACTATTCCCAATTTCAGCACTTGGCTGGTGCTCTTAAGAGCTGAAGGTATTTTCCATTTGGTGCCCAGAAAGGGCAAATTCCAGCTACCACAGGGCTTTTATTCCTGCCAGAGTTGTGAAGACACAACTACAACTGAGAGGACAGAGTGGCTAAAAACTGAAAAAGAGGAAGTTAAATGGGATATTGGGAAGGAATTGTTCCCTGGCAGGGTGGGCAGGCCCTGGCACAGGGTGCCCAGAGCAGCTGTGGCTGCCCCTGGATCCCTGGCAGTGCCCAAGGCCAGGCTGGACACTGGGGCTTGGAGCAGCCTGGGACAGTGGGAGGTGTCCCTGCCCATGGCAGGGGTGGGATGGGATGATCTGTAGGATCCCTTCCCACCCGGAGCACTCAATGATTCCATGATTCCATGCCATGGATCTACCTGGTAACCTCCTCTGCCAGCTTTGGTGGGCAGTACCACATGGAATAAACATCCAGAATAAGCAAATTTTCATTCCTGAGCTTCCAAACTCCCCCTTTGCTGTCCACAGGACTCCGTGGCTGATTTAATTTGCCAGCAGGAATAATTTATTCCCCCTAAATAAACATTCTGCCTTTCACTTTTGTTGACATCTCTGCTGTTCCAACTCCCCTTGAGAAGTTCCCAGTCTTTGCCATGTCTTGGAGCAATGAGTTCCACAGTTAATTATTTGTTGGAAAAACCAATTACAATTAAACAAACAAAAGCCAGGCCCTGTTTCTGCCCAATCTTCTTCATTAGTCTTGTCTTGATAAATGTCAATAAAGTTTAATTCTGAACAAGCAGAGTCAAGATTCTGAGCACACCCAGTTGTCCTCCAGTTTGCTTAAGACAATGTTCCCAGACCTCATCTCCATAAAAACCTTGTTGCTGTTTCCTAAATCCCCTAAATCTATTCTTATCCCACCTTTTGGAAGTTCCCTTGCCAGCAGGGTCCAAGATGAGGTCGCCTTGTTTGGAGATTGTCATTGCCAAAGCACTCTTTTCTTTGTCCTTTTGTTTTTTAGGCCACAACTTCCTGTGCCACCAAAACAATGGCCCAGGTCGTGGGATACAAAGCTGAAAGGAGCCTCGGGGGATCATTTAATCCAGCACTGGAACTGAAGCACAGCCAGGGATCAACTCTTAATAGATGGATTAATAAAGATCTCTCCTGCAGCTGTCCCCATTTAATTGTCCTTCATCTGTCCCTGTGCATTTCTCTCTTGATAGGCTGAAGGTTTTTCCTTCTTTTATTACTGAAATATCTCCTATTGTTCATTTTTGGCTGTTTCACCCTACACAAGGTGCACATTGAGTTGTTATTCTTCTCTTTCTAAGTGTATTCATGTTGTGGGAGACTGGAATGTTTTCCCTCAATTCTTTTAGGTTTTTTTTGAAGGCAAGATTTACCAATTCCTCTCATTTACTGATTTCTCCACAGGGAACCTTTTTTCCTGGTTTTCCTCCAAGATCCCAGCATAACATTAAAGTCCATTGAAAGAGAAGCCGTGGCACTGAGCTGGTGACTTTCCATGTGTTAATGCCTCCTCCTGCTGCTGCATTCCAAGCTCAGGTTCAGCTTTCTGGCTCTTCATCCACATATCCTTAGGAACTGGAGCAACAGGACACAGGGAATGGCTTCAGGCTGGAAGAGGAAGCTTTAGCTGCGACCTCCTCTCCACCTTGCAGTTCCTGGCTGCTGCTTCCATGCTGAGCCCCAGTGGGAGCTGGGCATGGATTCCCCGTTCCTGAGGGAATTTCCCCTGAGCTGGCTCAGATGCAGCCCCACAAACAGTGAGCATCACACCTCAGAGGGCAGCACGCTCATCCCAGGGCAGAGGGACAGGGAGTTCTCAAAGCAGCTCTGCTGGCAAGGGGGCCTCACCTGCCTGGCACCCACCAAACAGAGCTTTTGCCTTCCCCTCTGCAGAGTTTGATTGGATTTATTCCAGGTCATGCCTCCAATTCCTCAGGATCCTGTTCAGCTCAGATTCCATCCTCCACAGCGCTTTGAAATCTTCCATGTTTTTGCCTAGAGCCCCTGAATAATTCCTGTTCTCTCCCTTCTGAACTACTGGGAGAGGCTGGGAATGAACTCCACGGAAAGCTGAGGAGACACCAGGGGTGTCACAGCAAACAGAGTTGTGCAATTCACATTTTTGTGGACATTTTGGGCACATTAATGAGGTGCTGAGGTTGTCAATTACCTGCCAGAGCACACAGGGCGAGAGGTGGCACAGAGGTGTCCCCAAAGATGCAGGACACAAGGGTGAGGCAGCTCCACCACTGGAGGTCTGCAGGGAATGTGCCAGGCATGGCTTTTCCTACACAACTCCTGCAGCTCCTTCCCACGCTGATTTTTCCAGGAAATCCATTTGCTTAAGAGCAAAGGAAGAAAGTTTGATGGATTATCTAAGAGTTATCCCAGGGATTGACCAGCTGGGAACAATGGCCATACAAGAGTCCATTTTGAGTGAATTTCACGGGGTCAAAATAGACAATTTCTTGTAGCTGGATACAGACTCCATCATGTTTTGTGATTATTTCACCCCTCAGCTTTTCTGATCCCAAATCTGGGATTTTTGTGGTGTCAAAATAAACATTTCCTTGGAGCTGAATGCAAATTCCATCGTGTTTGTGCTAATTTCACTCACCAGCTTTTCTGTTCCCAAATCTGGGAATATTCCCCTGACCATTCCCTAGTGTTGGATGTGTTTTCTGGGCTCAAAACCCCTCCCATTAGTGATGTTGCTGCTGCCTGGAATGCTGGAAAATCCCTGTCCAGGGATGGCCGTGAGGAGGGGACAGAGCACTTGGGGTGGGGACGAATGTTTTGCCAATCTCTGGAAGGTCAGGGTAAGGTGTGGGTTGATAACTGCAAGGTCTGGGGAGGGAAGGAGCACAAATCCACTCTGTTTTCCAAGAGCAGGCACCAGGATCCATCTCACCTGTCCAGACACTGCCTGTGGTGCCAGATCAGTGAGAATTTTGCTGTTTTCTACCTTCAAAGCTCAAAACCAAAGCTGCTGACCCCAGAAAGGGCCCTGTCTGCCAGCACCCCCAAACTGGGCTAGGAATCACCCATGGCTCTGCCCAGGTGAGGTTTTCAGGGATGCTCATCCCCCAGAGTGGCTCAGATTTCCCAGATCTGCAGCTCTGGGACAATGTCAGAGCCAGGGAAAATCCCATGTGCCCCTTTCCCCTCTGACCAGAGCAGTTCTGTGCCAAGGACAGGAAATGAGGCTGTTCCCACAGGAATTCCCACCACATCCAGCTGGGCTCTTATCTCATTACCTCATTATCCTCCAGGTGCTTATAAACCACAGCATAATTATATATATCATAAAACCCTGTGTTTTTCCAGGTGCAGAGCTTGGACTGACCCATCTGCATTTCCCCAGCTATTCCATTTTTATTGGCACACATCCCTCCTACTCTTCCAGGATTTCCCTCTTCCTCCCTGTTCTCTCCCAGGTAACAGCTGAGGATTCAGCTCCTATTTTCTCCCTGCCTCTCCTCAAATTAATTACAGCAATAATTGGCCAAAAGATAAAATTCCCTTTTTAAAGGAGAGATGCATAGAATCCTTAAGCTTCATCCATATCATCCATTATTTACTTTGTGTGGGATTATCCAAGGATTTATTTCATTTTCCTATTCATATAGGTTAATAAATCCATGGATTTATTTCATTTTCCAGCTCCACTTCATTTTAGACCTTCTGATAATTTATTTTTACATTTAGTTCCCATTCATGATCTGATTCCTTTCTTCTTCCCAAGTCCCTGGAAATTCCCCAATGCAGCTCCAAGTTATTTCTATCCCAATTATTTATTTTTCTCCTGGTCTTTTGACAGCCCTTTGTTGTAAGTTTTTGGTTTCCTTCCTTCCTTCCTTCCTTCCTTCCTTGCACCCTTTTCCCATGAAATAATTCACCAAATTTCTGGAATTTCCTTCCTTAGAGCTCCCATTCCCAGGTATCTCTTAAAGGATTAAGCACATTATTAATATTATAATAATTCGCTGTGGTGAGATCCTAAATCATCCATTAGAATCGAAAATTTCAGATCCTCTCCACTGCTCATTCATTTAATTTGTGAATGCAAGAGAATGTGCAAGACAAGCTGCAGGATTTTCCTGAGGAGATTCTAAGGATTCTGGGAACCCTCAATGGCCAATTATTTTCTTCAGGTTATTTTCATTTAAAACCTTGAATGTTTTTTTCCACTTATCCATGGGATGCAGCAGGACCTCCACAAAGAGCACATTGGGAATGACCACCATTGCCTCTGGAAACCTTGGAGATCTTGGGAAGCTCCTCTTGCCTGTTGTTTCTTTCCAAGTGTTTTGGGAACTGCACAAGAGCAGAATGTGACTGTACAAAACTCATCTCTTGTCTGGTCTGTAGCTGGGCAAATAACTTGGCCATAAATAAGAACCCCAGTTCAGCTAGCCTGGTTGGATAAACAGGTCCCTGGATGAACAAGGAGAGGTTGGATTCAAACCCAAACTTCAGCCAAGGCTGCAGACTTCTCTCTGCTCAGAGAGCTGGGCAGTCTGAGATCCAGCTGTGAGAAATGGATTTATAAAGGATTCTCCAGCCTGACTGAAAGCTCACACAGTTCCATACATGTGTATGCAAACTCTGAGATAAGGTGTGCTGACTTAGGCCATGGAATAGAGAAGACATTGCTGAGAGAGAGATTGAACTAGAAACAAGGTTCAAATGATGGCCTTGCAAAAAGATCAGGTATTTTGGAGAATTAGCTCTTTGAAAGATGCATTGTGGGGTAAAACACTAGGTGATTGGTGTTAGAAGTATTAGCACCATTGTGTGGCAAAAGCTAATAGGATGACAAACCTTTTTAAAATATTGTAACCAGGAAATAAGTTGGCTTCTGATAGAATGGAACCGAGTTTTACATCTCTAATGTTTCACCCTTCAATGAGACTGATAATGGAATAAAATCTTTCAAAAAACACTTCTCAGTTGCCCCATCTCTGTAGAGCTGGGATTTTCCAACACCCAACTAATCAGCTGTCTAAGCCTGGGAAATTCAAAGCCCCCATAAAAAGGAGTGGCCATAATAAACTTGGTGCTGTTTTTGAGGCCCCTCAGTAAATTCGTGTGGTCTCCAGCCAAGGACCCCAAAGTGACAATCCCCCTCCTAAGAGTGAGAATACTCCTGGCTCCAGGAATTTCATCCCTCTGGGATAAATGTCCCAATCATCAGTTGTCATAATTTTTCTGGAGGTATCCACAGGCTTTTTCCTTCCTCCTGATCCAAGGGCTGCCCACCCCTCCCCAGGACCAGTCATTCTGTGCCATCAGCCCAGCTGTGGTGGTCACTTTGTCACCCCAGCAGCAAAATTCTTCATTATCTAATTAACTGTGAAGGCAACAAAATCCTTTCTCAGAGGGCAGAAAATCCCAAAAAATTATCCCTAAACCAGCCCTCCCAGAGATTTTCCTTCTGCTTTTGGGGCTTGATCAGGAGAGGGCAGATCCTGGTGGATCCTTCCAGCATCCAACAGCTCTGAGGGCCTTGAGCTCCTTCTCACAGGTGACTTTCCAGCAGGATCAGGAGCACCTTTCCTGGGACAACATCCCAGTTCCATCACAGCCACACCCCCTGGCATCTTAGAGAATGTAGAGGGAGCTGCTGCTGGAGAAACCAGCGGGAAAGCAGCAAAATCTATGGAAAAGCATCACATGTTGGGACATGGCTCAGCTTCCCAGACTGAGGGAGCTGCTGCTTCCCTAATGTAAGACCCAGCACCCCAAGAACTCCTTCTACATCCCCAGTGAACTCCTTCTACATCCCCAGTGAACTCCTTCTACATCCCCAATGAACTCCTTCTACATCCCCAGTGAACTCCTTCTACATCCCCAATTTTTGTCCAAGAGGAGCTTGCTTCTCCTGGAGCTGCTTTTCCTGATAGCCCAGACCTGATATCCTGGGACAAGCAGCAAAGGGATCAAAGGAAGGGATCAAACACAAACTGTGTTGTTCAGCAAATTCCAGCCTGCCTCCCTCAGCAGTTCAGGGTTCCTCACAGACTCCTTTGAAAATCAAATTTTTCCCTTGTTTTGATGGCAGAAAAGCAGGAATAAAACACACTGGAAACCTCTGAACCTGACTGTGCTGGATTTACTGGGATCTCCTCTCTCTGGGGAAAGTGAAGCAAAGGAAGGGAATATCCTGAAAGAATTTCTGCCAGGATAAAACCAGGCAACTTCCCATGCAAAAGGAGTGCACTCCATGAAAAAGTTGATTTGATCTCTGGTTAAACGGGATATTCATCCCCTAGGGATTTTTATGATTTTATAGGATTAAAAGCAAACTTGATGTAGCTCTGGGGTAAAGTCCTTGTGTGGGAAGACTATCCTGCTTTTGTTTGGAATTTGTGTGGAAGCAGAAGGTGCAGCTTCCACGCTTAATAAATCAAACAAAGGTAGAACAGCTTTAGAATCCATGAATATTTCATGGAATTATTCCTTGGAAAATATTTGTGATGAGAATTTGGATGGTGGGTAATGAGCTGGGTAAACAAAGAACTGCCATTCCATTCATTATCCATCTAAAATCCACGAGTGTGGATCATAATGAATGGACAGGCAGGAGCAGGGGGAGGAAAATGGGGAATGTGGGAAACACTCATTTTTAAACGAATATGAATGTGAAAATCCAGTGGAAAAGGCAGCATTCATCCCGGATCTGGATTTTATTCCAAAAATCTTTCCCAATAGCTGCTGGGAGGTGTTTTCCATCCTGTGCATGGAGCTACTCCTGCACAGATGTCGGGGGTTGGGTGTCTTTTTTATTTACAGAATCTTTTCCCATAAGTTGCTAGGAAACTAACTACTGCTGCTTAGGGGTGCTTAAGAAAAACAAAAGAGTGGCTGAGGTCGGGAGAGGGATGTCGCATCTTGTTTTGTCTGGGAGTTTCTCTCCGAGGGAGGAGACAGCGAGAGGTTCTGGCTGGGGGCAGCTGCTGCATCTCTCTCACTCTCGGGTTTCGGAGGAGGAGGTCGAGCTTGGGCAAAGGAATTTCTCTTCCACAGCAATAACCCAGCCAGGACCTGCCTTTCTTCTGCTGCTCGGGAAAGGAATTTCGCTTCCACAGTGTTATAAGTACATATTATATTATAGGCTTCTGGCAAATATTAAAATTAATGTTATATGTATGATGTTGGAAAACTTTGCTGTATGAATATAGATTCTTTTAGTTCTGCTATTAACAAAACTTGGAAATAGTAGTGTGATAATTTTTTTTTTCTTGGACTATAACATGATGATGTAAAAAGCTTTTGTTCATGTAACTAACTCAGAGAATGGTAAAAAGATAATCAGAAAATTCTCCACATTCTTGGATTATCCTATCTGGATGAAGACAGAGGTGACAAACACCAAAACTCCAAGGAAAGACTTTATTAATCTCCGTTATCAAGGAGTGTACCGACAAAAATCAGCCACGAGGAAAAAAATTAAAAAGTAAAAATGTTGATTTACAGGTTGGGGGGTGATTTTGAATAACACATGAAAGATCTATGAATATCAACAGGTTGATGCACCTAAGGAAGTGTTTTCTAAGTCAAGGGATTTATATTTATATTTATATTTATATTTATATTTATATTTATATTTATATTTATATTTATATTTATATTTATATTTATATTTATATTTATATTTATATTTATATTTATATTTATATTTATATCACACTACTATTTCTGTTTTGTTAATAGCAGAACTAAAAGAAACTATATTCATACAGGAAAGATTTCCAACATTATACATACAGCATTCATTTTAATATTTGTGAAAACCCAGTAATATAATATGTACTTATAACACCTAGCAGACACCTATTTTTCAAACCAAGACAACAGGAATCCTTCAGTCACCTCTGGGCTCAAACTGCACAATTTTATGTCCGTATTTAATAATTCCTCTTGGTTATGCACCTCCAGACTATAAATGAGATTTTAACATTAAAAATCATCTTTTCTCTCTTTTATCTCTCCAATAAATAACTCTTAATTCAGTCTTATAACCCCTTAGAGCAGCAAAAGAGAGCAAATATCTGCAAAATAATTTAATCTAACAAGGCGTTTGGAAGGGAAAATGAAATATCTGCAGCTCTTGCTGGTGAGAGGTTCAGATCCTGTGAAATGATGGGATTTGGAATTATTGTCACTCAGCCTCAGACTTTTCCTCTGTGTTTGGATGGGTGTCCTGGAGCCAAGGCATGGTTGCAGGCTGCAAAGGTTAACAGCACAGGAAGAGCAGGGATGCAGCTCTGATGTGTCCTTGGAGGATGTAGGGAATTGCAGGAAGGACCCATGAAGGTGGTGTCCTTGTACCCAGTGAATATTTGAATGGCTGTTTCATTCATGGCTTTGTTTGTTTTTTGGATTTTCCCATTGGATTTTCGCCTCTGCAGCCTTTAGTGATGGAAATTCCACAGTTTATCTCCCAAAGGTTTTGAGTCTGCCCCCAGCATCCCATCCTGCTGCCTCCTTTCCAGTTTATCCATTTATTCTTACTCCTAAATCTGCCTTTTTTTTTTCCTCCTCACATCCTTTATTTCTGTATGGAACTTCTCTGCTGTGCTCCTCATTGCAGATTCCTGATCCCACATATTGAACTTTCCCAACCTTTGACCCTTTCCCAACCCCACTCCAGCCATTCCATCCCAGGGGCTGAGCAGTGTTCAGGACACAGGGATTTACTCCTGCCTTTGCCCTGGCCCTCTTTTCCTTCCCTGGCACATTCCTGCACCCATTTCCATCCTGTCAGAGTTGACATTTCAGGACCATCTGTTCCCAAACTCTGAATCTCTTTGGATCCCCTGGCTCCAGAGATATTTCCTGCACAGTAACTGTGAGCTCCAGCCCCTCGGGATGAATTGGCATGTAGGGCCCTGCTCCTCCTTGCAGAATTCCCTGCTCACATGTGCCAAATCCCAGCTGGCATTTCCCCATCGAGTCACTGAGCCGGGGCTGAGTTTTCCAGTCCTGGATCACCTGATGCCACCAACGTCGGGATCTCACCATTCCTGGGCTTTCTACATCATTTACCAGCACCCATTCCTGAAATCCCTCCCCTGAGAAGTGATTTTCTCATTCCTTAAGCACCCATTTGTGTCAGGATCAGCCACTTTATCCCAAGGATGTTGCCTTTCTTTGGCTGCTGAGGACCCCTCCTGGAAGGGCTGTGGAAATCCAAGGAAGGAGTAGGACACTGGCACTCATATTTTTCAGAATGAACCTTTCATAAAGGCCTGGAGGGACAGGACACAGGGAATGGCTTCTCACTGCCAGGGGGCAGGGATGGATGGGGTATTGGGAAGGAATCTTCCCAATGTGGAGGTGGGGAGGGGCTGGGATGGAATTCCCAGAGAAGCTGTGGCTGCCCTGGATCCCTGGCAGTGCCCAAGGCCAGGCTGGACAGGGCTTGGAGCACCCTGGGATAATGGAAGGTGCCCCTGCCCATGGAAATATTTTGACTTTCCAATATCCAACATCTTGCTTTGGCACCATTTCTCCAGGACTATTTCACCACTGGATTCAGAATTGTTCCAATTAAAGTCTTATAATCTTAAACAATTTAATTGTCTTCTGCATAATTGGTGCTCCCACTGCCTGTCCTTTAGACAGCAAGTTTCTGATTAGAGTGAATAGTACTTTTACATCTCAGACTTAGTGATTTAACTCACTTTTTAAGGAATTTAACACTGTAATGCACATTTCTTGCCAGCTTACAGCCTCCTTTAATTGTAATTATTTCTTTTACTGTGTCTTTATTCCCAAATTGGAACTGGATATGGGTAAGAGTTTTTGGTGGTTTTTTTCCTTTCTTTAAAATTGACAAATTCCAGCTGTATTTGTTCTTTGTCTTACAGACAGGTGTGAGCTTTGCTTTGTTATTTGGTTTTTTTTTCATTTATTATTTCTACACTTTCATTTACTTCTGTTTTCTCTTTATTTCTAGGCCTTCTCATCCTCCTAAATCAAGATCTACTGCTTTCATTGTTTGCCAGAGATAAAGCTCCCAATCTTTTCTTCTCCAGGTAGCTCCCAGACACCTGTGCAGGGGATGATGTATGGAGAGAATGTGATGAGCCTGTGTTTAATGGACAAGTTTTTCCCTCCAGCTGGGGGCTGTACCTGGGATGTCACATTGAGGGGCACACCTGGGGCTGGCTATGCTCAAGGAGACAGGAGTGTCACCAGAGGCAGCTGATTTTTGTGACTCTCAAGAAATTTTTTTTGTTTTTCAAGGTGCAGACAATCCAAACTTAGATCTTTTTCGTCCATTTTTTATCTGATAACCAGCTTTGGGTTTTGAGTCAAATGTGCACGTCTAACCAAATCCTGTGTCTTGGTTTAAAAGAAAGGTGTCTGCTAAGAAAGGCAGGAGCATCCTTTTAAAAATGGAGAATGTAAACCCCTACCCTCCAAGTTATTATAATTTGGAAATTAAGGAGCTCTCAGGAAAAGATATGGGAATAGGAATAACAGTTCTTTACTAGGAAAATTAAAATAGAAATACAGAATTACAGAGAACAAACCCAAAAAACCCAAACCCAAACCACTGGCAGAGTGAGAATCCAAGGTGCCCCCGTCAGTCAGTCAGGGTTGGTGCAGTCCCATTCCATGGTGGCTGCATCCTCCTGCAGTGACAGATGTGGTTCTGCTGGAGCAGGGCTCCTGCACAAGGTGCACTTTTCCTCCAAAGCTGCAGGGATGATGTGCAAGGCTCTGGTTTTCCTCTGGGATCCAGTGGGAAAAGGCTGCTCTGCTGTTCCAGATCTCCCCTTTGATCTGGGTAGGAAATGCTCGGCTCCTGCCCTGGCTGGAGCATCTCCCAATGGGATGATGGAATTTGATCAGCCCTGCCCTGGGACTGCATGGCCATGAACAGGAGAGATCTCCTGGAGGGAGGATGGGCTGTGGGAAAGATAAAGATGACTGTCCCACCTGATTTTATCAGATGGCCCATCAGCAGAGGATATCTCCCACAGAGATCAGGATCACTGCCCCAGCTGATTTCAGCAGATGGTGATAGAATACACACCCCTGCTCACATCCTGTATTGCAGCCCAAGACACCCTGTGCTTTAGATCTTGCTAAAAAGTGGCTTATCTTCACTTTTGGGACTCACTTGACTGATAAACCCCACTTTTGTGATTAATTTGACTGATAAACCCCAAACTCCTGCAATCATCTCCCAGCTGTCTCCTCAGTTCTGCAATGCTCCAGCTCCTGGTCCTTGAGTGTGTTTGTTATCCCAGCCCCTCGTGCATGGGGATGTCTGACCCCACCCAGCAGTGCCACTTTTAGTGCTGGTTAAGATCTCATGGGCTCAGGGCAAGGTTCTTCCCCCAGAGGGTGCTGGGCACTGCCCAGGCTCCCCAGGGAATGGGCACGGCCCCGAGGCTGCCAGAGCTCCAGGAGCGTTTGGACAGCGCTGCCAGGGATGGACAGGCTGGGATTGTTGGGGGGTCTGGACAGGGACAGGGGCTGGATCCATGATCCCTGTGGGTCCCTCCAGCTCAGGATATTCTGTGATTCTGTGACAAGGCCAAATCCTTCCTACAGCTTTGGCCACTGGCCTGGAACTCCAGGGAATTCACAGGTCTCTCACAAATTTAGCCCAAAACAGGACTGGGCAGAGGAAGCTGCTCCCTGATATCCAAACCAGCCAGGCAGAAAGCAAAGAGCTTTTTAGGAAGCAAAGTCCCTGGAATCTGTCCCTTCCTGCCACTTTGGGGTCATTTTACAGGGGACAAGTGGAAGTCAGAAAGGGCCTGAGGGCTGGGCCAGGTGAGGCCTTGCTGGCCAGGATTGCTGAGGAATCTCCAAATTCCACATTTTTGGGGCCACCAATAGTCAGGAGAGCCCAGGACGGATTTGGCATCAAGGCCTTGTGGAATACACAGGATAGATCACTGTGAAAGGGAAAACATGAGGGAAAACAATGGGGAAAGCAGAGGCTGAGAGAGGGGGGAAAGGCCATGCTGAGCCTGAGTGGTTATAAAATATTATAAATATGGTATTGGCTTTTCACAATATACCATAAATGTGGTGTTGAAATGGTTTCTAAGATACAGTTTTCTTTAGGAGAAACACAGGCTGATAAAGTGTCTGCACTAAGGGAACTGCCTTGGTTGGGTAACACCCAGTGAAGCCACTGCTACTCATACAGCAGCTACCAGCACCCACTGTCTGTAAAAATTAGAGACCACAGCCCAAATTGAGACTGATATGAAAAATAAATTAAAACCACAGCCAAGATACACACATGCTCTAAAACGGCAGACTCGAGGAGTGGCCATGTAAAACAGTTCCTGGAATATGGAAAATAGTTTCTAGAAAAGTTTGAATATGCATGACAGGTTTATGAATATGCAACAGGCTGATGGATTTAAGGGGTGTCTCCAAAACAGCAGGGCTGCTCTCGGCTGAATGCCAAGCACCCAGCCTTTATAACCTTTTGCTTTATTGTTTGTCTTTTATTGTCTTTTATTAAACTTTTAAAAATCTACCAGGAAAGAACCTCGCTTTTCACAAAAACCACAGCTGTTAGTAACTGCAACTCTGAGTAACGAGAGCTTGTAGTAGCTACAGCTCTCAGTGCTCCAGCTGCCTGCTGGGGACAAGGCCAGGGAAATGCTGATTTCAGCAGAGTTTTCCAGGAACCACCTTCCCAAACACCAGGGAGACTCCCACGGCTCAGCATCAGCTTAGGGTGGCATAAACATCATCTTTTTAGTAAAACAGAGGAAAACAAATCACAATGGCAACAACCACCCTGCCATCCCCACCACGTGATCCCATTTCCAATGGAATTACAAATGTTCCCAGAGCATGCAGATGTGTTTAGTCCCACAAAGCAGAGCTAATTTATTCATAAGCAGATCTGCAAGGCTGCCCAGGCAGAACCCTCCCCATATTCCAGGGGATTATTAAACTGGGGGAAGGGTGAAGGGTTTCTTTGCAGGAGCCTCCAGTGCATGGATCCAGCAGGCAGCCAAATGAGGGGAAAATGGGAATGACAGGGAAGACAAGCAGGCAAGAGGGGCTGTTTGCATGAGGAAAAATTGGCAGTGACAGACCCAAACTGGCAGAGTTTCAGGAGGGAAAAGGCTGCACAAGACAAGACAAACACCTCCAGGAACAGGGAAGAGCCCTGCAGGGACTGATACCTTGGCAGGTAAATCCATGTTCTCCTCTGAGCTGTGGTCTCCAATTTGTGGGAATTCTGGCAGGTGTTGCTGCCATCACCCCTCTGCTCCAGCTGGAAAACCCCCAGGAACATTAAACCAGGGCAGAGGCAGCATCTTCTGCAGGCAGGCTGGTGCTGCCTGCCCTGTGATGCTTGAAAAATCAAAGGGCTGGGAGGTGAGAAGGAGCTTTCCAAGTCCAGCCCAGCACCTCCTGCCCCTCTGCATGTTCCACATGTGCTCCAGTCAGGAATGATTTCACTGCAGCAGGCTGATGCTGCACTGGGGCAGAACACTGGGAATGTTTGGAAGTGCAGGGCAATAAATTCAGAGTGGCTGACTGGGTCCTGCTGACTCTGCTCACTGGGACGGGGCCGAGGGCAGGGACATGAGGGATGCTCCTCTCCAGCTTCCAGCTGCTGCTTCCATGGTGAGCCCCAGTGGGAGCAGGACAAGGATCCTGGGCAGAAATGGGGATGGAGACTGTGGGAGCTGGGCAAGGCTCTGACAGAGCTGGGATTGCTCAGCCTGGAAAAGAGAAACTTTGGGGTTCCAGTGCCTGAAAGGGGCTGACAAGAAAGATTGGGAGGGATTTGGGACAAGGGACAGAGGGACAGGACACAGGGAATGGCTTCCACTGCCAGAGGGCAGGGCTGGATGGGATATTGGGCAGGAATTGTTCCCTGACAGGGTGGGCAGGCCCTGGCACAGGGTGCCCAGAGCAGCTGTGGCTGCCCCTGGATCCCTGGCAGTGTCCAAGGCCAGGCTGGACATTGGGGCTTGGAGCAGCCTGGGACAGTGGGAGGTGTCCCTGCCCGTGGCAGGGGTGGGATTGGATGAGCTTTAAGGTCTCTTCCATCCCAAACCATTCCACGATTTCATGATCAACTCAGCAGTCCCAGCCAGCTTTTTCTGAGGGTCTTCTGTCCCCCCAAATTCCAACATCAGGCTGTACTGGGATAGGAGTTTTATCCTTTCTTGGTTTTACAAACGAATGCCAGAAAAATCAGGTTTTTTCTTTGCCCTTTCCTTTCTTTTTTTCCTTTTTCCCTTGCAGCTCCTCAGAACTTTCTCAACTTTGTAAAAGTGACAGAGCTGAAACAGAAAAGTGAATTTGTCACAGTGTCACTTTCATGTATTGAAAACATTTGTGAAGTTACAAAGTAGAAAAGGGGGGAAGGCAAAAATCACACTTTTTATTCTTCACAAAAAGGAGAAAGAAAAAACAAACACTTAAAAACCCAAACCCAGTGTGGCAGGTGTTGAAAATATATCTGGTCCAAATATGGCAGAGTGGAAAATGGATGTCCAAATTTCTCACAGGAGAAACAACTCCTCGATTTTGAGGTTGCCGAACCTGGAGGACGAGGCCACCCAGGGGGAACCTGGGCAAGTTCCAGAAGTGACCCATGGGAATCTCATGGGGTGTAACAGGAGCAGCTGCTGGTGCTGCACTCTGGGAAACCCTGGGGTCAATCCAGGCTCGGGATGAGCAGATGGAGCAGCCCTGGGGAAAAGAACTGGAGAGGAGAGGAGAGGAGAGGAGAGGAGAGGAGAGGAGAGGAGAGGAGAGGAGAGGAGAGGAGAGGAGAGGAGAGGAGAGGAGAGGAGAGGAGAGGAGAGGAGAGGAGAGGAGAGGAGAGGAGAGGAGAGGAGAGGAGAGGAGAGGAGAGGAGAGGAGAGGAGAGGAGAGGAGAGGAGAGGAGAGGAGAGGAGAGGAGAGCTCAGAGCCCCTTCCAATGCCCAAAGGGGCTTCAGGAGAGCTGGAGAGGGACTGGGGACAAGGGATGGAGGGACAGGACACAGGGAATGGCGTCCCACTGCCAGAGGGCAGGGCTGGATGGGATATTGGGCAGGAATTGTTCCCTGGCAGGGTGGGCAGGCCCTGGCACAGGGTGCCCAGAGCAGCTGTGGCTGCCCCTGGATCCCTGGAAGTGTCCAAGGCCAGGTTGGACACTGGGGCTTGGAGCAGCCTGGGACAGTGGGAGGTGTCCCTGCCCATGGCAGGGGTGACACTGGATGAGCTTTAAGGTCTCTTCCAACCCAAACCATTCCATGAAATCCCATGATTCCAGCCCAGTGGTGCCTGATGATGGGAGCTGGCTCAGGCTGCCCTATTTAGGAGTAACAACCTGGAAAGTTCTTGGAAATGGAACATCGAGGAGGGAGGAGAATCCCAATGTCCTGCATGGAATTAGCAGAGTGGGGTGGGAGGGCAGGGAAAGCATTCCCAGCAGTGGGAGCAGGGTGGGAGCTCAGTCATCCACTGTGGATCCATCAGCAATGGTGATGTTTTAGTGCCTCCTCCTCCTGTGCACAACCTCTCTGGATTTAAACCCCTTTCCCACCCCTGCTGGAGAGGGGGGAGTTAAATCTTGGGAATCCATCCCACTTCCCTTCTCTCCCAGCAGCTCCTGAGGATGTCCCTGCTCAGCCACGGCACCTGAGTTCACCACACGTTTACTTTGCCAAGCAACTGAGTGAAAATTCCTGGGGAAAACTGCTATCTCTGAAGTCATTAGACTAATTAGGACAGGGATTATTTGCACGCTCTCTGCTCTGGCTTAACTCTGGAACTAAGTCTATGTCTTAATTTTCCTTTCCCTGAGTAACTGGGGAAAAAGCAGCTGTGCACTGACTGGCACAGCAGCTCCCAGGCCTGACACACGGGTGGGATCTCCCCTGAATCTGGGAGCTCTGGAAGCACCAGGGATTTTCCTGGTTCCAGTGAATTTGAGAGAAGTAATTCCAGAGGATCTGGGCCAAGTCAGCAGCACTCAAAGAACTGCATCTTCCCAGGCACATCCTGGTGGGATTTCATTCCTTACAAGTGGGATGAGGATGAGTCCCCATGATGGCCATGAAGGCAGAACTGGGCAGAGAAGGAGCTGCACAAAGCACTGGGATGGGACAATCCCAGGAATCTGTCACCTGCCATCTTTACACTGATTAAAAGGGAAATTATTCCCAAGACTCCCATTCCTGAAGGAAACCCCAGTTCTGGTAAAGGTGTTGGGTGCCCGTTGCTGTTTGCTCTCCAAGATCATTCAGATGAGCACCCCCAGTGCACAGAGAAGCGAAATTCTAAATTTCCTACCTGAATATTCAGGAGGATTTTATTCAGCTGCTTCCCATGGAGGATTCCGTGCTGGAAGTGCTTTTGCAGCCACTCCACCACGGAAAGCCACCCCCAGCTTATCTGCCCAGCCACAGCTCCCTGCTGGAGCCCAGAGTGGAAGTGGTTTGGGAGCTGCTTAAGGCTGATAAACAGGAGTTAGAGGAGCTGATGGATTTGGGGAATCATTTTCACCAGTGAAGGATTTGCCACCTCTTCCCCTACATTCCAAGGAAAGTCCATTGTGCTTTCCAAATCTATTGTTCACATGGGCTCAGGCACTGGACTCCTACACGGGGATGTTTACAGCCCTGAACTTGGAAAAAGCTCTTTGGTTTGGCTCTGGTTTTCAGGAATTGCTGATGATTTCAGCAGAGGTTAAAGAGGGACACACAGAAGTGCCTGGTTTGTAGAGATAAGGGCTGGATCCAAAATCACAGACCCATGGAATGGTTTGGGTGGGATAGGCCTTTGAAGGACATTTGCTCCATCCCCTGCCATGGGCAGGGACACCTCCCACTGTCCCAGGCTGCTCCAACCCCAATGTCCAGCCTGGCCTTGGACACTGCCAGGGATCCAGGGGCAGCCACAGCTGCTCTGGGCACCCTGTGCCAGGGCCTGCCCACCCTGCCAGGGAACAATTCCTGCCCAATATCCCATCCAGCCCTGCCCTCTGGCAGTGGAAGCCATTCCCTGTGTCCTGTCCCTCTCAGCCATTGTCAAAATTCCCTCTCTGTCTTTCCTGTAGGCTCCTCTCAGGTTCTGGAATGCCACAATGAGGTCACCCTGGAGCCTTCTCTTCTCCAGGCTGGACAATCCCAGCTCTCCCAGCCTGGCTCCACAGCAGAACTGTTCCATCCCTATGATCACCCTGGTGCCTCCTCTGGACTCACTCCAGCAGGTTCTTATCCAAAATCCTGCTCCATTAATTTGGCCACTCTGCTTTCTGGGAGCCATTCCCAAGTGAAGGGAAGTCTGGATCTTTCCAACAAAATGAGAGTTAAAATCAAGGAGTTGACACCGAGCTCCCAGCCTTGAATTATTGTGGGTGACACGAAAAGCCCACCTTGCCCAGCCCTGAATCCTCAGATGGAGGAGGCAACAAAATCATTTTCAAATGAGTCTTGATGCCTTTCATTGATTTTTGAGCTCTGCCCTTCACTCTGCTCGAGCTGCCAGCAAATAAAATCCAGCTCCAACTGCTGCTCCAGGTGACCTGGAGGGGTTACTGACATTAATGTGACTGCCAGGCTCTGAGGGGATGTGTAACAGCTTCAGGAACACTGGAAAGCCTTTGGAACAGCAGGAACTGGAGCTCAAACTTGTACAAATCCATGAGCTGTGATCACTTATCCTAGAGTTTGGGAAAATCCATTTTAAGTAAAGTTGTTGGCCTGGGATTAGCCTGTCCCATGGGGATGAGCAAGAGAAGGCAGGGAGGAATAATAAATATCCTCAGGTCTGCTCTTCCTTCTGTGCATGGCCATGCTCAGAGCTGGACAGCAAGAGGAGCCCAGGGATGGAGCAGCTCTGCTGTGAGGATGGGTTGGGAAAAGTGGGATTGTTCACCTGGAGAAAAGAAGCTTCAAAGTGACATAACTGTGGCCTTGCCGTGCTTGACAGGAAAGATGGAGAGGGACAATTTACATGGGCCTGGAGTGCTAGGACAAGGGAATGGCTTCCACTGCCAGAGGACAGGGCTGGATGGGATATTGGGCAGGAATTGTTCCCTGGGAGGGTGGGCAGGCCCTGGCACAGGGTGCCCAGAGCAGCTGTGGCTGCCCCTGGATCCCTGGCAGTGTCCAAGGCCAGGTTGGACATTGGGGATTGGAGCAGCCTGGGACAGTGGGAGGTGTCCCTGCCCATGGCAGGGGTGGCACTGGATGGGCTTTAAGGTCTCTTCTATCCCAAACCATTCCATGACTCCATGATTTTGTAGTTTCAGGCTTCCTTCATTCCATATGCAGGAGCATCATCCACAGGGAAAAATCAGTGGAAAAACAGGACAGGAAAACCAACCAAGACTGACACAGCTCCAGCCTCAGGGCATCAGGTAAGAGACATCCAAGGAGCACAGAATTCCCAACTCCATGGAACACACCCCAGATAAAGACACAAAGCAGTTGTGTCCTCTAGAAAAGATGGGGGAGGGCCAGAGGTAATTCCAACATCTTATCCTAGAAGGAGGAAGCCAAACATATGGACAAAAAAGGGAACAGGGGAAAATTATTTCCTGGCCTGAATTTGGATCAACAAAACCCTGAGCACATGAACCAGATCCAGCACAGCCTTCTGCAAGGTACCTCAGTTTTCTAGGAGTATACAGGAATTACATTTCCATCCTTTGTTTTCAGCCTTTTCCAATGCTCCAGCTCCACAAGTGGATATTTCCTATTTGTTGCAATAATGGGAGCTCTCAACCACTCCTCCAGATCTTTCTCAGTAGAAATGCAGCATCCTCTGCTCCATTTAAAAACAGGGATTGTGAGACACATCAGATGGATGTGACCTCTCCAAGAGAAGTGCAAAGGCCAAGAACAGAGCCCCTGTTCCTTATTTCCCACCTCATGGCTCAGCTCAAAGGATAAAAGCTCTTTATTCCTTAGTGCAAAACAATCACATCCCAGAAAATTGGGAGAGTTTCTGCTCTCAGGAGGGAGGGGAGCCACACAAAGCCACAAAGCCATCCCCAAAACAGCCATCCCAAAACTCCTGCTGGTTTTAACAGGGATTTTCAGTTGTTCCCACTCTCCTTGAACAGGTTTACACCTCAAGTCCACACTACACACTGAATATGGAATAAAATCTTGCAGTTAAAAGCTCCAGGTTTTCCAGAGGAGTAAATTCCCTTCCCTAGAGCTCCCTGTGCTAAACTTCGCCAGGTATTTCTTGTTTACTTAAGGCTTTTGGCAATCAACTTGAAAAGGATAAGGCCTAGGAAATAATTAAGCTCCGGAGACAGCTGGTTCCCAAATTTTCCCAAATTCCATGAGATTCCAAAGGTATTCTACAGCACAAAAAAAAAAAAAAAAAAAAAAAAAAAAAAAAAAAAAAAAAAAGAGCAAAGCATCAGGTGCAAGAGAGAAATGTTTTATCTTAAAGAAATCCCACTATTTTCTGTTAATAAAATAAAAATAATTGGCCTGGTAGTGCTTTATTTGATAGAATAAAGCAGATGTACAGTGAGTAATAAGAATGTTTTGGCATCAGGAATGTCTGTAAGCCCAGTGTGGGATTGGAGTCTCAGTATTCCAGGTGCACTGTGGACATGGATACAAATATACAGACAGACAGGATGGCTTAGGCGTTAAAATAACATCCAAATAAAATGAAAAGGCATAAAAATAACCTGAGAGACAGAAAAAATCCATTTCCAGACAAGTAACCTGCTGTTCTCTAAGCTCTAAAAACTGAATCTCCTGGGTTGTTCAGAAGACAATTCCCAAAAACTCTGCATTTCGAACATTTCCCATAAAAACCTTAAAATATCCAAGACATTTGACAGCCTGCAGACCTGATGGTCCGACCCCTGCACTGATTTTAGCCCCTACTGAGCTCATTTTTGCTCCTTTATGTGGCTCCAATCCCACTGTCCAATATCCTTCAGCCCAGATGAGCCCAAAGGATGCAGGATTTGGGATCCATGTGCTGGGCAAGGATTCCTGCTGCTCCCAGGGCCGTGAGCCACCAACAGCAGGACCTGAGCTCAGCCCTCTTCCCAAAATCAGGAAATGTTGGATCACCGCAGGACTAAACTCATTGCAAAATCCCAACACCAAATTATCCCTGGGATCATCCTGCAGATCCCTGTGTGCTGCATCTGCAGCCAGGGATGTGGGGAACCCCCAGGAAAACCCTTTGGAGCAGACATTTCTCTCTCTAAATGGACTCAGCTTTCCCTGGGCAGCTGGAATCCCATCAGCAGTGGAACAACCAGCAAGGAAATGCTTTGGAAAAGCCAAAAATGACCGAACACATTGGATGGAAATTGGAGAGGCAAGGCAACCTCTAGATTTTTGCTTTTGAAAGCCAGTCCTCACAGGAAGGGCCTCTCCCTCCTTCAAGGAGTCCCCACAGGTGCATCCTGGAGAGGTGCCCACAGCAGGAATTCCAAACAGCTGCTCCAGATGTGCCCTCCATCCCTGTGGAGAAGGTGACTTGGAAAAGGCTGATACTGATCCAAGAGAGACCATGGCACTGCAGCATCTCTGCACCCCTGTGGAGCCAGGTGGGAAGCCAGACTGGGATACAAGGATTCCAAAATTGTTCCTCCCTCTGAGAGAGTCTTGGGCTGCAGTCCAGGCTGTGCCCAGCAGTGTCTGTTCTATCCCAGCAGTGTGTGTTCTATCCCAGCAGTGTGTGTTCTATCCCAGCTGTTCACCCAGCTGTTGCAGTGTTCTTTATCTTCCCCACAGCCCATCCTCCCTCCAGGAGATCTCTCCTGTTCATGGCCATGCAGTCCCAGGGCAGGGCTGATCAAATTCCATCATCCCATTGGGAGATGCTCCAGCCAGGGCAGGAGCCGAGCATTTCCTACCCAGATCAAAGGGGAGATTTGGAACAGCAGAGCAGCCTTTTCCCACTGGATCCCAGAGGAAAACCAGAGCCTTGCACATCATCCCTGCAGCTTTGGAGGAAAACTGCACCTTGTGCAGGAGCCCTGCTCCAGCAGAACCACATCTGTCACTGCAGGAGGATGCAGCCACCATGGAATGGGACTGCACCAACCCTGACTGACTGACGGGGGCACCTTGGTTTCTTGCTCTGACACTGCTCTGGGTTTGTTCTCTGTAATTCTATATTTCCATTTTAATTTTCCTAGTAAAGAACTGTTATTCCTATTCCCATATCTTTTCCTGAGAGCTCCTTAATTTCCAAATTATAATAATTTGGAGGGAGGGGGTTTACATTTTCCATTTCAAGGGAGGGTCCTGCCTTTCTTAGCAGACACCTGTCTTTCCAACCCAGACAGAGGGTCTGCCAGGAACCTTCCTGAAGGGATGGAAACCTGGGCACAGACCAGGACTGGAGCAACAGGAGAGGACAGGCCAGCCTGATAAACATCTTTAGAGCAGTTCAAAAGGAGAGGGAAATAAATAGAAGGAACTCCAAGTCTCAAGTGGTGCCCAAAAATATGATTTAATTTTGGAAAGTCACTTTTTTTTGAAAGTCACACAGATGGGAAAAAGAATTAATGCTGCCATGAGGCTGGAGATGAACCCAGAAGGTGGAAAAGTGCAGGAATATTAAAAACCTCCAAGTGCAAAAGCAAATGTAAGACCTTGTGATCTGTCACTTTGTACCTCTACATTCCCCTCACAGAGAGTTTGGGGTAGAAAATTCTCTGCTCCTCCACACCACAAAAAGAAACCCCCAAAAACCTGCACTTGGTGTTTTCAGGGGGCTGAGAACATGCTGACAAAACCTGGGCAAAGGCTGCAGAAGGGTCTCAATTCTCCAGAGGTTGTTTTAGTGCAAAATAATTCCACTGAGGTATAGGAAAAGGCACAGGAAGGACACTGGGATCGTGTTTGATCCTAACAAGGAAAGAGAGAGAGAACTCCACTCAAAGTGTGATCAAGGTAGGGCAGCAATTAATGATCCTTAAATGAGCAAGGAGGAAGAAAGCAAAATAAAGACGTGGAGGTTTTGGGAAACAGACCCTGGGAACTTCAGGGAGCTGATTAGTGCTCCTAATCAAAGCCCTGCAACAGGACAGGGAGCTCAGGAGGAATAAAGGTGTCTTAAATCAACCAATAGCAAGGGTGGAAGTGAAATTTCTGCCTGGAAAGAAATGGAGAGGAGAACCAGGAATTACCAGGTTGGTTAAATCAGTAGTGGGGAATTTTTTTTTTTTTAAGAGGGGAAAAACAGGTCATTGCTGAGGAGAATATTGTGGAATAAAACAGACTATCAGAGAGAAAAAATGGGATCATGACACAAATTAAATGCTATGCAGAAGGGAGATCAGAAGCTGGGAGAACACAAATTTAAAATGTTTCAGGAACAGGCATCAGGCATTGGGAAGCAGCAGTCAAAGGGAGAGAAAGCTCCAGTTAGCAACAGGAATAATTGGAATCACTCACGGGAAAGTTCATCATCAATGGATTGCTCATAAATGCTCTCAAATATCCAGTCCAAAAGGAATTCCCTCTGCTCCAGCCAGTTCTCCAACCTCAGCACAGTTCTGGGTGTGTTTTTGAGAGTGGGATGAGGTGTTTTCCACAAGGATGAAAAACTAGAGGCACAAGGAAGAAAGATAAATCAGAGAATTATGAACTTCTCCACAGATCTCCCAGTCACTGGGCACTCACAGGAACTGGTGGCACATTGATCAGCAATTACATCAGGAATATTTTTTTTCTCTTGGATTTTATTTGTATTTTTAATTACTATTATTATTATTATTATCATCATCATCTTTATTATTACTCTGATTAGTGTTGTTATTATTATTATAATATTTTATCTTGTTTCAATTATTAAACTGTTCTTATCTCAGAATCTTATCTTATTTTCAGCTTCTCCTCCTCCTGCCATGGGGTGTCCATGATGGATTGGCTCCATTGTATTAAATTTCCAGCTGAGGTTAAACCATGGCAGAACTGGAGGTTTTCCCAGAAAAATCCTTTATCCCCATGGAATCTGAAGAGCAGGATGGGAGTCCCACAGCTGATTCCTGCCTTTATCACAAAGATTGGCTGGACCACCCAAATCCCTTTTGTCCAAATTTTCCCTGCACAGGTGTTGGGCGTTGAATGCTTCGCTTTTCTTTCTGTGGAATTTCTCCCATTGTTATGCTAAGTAATTGTGGCTACACCTTAAAACGACAGATAATGTTCTCTCGTAGGGGGGTGGCTGGAGGGGGAGGGGGGGGAACCGGAAAAGGAAAGGTGGGATAGGGGGGGTCGAGAGCTGGGCTGACTCTCTCTCGCTTGGCTCGTGGAGTGGGAAGACAACCTGGGCTCTGCTCTGGCATCTTCCCCTGTCATCCCAGCGCTGAGATCCACGCTCCCTGCCTTTGGACATCGCTCCGCGGCTCTCCCAGCTCACCCTACTACCTCCGGACACTCTGCTGAGCACCACGACCGACACCGTGAGGGGGGAGTCACTTTCCCCATCCCCTCTCTCCCCTGGGCCGCGGCCGCCATCACCCAGCCCTCTTCAACTGCGCGGGACCTGCCCTGCCCCCAGCACTGGTAACAGCACAGGGAGACGGCCTGCGGCCAGAAGGGACTGGAGTGGAGCTAGACTGTTTCTGTTGCCAATTTTTATAGCTGTTGTTTTTTCTGCTTTGTTAAATACCAGTAAAGAACTGTTATTCTCATCCCCATATCTCCTGCCTGAAGGTGTCTGAATTGGACCTAAAATAATTAAAAGGGAGGGGGGTTGCACTCTGCATTGCAGAAAAGGGGCTCCTGCCTTTCCTTAGACCATACCTGTCTTTCAAACCGAGACAGATTTTGGCGCCCAACGTGGGGCATTGCCTGAGGGCATTGAGAGAGGGGTAGAAAAGGGGATAACAGTTCTTAAATTACCCAAGCTTGTGGTAGGTGACACCATGCTGTCCAGCTTACCCTGGATTGGCCTCCATGTGGTCACTGCTATATCTCTCCCATTTGCAAGCCCTTTTTTAAACATGAGTTTCATAACCAAGGTTACTGTGGCTATTATCCAGTTTATTATGTGGGTTGATCAGTTGAGGAATTCATGGATTTTTAATTTTCTCTGGAAGATGGCCACATGGATTCAGAGCTATCACACTCTAAGTGTGTGTTTCTGGGGCTACTTCAATAATGGTACTTACTGTGAGGAAGTGGCAGCAGGTGAATTTTTTTCTCAACCCATCACAGGGTTTTTGAAGTTCACCCCACCAGTCTTCAAGGGGTTCCAATCCACTTTAAATGCTAATGACATTATATTGTGGCTAGTGTTGCTTATATCCCTGTTAAACCTGTTCTATCTAACATTCAGAGATAAGGGGAGATTGACTTGGATAACAACCCTGATACCTACCCCAGGGATTAGTGATGTTACCCCAGAGCCTGATCCTGTCCCAGAGACTAGGGAGGTTACCCCAGAGCCTGATCTTGTCCCAGAGACTAGGGAGGTTACCCCAGAGTCTGATCCTACCCCAGAGACTAGGGATATTACCCCAGAGTTTGACCCTGCTCCACAGCCCACCTCGGAAAGGAACCACCCAGAATGGGTGGGGGTGCTAGCGAAGGAGATACGTGAGATGGGCCAGATGCTGAAGGAGTACCTCTCCCCAGCTGGTGAGAAACCCTCCCCCTGCCTTAAAGAGGGAGACTCTGGTGGTGCAGCAGTGGGACCCACAGATGTTACATCTGTCCAGGTTCCAGCTGAACTGCAAGGGCACTCACAGCCAGCAGCAGTTGCCCCTGTGGAAACTAGGAAGTCTAAGATGAAAACAAGGCACCTAGATAATAAGGGTCAGGAAGGGGGCCCCTCACAACCAGCAGGGGAGCCAGAAGTTGAGATCATCACCGAGTCCCTGTCATACGAGAGTCTCCGTAACCTGCGAAAAGACATTGTACGGCGGGGCCGTGAGGCTTTTACAACCTGGTTACTGTGGGTCTGGGACCTTATGGGTACAGGTGTGCAACTGGATGGTACTGAGGCAAGGAATTTGGGAGCCTTGACCCAGGACTCAGGTGTGGACCAGGTATTTGTAAGGGAGACAGGTCCCCTTTCCCTCTGGGAGCGACTTTTAATGAGTGTGAGAGAGAGATTTGTCCACAGGGAAAGAATGCAGGAGTACCACCAGAGAACACGTTGGAATACCCTTGAGGAAGGGATCCAAAAGCTGAGAGAAGTGGCAGTACTGGAGGTGCTCTTTGGGAGGGATGGACAGCATGACAATGACCCTGACAAGGTCAGGTGCACAGGACAGATGTTGTGGAATCTGGCAAACCTGGGCCCATCTCAATATACCCCCTTTATTGCAATGATTGATGCTGATACCAACCAAGTGACAGTGGGTTCTGTTGCCAACAAGCTCAGGAATTATCAGAGTATGATGGCTGGCCCAGTGCAGGCTCATGTCTCTGCTGTGGCTAAGGACCTCAGAGAGGAGTTTAAGAAGGAGATGAAGGAGATAAGGGAAGAGGTGAGGAAGATCAGTGCAGCACCAGTGAGAGTCATGGACCCCAAAAGTAGAGCCCAACGCCCCCCAGCTAGGGAGAGAGGGTATACCCCACGTGCTGACCTGTGGTTTTTTCTACGTGACCACGGGGAAGACATGAGAAGGTGGGATGGGAAACCCACTTCTGTCCTGGCAGCACGGGTGCGCCAAATCAGGGAGGGGAACACCAACAGAGGGAACTCCACTAAAGTGAGGGTAGCCTCAGCCTCCCATGGAGGTGCAGGGTATTACAGAAGGGAGGATGATCTGTCAGATCCTCTTGAAGGAACCTCCAGTATGTATGCCCAGGAGAGAAATAATAACCAGGGCTAGAGGGGCCCTGCCTCTAGCCAGGGAGAGGCACGGGAAAACCGATCTTTTGGACGGTGTGGATCCGATGGCCTGGCACATCAGAGCCACAGGAACACAGAGCATTGGTTGACACTGGTTCACAATGTACATTAATACCATCAGGACATGTCAGAAAGGAACCTGTTTCAATTGCTGGGGTTACAGGGGGATCTCAGGAATTGACTCTGCTGGAGGCTGAGGTGAGCCTGACTGGGAAAGAGTGGCAGAAACATCCAATTGTGACTGGCCCAGAGGCACCATGTATCCTAGGCATAGACTTCCTCAGGAATGGTTATTACAAAGACCCAAAGGGACTCAGGTGGGCTTTTGGAATAGCTGCTGTGGCAGCAGAGGGCATTAAGCAGTTGAACACCCTGCCTGGGCTATCAGAAAACCCATTTGCAGTGGGACTCCTCAGGGTGAAAGAGCAACAGGTGCCAATTGCTACCTCAACAGTGCACCGCCGGCAGTACCGGACGAATCGAGATGCCGTGATCCCCATCCACAAGATGATCCGTGAGCTGGAGAGCCAAGGGGTGGTCAGCAAAACCCACTCACCCTTCAACAGCCCCATCTGGCCTGTGCGTAAATCGGAAGGAGAATGGAGATTGACAGTGGACTATTGTGCATTGAATGAGGTGGCTCCACCGCTGAGCGCTGCCGTGCCGGACATGCTGGAACTGCAGTACGAGCTGGAGTCCAAGACAGCAAAGTGGTACGCCACCATTGACATCGCCAATGCATTCTTCTCCATTCCTCTGGCAGCAGAGTGCAGGCCTCAGTTCGCTTTCACCTGGAGGGGTGTGCAATACATGTGGAACCGACTGCCCCAGGGGTGGAAACACAGTCCCACCATCTGTCATGGATTGATCCAGGCTACACTGGAGAAGGGTGGAGCTCCAAAACATCTGCAGTACATTGATGACATCATTGTGGGGGGGGACACGGCAATGAAGGTATTTCAGAAAGGAGAAAAGATCATTGAGATTCTGCTGGGAGCCGGCTTCGCCATTAAAAAGAGCAAAGTCAAAGGGCCTGCCCAAGAGATCCAGTTCCTGGGAGTAAAGTGGCAAGATGGACGGCGCCAGATCCCCAGTGAGGTCATCAATAAGATCACTGCAATGTCTCCACCAACCAGCAAGAAGGAAACACAAGCCTTCCTAGGTGCCATAGGCTTTTGGAGAATGCACATTCCTGAGTACAGCCAGATTGTGAGCCCTCTTTACCTGGTCACCCGCAAGAAGAACGATTTCCACTGGGGTCCTGAGCAGCAGCAAGCCTTTGCCCAGATCAAGCAGGAGATTGCTCATGCAGTAGCCCTTGGCCCAGTCAGGACGGGACCAGATGTGAAGAACGTGCTCTACTCTGCAGCTGGGAACCATGGTCTGTCCTGGAGCCTGTGGCAGAAGGTGCCTGGTGAGACGCGAGGCCGACCACTGGGGTTCTGGAGCTGAAGCTACAGAGGGTCCGAGGCCAACTACACTCCGACGGAGAGGGAGATCTTGGCCGCCTATGAAGGGGTCCAAGCAGCCTCAGAGGTGGTTGGCATGGAAACACAACTCCTCCTGGCACCCCGACTGCCAGTGCTGGGCTGGATGCTTAAAGGAAAGGTTCCCTCAACCCACCATGCCACTGACACCACATGGAGTAAATGGATTGCCCTCATCACACAACGCGCCCGTATTGGAAACCCGAATCGCCCTGGGATTTTGGAGATAATTACCAACTGGCCAGAAGGGGAAGACTTTGGCCTTACCAATGAAGAGAAACAGGAACAGGTGACCCGGGCCGAAGAAGCCCCACCGTATAACCAACTGCCAGCAGATGAAACATGCTATGCTCTTTTCACTAATAGTTCCTGCCGCATCGTGGGGATGAACCGGAAGTGGAAAGCAGCCGTATGGAGCCCCACACGACAGGTTGCACAAGCTACCGAAGGAGAAGGTGGATCGAGTCAACTTGCTGAACTCAAAGCTGTTCAGCTGGCCCTGGACATTGCTGAAAGAGAGAAGTGGCCAAAACTCTACCTTTACACTGATTCATGGATGGTAGCCAATGCTCTGTGGGGATGGCTGGAAAGGTGGAAAAAGGCTAACTGGCAACGTAGAGGAAAACCAATCTGGGCTGCCAATGAATGGAAAGACATTGCCACCCGGGTAGAGAAGTTGCCTGTGAAAGTCCGTCATGTAGATGCCCATGTCCCCAAGAGTCGGGCTAATGAGGAACACCGACACAATGAGCAGGTAGATCAGGTGGCACAGATAGAGGTGTCGAAGATAGATTTAGACTGGCAGCACAAGGGAGAGTTGTTCCTGGCTCGATGGGCCCATGATGCCTCAGGTCATCAGGGCAGAGATGCCACATATAAGTGGGCACGAGACCGAGGGGTGGATCTAACCATGGACAGTATTTCTCAAGTTATCCATGACTGTGAGACGTGCGCTGCCATCAAGCAAGCCAAGCGGGTGAAGCCCCTCTGGTATGGGGGGCGATGGTCCAAATATAAGTATGGAGAGGCCTGGCAGATTGATTACATCACACTGCCTCAAACCCGCCAGGGCAAGCGCTATGTACTGACCATGGTGGAAGCCACCACTGGATGGTTAGAGACCTACCCTGTGCCTCATGCCACTGCTCGGAACACCATCCTGGGCCTGGAAAAATAAGTTATTTGGAAGCATGGTACCCCTGAGAGAATTGAGTCAGACAATGGGACTCATTTCAAGAACAGCCTTATAAACACCTGGGCTAGAGAACACGGCATTGAGTGGGTGTACCATATCCCCTACCATGCACCAGCTGCAGGGAAAGTTGAACGGTGCAATGGCCTGCTTAAAACCACCTTGAAGGCACTGGGTGGGGGAACTTTCAAGAACTGGGAGATTAATCTACCAAAGGCCACCTGGTTAGTGAACACCCGAGGTTCCACTAACCAAGCAGGCCCTGCCCAATCTGAGCCCTTGGGAATATCGAATGGAGATAAGGTTCCAGTAGTACACATGAGAGGTATGCTAGGAAAAACTGTTTGGGTGAATCCTGCCTCCAGCAAAGACAATCCCATCCATGGAGTTGTATTCGCTCAAGGACCAGGTTGCACCTGGTGGGTGATGCAAAAGAATGGAGAGACCAGATGCATACCCCAAGGAGACCTTGTTTTAGGGTGAAATACCTATAGTACTGTGCCTATGTCTCTAACTGCATGTATGTATATATAATGTAACAGTTTAATTTGATATAGCATATTAGTATGGGAGAAATTCAGGGGTGGATAATGTTGGGGGTTGAATGCTTCGCTTTTCTTTCTGTGGAATTTCTCCCATTGTTATGCTAAGTAATTGTGGCTACACCTTAAAACGACAGATAATGTTCTCTCGTAGGGGGGTGGCTGGAGGGGGAGGGGGGGGGAACCGGAAAAGGAAAGGTGGGATAGGGGGGTCTGGAGCGGGGCTCTCTCTCGCTTGGCTCCTGGAGTGGGAAGACAACCTGGGCTCTGCTCTGGCATCTTCCCCTGCCATCCCAGCGCTGAGATCCACGCTCCCTGCCTTTGGACATCGCTCTGCTGCTCTCCCATCTCACCCTACTACCTCCGGACACTCTGCTGAGCACCACGACCGACACCGTGAGGGGGGAGTCACTTTCCCCATCCCCTCTCTCCCCTGGGCCGCGGCCGCCATCACCCAGCCCTCTTCAACTGCGCGGGACCTGCCCTGCCCCCACAGCACCGGTAACAGCACAGGGAGACGGCCTGCGGCCAGAAGGGACTGGAGCGGAGCTAGACTGTTTCTGTTGCCAATTTTTATAGCTGTTGTTTTTTCTGCTTTGTTAGATACCAGTAAAGAACTGTTATTCTCATCCCCATATCTCCTGCCTGAAGGCGTCTGAATTGGACCTAAAATAATTAAAAGGGAGGGGGGTTGCACTCTGCATCGCAGAAAAGGGGCTCCTGCCTTTCCTTAGACCATACCTGTCTTTCAAACCAAGACAACAGGGTTTGTATAAACCAGGATTTCCCATAATCAGCTGAGCTCCCAGTTTGGTTATAAAGGTCCTGATTCCTGATTTCCAGGCCATCCCAGGTTTCCTTCAGAGTGAGCCATGCTTTGTTACCTCCATCTGCATTGGTTTGTGTATTCCAAAAATTCCCACTGTTCCATTGCCTCCAGGAGGAACCTGGAAATGCCTCGAGGAAGAATCTGGAGATACCTTGAGGAGGAACCCAGAGATACCTTGAGAAGGAACCTGGAGATGTCTCAAGGAAGAACCTGGAGATAGCTGCAAAAGGAACCTGGAGATACCTTGAGGAAGAACCTGGAGATCCTTCAAGGAGGAATCTGGAGTCACTTGGAGGTGGAACTTTAAGATGCCTCAAGGAGGAATCTGGAGGTCTTTCAATCCCTGTCAGCTCCTGCCCATCCCACTGTGGAATGGTTCTTTCCATTATGTCTCAGATCAAGTTTTCATTTCTGCTGGATCCTTAATTTTATGCTCGGAATCCCAACTCATCCATAATTGGGAGCAGCAGCACAAAAGGGAGTTGTTGTCCACTTGCAGTGTCCCCAAAACAAAACAAAACAAAACAAGCCTTTCCATGGTATTTTTTCTGCAGTGGCTGTGTCCCTGCTGGAATCCTTCTCCCACCAGGTGAATGTGAGGTTTTCCATGGCATTCCCATCCCACCACAGCTCTCAGTGCAGGGCCAAAGGGAACATGGGACTGGCCAGCAGGATCTCAGCAGCTCCCAATGGAATTTTACAAAGTCACCATGGATAACCAGAGCCTGGAGCTTTCCCTTGCCCTGAGGGCCTGGGAAGCAGGTCCTGGATGATGCAGAGTTCATGGAATGTTTCTTTCAGCACTGGTCCTTTTTTCCCATAGGAATCTCTGCTCCATGGCATCAGACCTCTCAGATGTTCCCCACAACTCCACAGTACTTAGGGGATGCTCCTTTCCCATTTTCGTGTTTCAAACATCTTCTCCAGAGCTCCTGATGGGAAAATTCCTTTGTTTTAAAAGCCTGCAAGCCAAAAACAGGGATAAAACAACTTTTCCTTAGGACATTTTAAGATCCCTAGGCAGGGAAAGGAGCTCCTGCTGCTGCTGCCTCGTGAAATTGCTCCTGGGGAGGAAAGGTGGAGTCTGCTCCACTTTTTTCTGGGGCAGATCAGAGCATCTTTTCAGCCTTACAACACATGATGCTGCCAGGAAATATTCCTGTGTGGAGCATCAGGGATCTGCTGTTCCGTGCAGGAAAACAGAGCTCTCTGCTATTGGTCTCGGGGAAGAGCTGATTTTTCAGTTTGACAGCAAAATTGAAAAATCAAGTGGAAAAAAACCCATTTTGCTTGGATCATACTGGAATATTATTTTTGTTGCTAAACCAAATACATTGTTCCATTTGGTGTGAACTATTCCATCCAATCCCAAATGGAATGAATGGAATTGATTTATTCAGGAAGGAAAAGGAGAGATTTACAAACATCTTATGGAGCCTGAGGATTGCATCTCTTCCTGCCTGGAGATCTTGATATTCCTGTGAAAATCTCATATCCCAAGAGGATGGAGCCATGATTCCATGAAAACCAGGAATGTTCCCTGCCCTGCAGTGGGAGACACAACTCCTTTGAAAACCAAGAATGTTTCCTACCCTGCAGTGCTGGGTGCAAATGATGGGAGTCTGTGGATTAAGGAAATGACCCCATTCTTCCCTCATTCCCAATTTAAATGCCCTCAGGACATCATTCCATCATTCCAGTCACTGGGATAAAACTGCATATTAGCCAAGAACTCACAATTAAAATGAAAATAAAATTTACATTTTAGAATTTTAATTTAAGCACCTGAACATGAAAGAATTTCTCAGGGATTTATAGTCCTTCACTTTTCTTTCCAATTTCTTTATCTGCCTAGAGGTTTCCATGTGCCCTGGCCATGAGCAGCTCAGTCCTGTGCATCACCTGGAGTCCAGATGATTCCAGAGTTGCAGAAAGGTCAGTGCTCCCTTCAGTGGAGTTATTGAAGTTACCAAGAACATTTCCCACCTGCTTCTGGAAAGAATTCCCCATCCTCAGCTGCCCTTTGCACCAGGAAGCACAGAGAGGAACTTTTGCTTCACTGGGCAGCAGCAAAAAAATGAGTTGGTCACAGTTTCAATGAAGGATGCTTCTCTTCTTGAAAAATTGCCCTGGGGGTGAGGGAATGACAAGGGAGTGACAAAAGCCTCGTTTTTCTCTCTCCAGCTGTGATGAAACCTCAGAATGCAGCGATTCTGAGCACAGCCTGCTGAGCAATTCCTGCCTAATACACAACCCATAAGGATAAACCAACATATGGACCTTAGATCCTGCCATGGTTTAGCAGAACTTAATTGGATCATCCATTTTTCCCAATATTACCATATCAGGGCTGCTGCTAATCCCTCGGGAGCTGCTGTGTGCTGCAGATTAAAGCCCTGGCCACAATCTCTAGGATATGCTTGGCTAAACAATATTTTAAGGAACTCAGTCTCCAAACATTTAACTGCTAATTTAATGTCATTTCCCCATGTCTGAGGTTTTCTGGGGGTGCTTTTGAGATGCATGGACACACTAAATCCATTAAGATAATCTACCCCAAATAATCTCAATATTCCAGGGGATGCCTCACTGCAGTTTAAAATACTGCAGCTGGAAGGGCATTATAGAGATTTATTCTACCAGAAAGAAACAAAATCTTTGAAGTGTCACAGCATAGCCAGTCTGTAGCTGGGCAAATAATTTGGCCATAAATAAGAAACCCAGTTCAGTTAGCCTAGTTCAATAAACAGGTCCCCTGGTGAACAAGGATAGGTTGGATTCAAACATACACAGGGACCCTCAGCCAATCTCATTCAGCCCTAAATGCAGATGGACCATTGGCCAGGGAGCTGGGTGGTGTCAGGACCTCAACCCATCACGTGTAACTGTGGGAAATTATAACCCCTATAAAAGGGGCAGCCATAATAAATTCAGTGCTGTTTATTGATGACCCTCAGTGAGTCCTGTGCCATTTCTGTCTCTGACCACTGACCCATAACCAAGGATTGGTCCTTGCTTGAAAGGTTCCCCACTTTGGTGCTGCATTACCCAAGTTCCTGGACCTACATTCTGAGCAAACACAACTCTTTATTTGAAAAGTGATGCCTGCATTCCAGATTCCCCCAAATTCAGAGGGGTGGCCGTGGATGAGGTGGGTTCAGCTCCCCATGAGCGAAAGATCAGCACATATTCCAAGGAACAGCAGCTGCATAAATCCACAGAGAATTTAAAGGCAAAGCTTGGTGGAGGCCTTGGCACCACGGGAACATTCAGAGCATTCCCACAGAGCAGAAAACCAGCACAAAATCCAGTTACTTCTCTAAATTCAGGAAAAATCCTGGTGGTCATGAGTTCATAGAGTCATGGAATGGTTTGGGATGGAAGGGACCTTCAGGACCATCTCACTCCACCCCTGCCCTGGGCAGGGACACCTCCCACTGTCCCAGGGTGATCTAAGCCCCAATGTCCAACCTGGCCTTGGACATTCCAGGGATCCAGGGGCAGCCACAGCTGCTCTGGGCACCCTGTGCCAGGGCCTGCCCACCCTCACAGAGAAGAATTTCCCTCCTTCAGCTCAAAGCCATTAAATTGTTTAAATTGCTTATAAATAACCAGTAAAATCTTGAAGATTAAAGGCACATTCTAAAGTTTTAGTTGCACATGAACTTTTGGGTAGGGAGGAGCTGAATTTTCCAAATGAAGTGCAAAAAAGAAACCCCAACAAAACTGACAAAGGAAAGTTAATAAAAAATATTCCAAATGCCATGGGGAGGGGATCAATGACCTGGCCACTGAAGGGAATCCAATACTCCCAGAACTGAATTATAATTACAATGGATTTGTGGCACTAACTACTCATCCCTCCTCCCTCTCCAAATGTAGCTTTGCTACAGATAATTACACTGGGATAATTGTGAAGATTCTTCATATTGTTAATTAATGTGGATCTCTGCAGGGACAGGGACAGGGAGCTCCTATCAGGCCTTGAACATGGAGGGAGATAAGGAAGATGATAATGAAGTTTAAATCACCAATATTCAGTGGCCTTGTGTGTGATTGCCTTTTAAAAATCATCTCATGGATCTTGCTCAAATCAACGTGGTCATAATAAATATTGGGCAGGAATTGTTCCCTGGCAGGGTGGGCAGGCCCTGGCACAGGGTGCCCAGAGCAGCTGTGGCTGCCCCTGGATCCCTGGCAGTGTCCAAGGCCAGGCTGGAATTGGGGCTTGGAGCAGCCTGGGACAGTGGGAGGTGTCCCTGCCCATGGCAGGGGTGGAACTGGATGGGATTTCAAGTCCCTCCCAACCCAAACCATTCCATGATTCTATGAAATAAATAAATGGATACAACACCCTTGGCTGATCACTGCATTGCGCTGAGCAATGAAGATTGAAGAGTACTTCAAGAGGAGAATCCAGTGACTGATCAAAAAATGTGATTTTCCCCAATTTTTAACCTGGAAAAAGGGAGATTCTGCTAAGAAATGAATGGAGAATAACACAGAGAACCACCTACTGCGTAATTCCACAACGATTTCGCTTTTGGAATATTTTTTTGAATATTCCCTTTTGCAATCCTGATATCCTGGTCTCAGAAAGACTTTTATAAAATGTAGAAGAGATGATGAGAGTTGTGAAATGACATCTGTGCAAGGAAAAGAGATGAACAGACTGAAAGCCTCCAGCTTAGGAGAAATGTGACTTTGATTGGTCATTTCTCCAAGGAGAACCCTCCATCCATCAGGTGGAAAGTTCAGAACCAGCAGAAAGAAATTAAGTCTCCAAAGAGTCTGGAAAGTACATGGAATTCCCCCCAGTTTGTAGGAACATAATTGAAAACAGTGTGCGGGGAGCCCAAGGGGCTGCACACACCACTGCTGGAGGAGGAGGAGCAGGAGGAGGAGCAGGAGGAGGAGCAGGAGGAGGAGGAGGAGGAGCAGGAGGAGCAGGAGGAGCAGGAGCAGTGCAGCTTTGTCCTGGGACAGAGCTGGGACAGAGCTGGGACAGAGCTGGGCCTTCCCTCCTCTCAGGGTCCTCAGAGAACTCTTCCTCATGCTCAAGGGACGCCATGTTGGTCGGGTGCTGTGTGGTCATAGTGATGGGACAAAGCAGCTCCAAATAGTAAATTCCTTCTCTGCACTAATTTCCTGACCTGAGAACACTATTCTCAGTTCCAGATGTTATTTGGGCTCGTTGTCTTAGGGGTTTTTAACTCGAACTAGTGTCCCATGAGCACTTGTGGCTTCCTAGTATTCAAATAGGAACGGGGAGGTGGGCGGGGATACCAAGTATAGGTACGGGAAGTGGGAAGGGACAAACAACTGTGGGCATTATGGCTGGGCATGGATACAAGGTAGGTGTCGGGTAATGGTGTATGGTTTATGGTTTACAAAGACATAAAGCTTTAACAAACGAACAGTTAACATAACAACAACCTGGTAGAGACAAACTTGCATCTGGCAATTTATTCCCCACAATGATGTGGAATATTGGAATAGGAATGGAAGAAAAGGAAAGGCGCCAATGGTTGATTAAGGGGTTACACTGGATTATCTTAAAGGTCCTTCCCAGCCCTAAGAATTCCATGATTCTAGGATCAGCTGGTTTGTCCAGCCAGGCAAAGGAAGTTCCAAGAACAGCAGCAGGCACAGGTTCACATCTGAAAGGAAAAACTTTTCCTTGGAATCAGGCAACACAAAATGGGGTTTGTTTACATGCAGGCCTCAAAGCTTCTGGTGTGAGAACAAACCTGAAACAAGGAAGGAAAACAGAGGTGAGGAGGGAGATTTATTCCAAACAGTCCCTCTTTTGTTCTGTCTTGCTCTGGTTTAAAACATTCATTGTTTGAGGTTTTTCCTTCATTCTCTTGTGTTTGGGGCCTGTTTGTTTGCAGGAGATGGTTCAGACAGATCCATCTGCTAGCTCTGATTGACCCCAGTTCCCATCACACATCCCCACTCAATTTTTTAACACCAAACTTCTTCCCTCTCTTCCACTGAACATTCTCCAGGGATTACCCAACCAACAGATCAATCCCATTTTAGAGGAGGAGATTTAGGAGCTTTCAAAATCACATTCAGAAAAACCTGGCAGGGCTCCTGGTGTTCATCCAGAGGCTCCTGCACAAAATGTTTTTATCCAAGACTGGGGTTGCATTTGCACCTCCCTCCCTTCTCTGCATCCTCCCAGACACCAAAGGTACCTGAAATAACCAATATTCCCAGTGCACCCAGGAGAATCACAGGAAGAGCCTGGAGAGGCTGAGGAGACAGAAAAATTATGGATGTTGGGTGTACCAGTGGATTTTTTTTTTCCATAAGCAGTGACATTTTAGCAGGTTTCAGAGTGACTGGGGAGACTGGAAGGTTTGGAGGGGTTTTAGGGGGTCCTGGTATTTGAGGAGTCCCAGGATTGGGCGAT
The DNA here is from genome assembly GCF_052056855.1 of Sturnus vulgaris. Classification (NCBI taxonomy): domain Eukaryota; kingdom Metazoa; phylum Chordata; class Aves; order Passeriformes; family Sturnidae; genus Sturnus; species Sturnus vulgaris. Next base: position 12,912,203 of record NC_142261.1, on the reverse strand, counting down.
ACTGGGAGGTTTGTGAGGGGTTTGGGGGGCCCCAGGAGTTTTGGGGGGGGGGGGTCTTAACTCTTGGAGGACTCCCAGAACTTGGAGGAGGGGAGACTCTGGGTGTGCCAGGATTTGGGAGGATCCCAGGTCTGGGGTACTGGGAGGGTTGGGGAGTCCTGGGAGCTTAACTAACACCTCTCCCAGTCCATCCTGCACTGCACTTATGGAGGATTTTCCAAGGGCAGGAAGGATGGCCAGGCAGGACAATACCTTTTTATTTTGGGAAGGGAGAGCTGAGCTGGGCTGAGTTAGGAGCCTTGACAAACAGGCCCAGGAGTGAGTGTCAACCCCAGCGTGCTTCCACCACCCAGCCCTTGGTTTAGGGTGCAGGAACCCCAGTGCCTGATCTTTCATCTCCCTGCCACTCTTCTGGCACCACCAGCCCCCCGTATCCAGGGAAATGGTGGGAAAAGTCAGGCTGGCCACAGGGGAAAGAAACCTCAGTGGTTCAGGTGTGTCAAAATCAACGAATTGTGAAGGTTGGAGCAGAACAAGATCAACATCATCCAGTCCAATCTTCACCCAAATATCGCTGAATCCCGTCACAAAGTGCCACATTTTCGTATTTTTTGGAACACCTCCAGGGATGGGAACTCCACCATGCTCCAGGCAGCATTTTCCAGTGCCTGACCACTCTGTCAGAGAAATTATTTTTTTCCCCAAAATCCACCCTGAGCCTGCCCTGGCCCAGCCTGAGGCCGTTCCCTCTCCTCCTGTCCCTGTTCCCTGGGAGCAGAGCCCGACCCCCCCCGGCTGTCCCCTCCTGTCAGGGAGTTGTGCAGAGCCACAAGGTCCCCCCTGAGCCTCCTTTTCTCCAGGCTGAGCCCCTTTCCCAGCTCCCTCAGTCTCTCCTGGGGCTCCAGCCCCTTCCCCAGCTCCCTTCCCTTCCCTGGACACGCTCCAGCCCCTCCAGGGCTCTCCTGTCAGGGGGGCTCAGAGCTGTCCCAGCACTGGAGGTGTCCCAGCAGTGCCAGCACAGGGGACGGGCACTGCCCTGCTCCTGCTGCCACCCCAGGGCTGGGACAAAGAAGAGCCAGAATTGGGAATCCTGGCTGGGATTCCCTCTCCGTGCTCTCTGCTCACATGCAGGACCTGTCCCTGGGAGGACACACAGCTCCTGGAGTCCCTCTCAATCCCATCCCTCAGGAATGGTGGATCATGTTCCAAACTGATGCCACTTCTCCTGCGAGGTCTCCCTGCCAGGGGCATCGATCTCCTGCAGCCTTTTGATTTACTTGGTTTGTCTAATGGAGCTGCTGGAGACAGGACCTGGCTGTGTCCACTCCAGCACTTCCCCTCCAGGACATGAATTCCCAGCACCTGGAGGCCTCTGCTGAGGCAGCAGCCCTGGAATTCACCAAGGAGAAGCTGAATTATTAATCTGCCCTGCCAAAAAGGGAGGCAGAGAGGTTTCCAATACTATAAAAGTTGCTTTTCTTTTTCCAAAACAACTCCAACAATTTCCTTATTCTCCAGACCCCCGGGAGCACCACTAGCAAGAGGTAGCTGAACTGAAATCTAGTAAAAGAAGCCATTTCTTTATTTATCCCTGCTGGTTTATCCCTATGGATTGGGTTATTCCAGAAACTGAAGAAAAGGGTTGAGTTTAGCTCCAGGAAATCAGAGTGGAAGTGTTCATATTCCTTGGAGGAGGCTCCTGGCATTGTGTTCTGGAGTCCCTGTCATTCCAGGCAAGATAAGGACACATAAAGTAAACACACAGGACATAAGGACACATCTCAGTAAAAGAGACTGCCTGGACTTAGATATTCCCTGGAAACTGCAGCTCCCCCATGGAGCAGGATGAATTTCAAATGGTGTCCAAGGAAGATAAACTTTTCTCTTCCAAACCCCCCTGGATGTGTCCAAGGCAATCAAAGTGGTTTTATAGCATTTAAATGAAATTCTCATGAGGAGCAGAAGCTGGAGGGTGTCAGGATCTTCCAACCCTGCTGCCCTCAGGGATCAGGAATGCTGAAAAACACTCTGCTCATCCCAACCTTAATCCATGCTTCACTTCATCCACTGCACCCCACTCCTGGCTCTGAGGGTGACATTTCCTGTTCTCCAGCATCTCCTCCAAGGTTTCCATACCCGTGGATGTCTCATTCCCCTCCCATCCAAGGGATAATGGCCCTGGAGTGGCTCTTTGCCATGATCATCCCTCTGCATAAATTCTATTCCACTGCTTCCTGAGAGGACTCAGCTACTGAGCAAACAGAAGGGAGGGAATTCCCTGTTTATCAGCCAAGGGAAATTCCAGCTGCATCTTATAAACAGGGAAAGGAGACCAGGAGTCCTGGGAGAAGGGCAGTGGTGACACTGGCAAAGCCAGAAGAGGGAATATCACAAGCCACAAACATCCTCACTCTGGCCCAGGAATGTCCAGCTTGGAATATTGTTCATAACCAGGTTCTCCATGGAAACCTGTGATGCTGCCATGCTGAGGAAAGCTCTGTCCTAATCCTGAGGATGAGAGATGGTGTGATGCATCCCAGCATATTCCAGGAATGCAGAGCTCTGTATCTGCAGTCCCACACATCCCTCCAGGCTGGCTGAAGATATTTTATCGCCCAGAATTCCTCAGGCCCCAGGCTGGGGGCTCTTTTTGTACCTATTACGGTTTGGAATCCTGAGCCTGGGCTTCTTTTTGAACCTGTTATGGGTTGGGAATCCCGAGTCTGGCCACTCTGCTGTGATGAGCTGAAGCTCAGTGTGACACTTCTGGACCTCCTCGTGCCACCTTGGGCTCCCCAGAACCCCCCGAGGTGTTCTCTGGCACACCAGCCACCTCCCTTGCCTGGGAGACTCCTAAACTGGGATATGCTGGTCCAGGCAGTGTCAGTGCCTCCCTCTCCAAATCCTGCCTCCCACAGGAGCACCAGGCATCCCTGCTGGGAGGAGCCAAGCATCCCAGCAGGCAGCACGAACAGTTTGGGGTGATTAAAGTTATTACTGGGACACACAAAAGAGCACGGGGATGCAGCAGCTGGCAAATGTTGGATTAGGAGGTCTTGGAGTCACCAGGCCAGGAACTTTGGGCCAGATGTTGACAGGACTTGGGCAGAGAGGGATTAATTGACAGCAGGGAGTGAGTTAAAGGGAAAAATCACTCCCTAAATGAGGGAAGATCCCACAGAGTGATTAGAGAAGCTGCTGCTTAGCCTTTAATTCAACAGGCTCTGGGTCTGCTCTTTATTCCTAAGGCTAAAGCCAGCCCTCCCCTCAGCCTGAACTCCCAGGAAATTAAAGCTGCCAGAGCCCCACAAAGCCCAGAGCAGCCAAAGTGACCCCTGGAAAGCCAGGCCAGTGCCTGGGGACACTGCAGCCCTTTGCAGGCTGGAGAAGCCAGGAAAACACCAGGATTTCCATCAGCAGGTTGGGGAGTCAGAGACCTTGGGAACTGGGTCAGAAAAAGCACAAGCATTGGGGGACTTTGCCACAGAGCAATGTTGGAGAAAGGGGGAGAGCTGAGAATCCAGGAGGCCTTAGGGATGGATTTCTGAGTCCCTGTGGCCTCCCTTCCTCCTTCACAAGGAAATGTGTGTGTGCTGTTCCATGCTCATGTGGTCTCCTTCAAGCTGCTAAAAAGTACAGGATAGTCCAGTCTGTACTTTTCCTGGAGATCATCCACACTGTTTTTTTTAGGAGAGATTGGGAATAGTTCATGGAATACTCCAGTGCTGTTGAGGCATTGCATTCCCATGGTTCCATTCAATGAAATTCCAGTGATGGGGGCAGTTTTGGGCACCACAATATAAAAAAATGACATGGAACCATTGGAGAGAGTCCAAAGGAGGCCACGAGGATGGGGAAAAGCCTGGAGGGGAAGCTGAATGAGGAGGGACTGAGGGACTTGGAATGTTCAACTGGAACAGAGGAGGCTGAGCCCAGAGCTCACCAGGGGCTGCAGCTCCAATCTCTGCTCCTGGGACAGGGACAGCACCCAGGGCAGGGCTGGAGCTGGGCCAGGGCAGGCTCAGGCTGGAGCTCAGGGCAAGGTTCTTCCCCCAGAGGGTGCTGGGCACTGCCCAGGCTCCCCAGGGAATGGGCACGGCCCCGAGGCTGCCAGAGCTCCAGGAGCGTTTGGACAGCGCTGCCAGGGATGGACAGGCTGGGATTGTTGGGGGGTCTGTGCAGGGACAGGGGCTGGATCCAGGATCCCTGTGGGTCCCTTCCAGCTCAGGAGATTCCAGGACTCTGTGACTGTGACTCACATTCCAGGAGTGCCCACATTCGGGGCAGGGGGTGAAGGGGCTTCCTTGCCCTCACTTAGACAATTCCAAACAAGGACTGGCTCCAGCAAAGGGTGAATCCAGCTGGAGGGGTGGGTGTTAGCATGGAATCATAGCGTGATTAAAGTTGGAAGGGACCTTCAGGACCATCAAGTCCAACCTTGAAGGATGGATGTGATTGAGCTCAACCTCACCACCTCAGCAGCCCCTTTCTTCTTGTTGAGTACAATGATCCAGAAGTGCTGTCCTCCTTCTTCCTCTCTGGGAAAGAATTCTGGTCTCAGCCAGGTGTCCCCTTTTCCTGTGCCTGTGAAGGTGACAGGAACCAAACAATGCCCACCCTGTGCTGAGCAGGGGGTCTTGGGGATGTGCCCAGGAGGATGCCCTGGTTCCACCACCCCTCTTGTGTCCAGCTGCTGGATTTAGGGAGTCGTGTCCTCTGCTGAGCTCAGGCTGCCCAAACCTTCTGTTCCAGGACTTTACTGAGCATCATGTGGAAGGATTTTGCTTTATTAAACTGGAGATTTGGGTTAAAAAGACTCAAATAACTAATTCTCAAAGCTCTCTATCCTCTTAGTGCACTCCTGCCTTTAATGCCATTTGTCTCTCCCTTTCCATCCCAGCCAGTGGATTGTGGTGCTGCTGTTTCCACGGGATCTCTGCTGGAGCCACCTCTGCAAACCAGCCTGGGCAGAACTTCTGGGATGCAAAATGGGATAAAGCCAGGGATTCTTCAGTGAGTAAAAACCCAGGGGGGTTGTAGAATACTTTTATAGAATCACAGAATATCCTGAATTGGAAGAATCCCTCCAGGATCATGGATCCAGCCCCTGTCCCTGCCCAGACCCCCCAACAATCCCAGCCTGTCCATCCCTGGCAGCGCTGTCCAAACGCTCCTGGAGCTCTGGCAGCCTCGGGGCCGTGCCCATTCCCTGGGGAGCCTGGGCAGTGCCCAGCACCCTCTGGGGGAAGAACCTTGCCCTGAGCTCCAGCCTGAGCCTGCCCTGGCCCAGCTCCAGCCCTGCCCTGGGTGCTGTCCCTGTCCCAGGAGCAGAGATTGGAGCTGCAGCCCCTGGTGAGCTCTGAGCTCAGTGTCCTCCAGGCTGAACATTCCAAGCCCTCAGTCCCTCCTCATTCAGCTCCTCCAGGCCCTTCACCCTCTTCCTGACTCTCCCTTGGTCTCTCTCCTACAGCTTTAGCTCTCTCTGGGTTTGTGGCACCCAAAACTGCCCCCATGACCATGTGCAAAGGCCCTTCCCTTCTCAGACAAAGCTCTTCTGGAGGAAGATGGCATTTCTGGGCTCTGAACTGGAAGCTGGAGCTGCTGCCATGAAGAATATCCTGTTGCCATTTGGAACAGGCTGTTCCAGGGTTCATGGCACTGCCATCCCTGGAAGTGGTAAAAAAATGTGTAGAGTGGTGTTGAGGATGTGGGTGAGGGGTGGACCTGGCAGTGCTGGATTCATGGTTTGATTGATCTTAGAGGGTTTTTCCAACCTTAATGATTCCATGAAGATTTCCTGACCAGCTGCTTTTTTTTTGCTCCATCATTGGCTATTTAAACCATGTCCATTAAGAGCCACAAGTTTAAGTCAGTGAGGTCTTGGACATATTCAACTTTCTTTCCTTACCTTTAAATCCTATTTTAAGTCCCCAAAAATCACCTAATTGCTTGTAAGGGGAAAGTAGAGTTGAACAAAGCTGTTTTCATCCCAACCCTTGATGTTCTCTATGGGTGCTGAATGGGTTTAATTGCATCAAAAACCTCCCAGTGCCATTCCAGGTGGGAAAGAAGCATCTCTGGGGTGTTTGTCAGGCAAGGAAATTAAGTTTTAGTGAGTAGAGAGCTCCTGGGAACTAAAAAGGCAGAATAGAGTCAGAGACAGCTCAGACCACGACACCCAAGGAACTGGGATTGAAAAGAACCAATCGAATTAAATCAACCTGAACCAAAACCCCCAAAGAAATGAAAAACCCAACAGCATAAAAGTAACTCAAAGGGTAGCCATGGTCGTAGTAGAACAGAGATAAAACGTCCCTCAAGGAGCTTCAGAGAGAAATCCAGGGGGGGTCTGGATGCAGGGGCAGAGAGGAGCTCGTGCCCAAGGCCAGCCTGGGACAGTGGGAGGTGTCCCTGCCATGGCAGGGGTGGCACTGGAGGAGCTTTAAGGTCCTTTCCAACCCAAACCATTCCGGGTTTCTGGGATATTGAACTTCTGGGATATTGTTCAGCCCTGAAAGGCTTCTGGGGGTGAATCCCCTATATCCAGAGCTATCACTTCTCAGGGATTATTTATGTGCAACAAGAAAAATTATTCAGTGCCAGACATTAATTCCCCAAAACCTTGAGATTTTTCCAGAGCCTCTTTGTTCTCCTCCTTACCCTCACCACCACCACCAAATTGCAGCCAAAACAACAACTGGGATAGGAACAAAACCAAACCCCCATATTTTATAACTGCATTTCTCTCATTTGAAGTGATGTTAGCAACAGTCTAGTTCATCTGACCTTATTTTGAATTTATTGTAGCACTTGTTCTGCTCATGTGGTTGATGCTGTTTGAGATCAGCCCAATCCTGGCAGCTAATTGCTGCAGTGACACCGAGTTTGGGGCTCTCACAGCAAAATGATTTCACTGTTTGCAAGAACCACACAAATCCCTGCACACATCTCATGCTAAGGGCTGCCAATCTGCTCACAGGGCTCTTATCTGGGGGGATTAGGGAGTTACCAGGAGATAAGGCCCAGCAAATCCTTCCCTCCTGCTCCTGACACAACAACGGCACCGAGGGGGAAGCCTGGGAGCAGAGAGGGAATTGGAATTTGGAGCCCTCTGGGGCCAGGTCCCAGGTCCCTCCCCTCCTGCTCAGTGGTGGGATTGAGTTCTGGATTGTCAGCGTTGCACAGGAGCTGCTGGCAGGAAAAGCAGGAGCAGAGCACATCCAGCACCTCCCAGCTCCACAGAGCCATGCTGGGCTCCAAACAGAATTCCCTGGCACCAAAACCTGACTCCCAGATGGCTGGGAAGGGCCAGGAGAGCCCCACTGCTCCTCAGCCCTGTGCTAAAGGCTTTAAAGCATTCCAAGGGCATCAACAATGAATTCCTGGAGAATCCAAAAGCTGGCCTGCCCTGTGGGATGAGGCTTCCAGGAGAAAAGTGACTCCTTGGTCCCAGCACTTCACAGGTGAAGCTTTGGGCCCAGCTGTCCCATAGGCAAATTTGGAAGGTGATGATTGCTTTCCTGGAGCTGCAGCCCGAGGAAAAAGGGGAGAGGGCACCCCTGGGACAGCCAGGAGCTCAGGGAATGAACAGGAGACCCCAACAAGGAAGAAGTTGCACAGTTCCCAAGTTCAGGATGTGTCCAAGCCTTCATTGCTGCATCTCCATTGCACATTCATTCCCCAAATTTCATTTCTTCATCAAAGTCCTGTTCATTCCCCAAAATTCCTTTCTTCATCTCCACTCCTGTTGTTAAACTGGTTCCCTGAAACAGAAGTGCCCAGTTCTTCCAGCTTCTCCCTTAAATACATCCTGGTGTTCCCAGGGCTCTTCCCCAGGCTTGCAAGTTTAGTTTTGCTGCTTTTCCAGACATGGATTTAAAACTCCATGCCACATTTTCCTACTCGTATCCGTGGGATTTCTGTTGCTTCCAGTGCCACACAATCCATCAGCAGCTCCATTCCTGCTGCAGGATAAGGTTTTGCCCAGCCAGGGAGAACAGATGGTCCCTGAACCTTCCACCATATCAGACATTGCTCAGTCAGAAACCTTGGCCAGACCTCAGCCTTTGGGGTTATTCCATCATCTTTGGATGTGTGTCCAATTCCTCCTATCCCCGGGGACCAGGCTGAGGCTGGAGATGAATTTGAACTTTTCTAAGCAGGCTTTTTGCTGGAGCAGTTGGATTTTCTGTGAGCAGGGCTTTGAACTCCCCCCAGTGCCCTCCCTGTGGTTTTCCAGCTCCAAGCCTGTATCCAATCCCCCCAAAGCAGTGCCTGCCACAACTCCTTTATTTATGTCCTGGGCATGTGGATCCTTGTGTCCTTTTCTGATTAAATGGGGGATTGCTGCCGTTTAAGAACAAGATTCCACATGCCTGGGCCGTGCTTTAGGAGGGTTATAACTCACCCAGCAAACTCTGATTTCACTTACAGGATTTACACTCAGGAGTGGAGATGGACTGGGAGCAACACCTGCCTGAAAATGGGATTGAGAGCTTCCCTCTCCTGTGGGGTGTGCCCCTGCATTCCCAGCTGGAGCATTGGAAAATGGGAATTCTCAGCAATGTGGGTTTTTCCCCATGTCCTGCTCCAGCTGCAGTGATGAGCTAAGTCAGACTGGCTTGGGGTGACCCCACACCAGCCAGGCTGATGCTCTCACCTGCTCTGTTCACACCTCTGGAAGGGGGCAGTTCCCAATTAGTGAGGAGGTGATGAAGCTGTTCCTCAGCATCACCCAGTGGCCAAAGCTCTCCTCTGTACCCGGATTTTGGCTGATCTTCCCACTGCTCTAGAGGCAACCGGTGCACTCCCGATCCTTCTCCTCAGTACAGAGCTGCTTCTCGCCTTTTTAACAACAGATCCCCACAGTCCCAGCTCAAAAACCAAAACCAGTTCATTCACGGGCTCTGAGTCTCCCTGCAGTTCAGCCCAGGCTCCCCAAATCTGCCACAGCAGGAGCAGGTGGTGCCAAATCCCCCTGCCCCATTCCCTGTGCTGCTCTCCTCTGCTCTCCTGCCTCAGACCGATGTGCTGGGGGTGACTGCTTGTGTTTATTCCCTCCGTAAAGCTCCCAGCTGCAGACAGGTTACACCAACCCACCATTGGATCCCACAGAAACTCTGCTGTTTTCCCAAAGAAACAACCAAGAACATCAGTGACCTCTCTGCCTGAGGTTTGCCATGCCCTGCACCTGGAGTTTGTATTCAAAACATCCTTTTTCATTTGCTTTCTTAAATCTTTCCACGTCTGTTTGGATTTTTTCATTCTGCTCTCTCCCATTCTGCTCTGTTCTGTTGTACTCCATTCTAAACAGGACTATTCCATGAAAATTCTGATTTCCCACTGCTTGTGATTCAGCACAAGCTGCCAGATTTTCAAGAAACCTTGGGAGACTTTGTGCAGCTGAAAATATTGACACTCTAAAGCAGCTTCATGTCCATCCAGCCGAGCAGCCAACCTGTGATCCCCAGCAGGTAGATAGGAAATAAAATGACCCATGTGAAGATCTTAATCCTAATCCTGAGAGTTTCAAATGTATTTAAGCCTTGGAGCAAGTAGTTTTATATCCAGTCCAAAATGCTCTTAACACCAGCTGTGATAACTGGGGCTATTCTGCTTTTTTTTCTTATTTATTCCAGGTTTAGAATGCAGTTTATCTTTTGCCTTCCATAACCTCTTGTGGAAACGAGTTCCACGGTTTAATACTCCAAGGAAACTGCTCACCTGACTAAGCCCAGGTTTTTCAGGGCTGGCTCACTGTCAGTCTTAATATCAGTGGGGATCTCATGAGCAGAGCACGTCAGGGAGTCATGCCATCCCATGAATGAATATTTGGATTTGGTCCCTTTCCCCTCCTTGTCTCCCAGAGAAGCCTGGAAGAGCCATTTTGGGAGCAGGTGTCTGTGCTGTGGATCTGTGTCGTTGGTGAGGCTGAGTTCTGTCTCACTGTGCAGAAGAAAATGTCATTTCATCAATTCTGGATTTGCCACCTCTCAGTTTAATTGAAAAATCTGCTGCTGCCTGTGACAGAAGCAAGAGAGGACTTATCTGTACCTGTCTGTTTTACAGACAGTTAAAACACTTTTTGTTATTCTTCTGCTCACCCGAGGAATTTCTAATCCTCTCCAGCCTCTTCCAGGGGGAGTTTTCCAGCCCTTGGTCACATTTGTGTAGCCCTGGACCCAGAACCTTTAAAAAATCTTTTTGCAACAACAGCCACAAGACTAAGGCCCTTTCAAACATCTGCTCCTGTTTTGGGTCTCAAGACAGGAGTTGTGCCCTGGAAATTTGGCTCTGGACCTGTGTCCAACTCCCAGCACCTTCTTGGACTATTGGTGTTTGTAAATCCCATGAGTTCCTTCAAATCCTGGGATCACAGAACATCCTGGGTTGGAAAGGACCCACCAGGATCACCCAGTTCAACTCCTGGCCCTGCCCAGAACCAAATATTCCAGTGCAGGACTAACTCCTGGCTTTAACTGGAGAACATCTTTATATTCCAGGTGCTTTCTCTTCTCCTCCTCTTGGCTTTGCTGAGACCCTCCCACGTGTGGATGCAGCTGCTGGGTCCCCCTGGGGATCAGCCCCGGGGGTCTCTGGGGTGCCCAGCCAAGGGAGAACACCAGGAAAAGCCCTCCTGGGTCCCTGGGCCTTCCCTTCTGCTCCTGCAGGCTCCCACACCTGGATGCAAACAAAACCAGGGACCTGGTGCTGGAGCAGCCACTCCTCTCCCACTCCTTAGTGAATGGCAACAGCTATTGAAGCAAAAAGGTGAATTATTTTCCATCAAAATGCAAAAGTCCGCCTCTAAAATCCAGTGGCTGAACCAGCAACACCCTCCTGCCCTTTATCTGCAGTCCCCCTCCTTTGTCACTTGTCACAGCCAAGTGAAGCCAGTAGAGAGCTGAGCTTTTCTTCCAGTTTCTCCTTATTCCATTTGCCAAGCATTGATTTTCTTTTCCTTCTACCAGCAGAGCTTGAAATTAATAATTTCTATTTGATTTTGTCACTTGGGTGTCATCAATACTGGCAGGGCTGGACACGAGAGAAGCCAAATGCTCAGAGAGATGGAAGTGAGTGAGGGGGAGCAGCCAGCCTGGGATCAATGAGCAGGTCATGGAGCACACCAGGGGACAGGCTGGACATTCCCTGGCTGCCAGGGAGGAGATTCACTGCAATTCCAGCCCTGGGGCAGGTACCAGGCTCCACGTGGCAACGGGAACATCTGCAGGGAGACATTGCCTCTACTGCCAATGATTTCAACAACAGGAATTGCTCCATTCACGTGCCTAAAGTGGATCTTGGCAAAGCTGACCAGGGCAACAGGGAAAAGGGAACAGGGATTTGCACTGAGGTCTCCCTTTGCTGCTCTGCCCTGCTCTGGGGAGGCTCCAGGTGCTGCTGCAGGGAACAGCAGCCTGGCTGTGGCACCAGCTTCCACCAGCATCCATGGAAAAGTCTTTCCAATCACATCTTATGGATGCTCTGCCATCCATGAGCAGAATGTGAAGCTCCACAGCTCGTTCTGGACCAAAGGGAGAAGAGGACAGGAAAGAAGGGAGGAAAAACTGAGGTTGAGCTAAATGAGAGCCTGGGAGAGCTGGAATGTGAAGGAGAATTTCTGACTGTGTCCAGCTCCTGCTCCCTCGGCCTCCATAAACCTCAGTTCTGCATTTGAGGATCTTTAAGGTCCCTTCCAACACAAAGCATTGGACAGTTCCATGATTTGCATTTTTTTTAGGACAGGGAGTTCATGGACCATCCTTTAGTCGGGATCTCAGCTCCTGGGACAGGGACAGCACCCAGGGCAGGGCTGGAGCTGGGCCAGGGCAGGCTCAGGCTGGAGCTCAGGGCAAGGTTCTTCCCCCAGAGGGTGCTGGGCACTGCCCAGGCTCCCCAGGGAATGGGCACGGCCCCGAGGCTGCCAGAGCTCCAGGAGCGTTTGGACAGCGCTGCCAGGGATGGACAGGCTGGGATTGTTGGGGGGTCTGGGCAGGGACAGGATCCATGATCCCTGTGGGTCCCTCCAGCTCAGGAGATTGCATGATTCTCTCATCTCTCCCAGACTGAGGCTCAGAAGATGGAAATGCTTTCTGCAATTGTCTGGAAATGATTTTCCATCCCCATAAAATCCAGTGGAGCCAGATCAGAGGCATTTCAGCTCCCTCTGCTCTTCCCACACGACCCACAGCAGTGTCACCTCCCAGCCTCTGTGCTGCCTCCAGCTCTCCCTGCCTGAGCACACTCCTGATCCTGGAGCTCAGGTGCAATGAGCCAACATTTAATGCAGGAAAAGCCTCCCTGTGGGGCCCGTTTGTGTCAGGAATTAAGAAGTCACATCTGAGTGGGCAGCAGGGCAGCAAAGGTGCCAGAACTCTGTGCCCTGCTCACAGCAGCTGCTGGCAGAGCCCTGCAGGTGCCCATAAACCACTTAAGTGGCCATTAAGGGTTCAGGGAGCAACAGAAACTGGCACTGGAGCACTCGGCCCTTTGGCTTCAGGCATTTGTCCAACAGCAGTTGAGCAGGCAGGAATTAGAGCTGGGAAGGACAAGCCTCTCCTGCCCTGCTGGAGAGCTGGGGGATCCCAGCAGCTGCCCTGGGATGGGATTTCCTGTTCTATGGCCATGGAAATCAGGGCTAACTCGGCTCCCCACACCCACAGCTCCCAGCTCTGAGGCTTTAGTTCCACATCCCAGCACTGGGAGCTCTGGAGGAACCGAATTCCTTGGTGCTCTGCCATCAGACACAATCACACACACAGAGGGCAAGGCTGGGGGACACACAGGATTTGGCTGCTGTGCCCTGATAAAGCATTGGGGTTTTTTGTTGTGTACTGAGGGGGACAGAAGTGATGCCCCCACTGAATCCCACGGACTCACAGAATTATCCAGCCTGGAGAGGCCTCAAGATCACCTTGACCTCCAATCACCCCAGCACCATCATAACCCTCCCTAAACCACATCCCCAAAGGCTCTTGAACACTTCCAGAGATGGTGACCCCACCATCTCCCTGGGCAACTCATTCCAATGCCTGACCACTCTGTCAGAGAAATTATTTTTTTCCCCAAAATCCACCCTGAGCCTGCCCTGGCCCAGCCTGAGGCCGTTCCCTCTCCTCCTGTCCCTGTTCCCTGGGAGCAGAGCCCGACCCCCCCGGCTGTCCCCTCCTGTCAGGGAGTTGTGCAGAGCCACAAGGTCCCCCCTGAGCCTCCTTTTCTCCAGGCTGAGCCCCTTTCCCAGCTCCCTCAGCCTCTCCTGGGGCTCCAGCCCCTTCCCCAGCTCCCTTCCCTTCCCTGGACACGCTCCAGCCCCTCCAGGGCTCTCTTGTCAGGAGGGGCCCAGAGCTGTCCCAGCACTGGAGGTGTCCCAGCAGTGCCAGCACAGGGGACGGGCACTGCCCTGCTCCTGCTGCCACCCCAGGGCTGGCACAGCCCAGGTGCCTTTGGCCTCTTGGCCACCTGGGCACACCTGGGCTCGTGTCCAGCCACTGTCACCAGCACCTCCAGATCACTTTCTGCTGAGCAGCTCTCAAGCCACTCCTTCCCAAGCCTGCAGCATTCCACAGGTTTGCTGGAGCTTTTCCTAAATCAAACTTCTTAAGGAAGGTGAGAAGAACCAAAGTGCCACCAAATCAGAGTCATCCCTGGCCACTGTCACCAGGACATCACCATTAGGATCATTTCTCCATCCCTCCTGAGATCAATTCTCTCTACCCAGCTCTGAAGTATAAAGGAGATGAAAGGAGATCTAAAAATCTAAAAATGATCCAGCTCTGCCCCCCTGCACATCAGGGCAGCGTTTCTGAACCTCCACCTGCAGGAACCTTCCCTGCTGCACCTCCCTGCCAGCAGCATAGCAGCATTCCCTTCCTTCCTTCCTTCCTTCCTTCCTTCCTTCCTTCCTTCCTTCCTTCCTTCCTTCCTTCCTTCCTTCCTTCCTTCCTTCCTTCCTTCCTTCCTTCCTTCCTTCCTTCCTTCCTTCCTTCCTTCCTTCCTTCCTTCCTTCCTTCCTTCCTTCCTTCCTTCCTTCCTTCCTTCCTTCCTTCCTTCCTTCCTTTGTCACCCCCACTTTTACCTGCACAGCTGCCTTCCTTTTCTCTCCAGCCAAAACGAGTCACATTTGCCTGCTACTTCCTTAAAAATAATGGGATTTATCCCAATGGATCACCTGCATTTCCTGTCACCACCCTTACCCACTTTTGTTGAGGGGCTCCCATTTATATGAAAGATTAGCTGGATCTTGAAGCTTTGTGTTCCCTTTTTCTGACTTCAGTTTATTTTTCAAACAGTTCCAGGCTTTGTTGTCCAAATCCACGTCACCTGGGAGGTGCCCCAGAGACACCTGCACAGGAGGAGGACAAGGCTGGATTAAAAGGAGACCTTGGAGGACTGAATGTGTTAAAAACCAGTTTTAAAGCTTGAACAGGCTGGGTTTAATCTCTGAGGCTTTTCCTTATGTTAAATCAGCAACAATTATAAAGAAAGGAGTAGAATTGCACATACAGCAATTATTGTTAATAACAGAAACCCTTTATCCAGAGGGATTTTAATGTGTGTTTTGAGTTGGTGTGGCCAGGTTTGGGGAGCAGGGAGGTCTCAGGGCTGGCTGCTGTGAGGAGCTGCCAGAAGCCTCTCCTGTGGCCAAAGGAGCCAATTCCAGCAGCTCCAGGATGGACCCAGCTGGCCAAGGCCCAGCAGGGATGGAATCGTTCTCCTAAAATAACAGGAAGGAGCTGAAAGGGCTGCTCAGAGCATGGAGGGGACAAGGCATGGAAAAGAAATAAATCAATACCACGGTGACTGGGCAGGGGCAGGAGGGTGGCAAACAAGAGCCAAGGCATGAGGGGGATGTGTGTGTGTGACAGGAGGGTGTGGAATTGAGGGATGGGGGTGAAGGACTGGGACAAGCACTGGGAGAAGCCTGGGGAGTGCATGGATGGGGTGGGAGCTGTGCAGGGGAGATCAGGGCTGGAACTGGGAGTGGGGCACACAGGGAGCAGAGCAGCTCCTCTCCTCTCCTCTCCTCTCCTCTCCTCTCCTCTCCTCTCCTCTCCTCTCCTCTCCTCTCCTCTCCTCAGCACATCCCCCACATCCCAGAGAAGACAAATGGGATTTGCTTGTGGTTATTGGATGAATTTACACCACCTTGACACGGGGCAGAGCAAACAGCAGTGGTGGCAGCCTCTAATAGAGACGGATGACAAACACATTCCATGAATGGAGAGGTGATGAAGTGTTCCTGACACAGCCACCCCCCAGCCTGCACTGGCACTGATGTGTGTGACACCACTGTCACAGAGCCTGCAGCAGATCAGTCCCAGCCCTGCTCCCAGGCATGAAGGGCACGGGATTGGGCTCCAGACCATTCACAGGATCACAGAATCATGGAAGGGTTTGTGTTGGAAGGTGCCTGAAAGCTCCTCTCCTCCCACACCCCACCACAGACAGGGAAACCTCCCTTTTAGGCCAGGTTTGTTCACCTCAGGCACTGAGATTTTAGAGAGAGAGATTGAAATTTTTGGTTGTTTAAATGATGGAGAGACAAAGCTGCAATTTCTGAGGGGGAAACACCAGATTTTCTGATGCATCCTCAGTTCTGAGTGTTCAGCTCAGTGCAGTACTGCTGTTGAGACTCTGGAAAAAGCAGCAAAAAAACCCACAAAAAAACAAACAGGTTCGTGACTTGGCTAAGTCTGGGGATTTAGGAGTGGAGTGGATTTTCCTGGACTTCAGGGTTAAAAACAAAACATGTTTGGTGCTCACATGGGGTTTCTGTGGGCTCAAAACCTCAAATTTAGGCTCAACACCTCAAAGCCAGGCTCAAAGAGAGGCAAAAGGGCTGAGTTTCACTGCAGTCGTGCTCCAGATTCAGCACAAACCTGGGCTTACAGCCTGATTATTTGGGCCTGCAGAGATTTGGTGACAGGGCTGGGTCACACAGAAATTAAAGATTGAATCTAGGCCATGATAGGCTTAGAGGAGATGATCTTGAAGGCCTTTACCAGCCGAATTTATTCTGGGATTCCACAGCAGTCCCACGTCTGCACAGCCTTTGCTGGGGCAGTTTTAGAGCTGGGCTGGAGGGTGGCTGGGTTAAGCCTGGCTTTAGAGCTGGGCTGGAGGGTGGCTGGGTTAAGCCTGGCTCTGTGTGAGTCTGGGGGCTCTGCTGCAGGCTGCGCTGTGCTCATCACAGAGACTTTTCGAGGGCCAAACTGGCCAGGTCAAGTTTAAACTGTGAGTTTAGAATTTAAAGTTTATCTGTAAGTTAAACCCAGCCCTGGCTGCCCCAAATCCTCCTCCCAGCCCCACACGGGGGTCACTGCCCCCAAAAGGCAGCAGGGCTGGCTGCAAATCAGCCTCACTGATTCATGATTTCTTTCATGTCTTGGATCTCATTCACAGCCTGATCCACACACAGCTGAGGGATCATTGGACATTTTGAGCGGTGGAAAGGGGAGGGAGGGAGGGAGGGAGGGATGAACAGAGGCTACACACAGAGTTAAGGAGAATAAAATGGGTATTTACTCTGAGGCCTACGAAAGGCCTACAAAAGCCACACCCCAGCAATATCAGTGCCACAGTCGTGGCCCCTGCCTGGATGGCTCCAAGATGGAAGGAAAGGAGGGGGTTGGTCACAAAATCTTACACTTTTATAGGTTCTGGTTCATTTGCATGAACCCACCCTCCACCTTTCCACGTAGTTTGTGCTTAGGGCCTGAAGTTTGGAGAAACTGTCCTTGAGTTCTTAACTAGAATAGGACTGTTTTGTCTTCATCACCCTAGCACATCAGAAAAGCACATCCAAGGAGAACAGGAAAACTTAAAACTAAAGGCATCAAGGGGAGGGCAGGCATTCAGGACAAACCCTTGCTGTCACTGCTGCCACAGTTTGTGTGTCCTGAAGCTCACTCTGGATTTCACACAGAGCCTGTTTCAGCCCTTTTTCCCTGGATGGAAGGAGACTCTGAGGAATTTCCAGCTCCCATTTTTATTGGTGGCACATCAGCCTTTCTCCTGCTGCTGCCAGTCCAGGAGAGCTCTCTGGTAAGAGATAAGAGCTCTCTGCACGATGGTGAGAGCTGCTCTGCACAGGGCTCATCCCAGGCATCATCTCCAGCAACTCCTCCAGGATTTCCAGCTCTCCCAGGATTTCAATGGACACAGCTGGCACATTCCCTGGAATTCAAACACTGCTGTTTGCTGCTCTGGGGCTGGAAGGGAACCCCAGCCAAAACCAGCCTTCCCCACAGCCACCCCCACGGGATAATCCAGCACCTTTGCCAGGACTGTCCCCAGCCAGGACTCACAGGGCCCTCCCAGTGTCACCATTAACAGAAGGACAGCTGTGCAGGGGAGCAGAGCTCTGCCAGCAGGGCAGAGGAATCCATTCCCCCCTCATTCCCTCCCCAGGGAGGCTGAGCCCCTCCTGGGTTCCCTCCCAGGCAGCAGCAGGGGCTGGAGCCAGAGGAGCAGCCCAGAGCTCTGGGGACAGGGCAGGGCTTGTCCAGCAGCTGCTGCGGGGCTGCTGTGCCCAGTCCCTCTGGTTTTGTTCCCATTGGGAATTGGATGTGCTGCTGGCACTCCAGACACCTGCCAGGACCCTGCTCCTACTGGGAGCAGCCCCAGAGCTCCTGTCCAGAGGGGAGCTGGAGCCTTTGGAGAGGCAAATCCACCTGCACTGCTGGGCCATTCAAACATCCCCCGTTATCAGAGCCATGGGTGGTGCCTGCAGAGTGTTCTCCAGGGGCCAGGAATCCCTGGAACTGGGAGATTTTTTAGGGATCTGGGGCATTCCCTTGCTGAGAGCAGGGGGAACTGCAGAGGGTTCTGATTTCCTATGGAGGGCACAGATCCTGAGCTGCTCCTGCTCAGAAAGGTCCCCTACACTGCTCCTGCCCTTTTGTTCCCTCCTGCTCCTGATGTTGTACACTCGACCAGACCAGTTTTATGGAGCTGGGCTGAGAGGGCTGGGATTGTTCAGCCTGGAGATGGGAAGGCTCCAGGACCACCTCCCTAGGGCTAGGTTGGATGGGGTTTTGAGCTGGACAAAGGAAAGTGTCCCTGCACATGGCAGGGTTGGAATCAGATGAACTTTAAGGTCTCCAAAAACCCAAACTATCGGGAATTATGATCCGGTGGCCTTCCAGTATTAATAGGGGCTGATGAAAATGAAGAAGAGTGATTTTTCCATGGCCAGAGAGTGATAGGACAAATGGGAATGGTTTTAAACTAAAAGAGATTTAGATGAGATGTTAAGAAGAGGGTGAGGGTGGGCAGGCCCTGGCACAGGGTGCCCAGAGCAGCTGTGGCTGCCCCTGGATCCCTGGCAGTGTCCAAGGCCAGCTTGGACATTGGGGTTGGAGCAGCCTGGGACAGTGGGAGGTGTCCCTGCCCATGGGGTGCAATGGGATGAGTTTTTAGGACCCTTCCCACTGCCACTGTTTTAGGAATCACCCCACAGCCACCCTGGCACCGTGTGCAGCACAGATCTCTGCAGAGGAGCTGTGGAGAAAACCAAAATCCTCTTTTGTGATGCCATTTCTGTGGGACTGGCTCTCAGACCCACCTGCACATCCCCCCACAACACTGGTGACAGTGCCAGTGCCAGCAGCCAGCCCCTGTGACAGACAAGACAGCTCAGCAGCTGCTCCTTCTCCACTGCTGTGCCCGTGGCTCCTCCCGAGCCAGCTCAGAGCACACGGATTGCTGCCCAGCCCTGTGATTTATTTAGTGCCTGATGTAGGCTCTGGCAGGGCTGTGCTGCCCCTGCTCAGGCTGAACACTCCATAAAACCTGTCCATAAACACAGAGGCCAGAGGGGAACATGCCCTGACAATGGGAATAAACAAAACCAGGGAAGCTCTGGGTGCAGGAGACAAGCAGAGGCAGAAACACGGCTCTGTCAGGGCAGGGGAGCCCAGGATCTGCTTGGGGTTTTATTAATGGCACAAACGATGGGCTGGAGATGTGCTCAACATCTCCAAACTGAGCTGGAAGCAGCTCAGAGAGCACGTCTGGGATTCAAATCTGACCTCCCTAAATAAAGATTAACATTGCAAAATGAGCAAGAGAGAATTCTGAAAGATAAATGGGGAGTGATGAGCTCAGGGAAAACTCCAGTGAAGAAGCAAAGGAAGAATAATTGTGGAGGCCAGGCAGGTCTGAGCCAGGTGTTGTTCCCTATGGGAAAATCCTCTGTTCCTGCAAGAATTAGACCCTTGAACCCCAGGGTCAAGACTTGCAACTGGAATATGTCATTCCACTCCCTGGGACAGGGACAGCACCCAGGGCAGGGCTGGAGCTGGGCCAGGGCAGGCTCAGGCTGGAGCTCAGGGCAAGGTTCTTCCCCCAGAGGGTGCTGGGCACTGCCCAGGCTCCCCAGGGAATGGGCACGGCCCCGAGGCTGCCAGAGCTCCAGGAGCGTTTGGACAGCGCTGCCAGGGATGGACAGGCTGGGATTGTTGGGGTGGATCCATGATCCCTGTGGGTCCCTTCCAGCTCAGGAGATTCCAGGATTCTGTGGTCCCTGCTGGGAGGGAGCTCAGGCTGTGGTGACCCAGCAGGCATCCAGAGGAATGAGGATCTTCCCACTGGGTGTTTTCCCATCTGAATGGGCCTGGCAATCCAGGGGGGTAAACTGAGCATCCCTTCCCTGCATCCTGACATCCTCTGGGGCAGGAACAGATCCAGAGCAGCAGGAGGGGAGCGAGGAGAGGAAATCACAACAGGATGTGCTGGAAAACTGTTACTCCCCTGGTGAACTTTCCAGGTTCTCTGAGCAGGGAGGGCTCAGTGATCCGATTTCCCCCAGTGCCACCCTGGAAGGTGTGGGAGGCTTTGAGAACTCCACAGAGCCCTGTGGGGCACACAGAGCATTCCCTGCTTCAGGGTGATCCCTACAAACTGCTCTCCCCGGTGCTTAGTAGCCAAGAAAACGGAGGAAATGGATCTGGGTGTGGCTGATCACAGGATGAAGATTTCCTACATGGAACCAGCATTTCAGTGAGCCCCAGAATTTCTCTCCATCTGCCTCTCTCTGGGGTTTTCCAATCCATCATGTCCAAGAAGGGCTAAAATTCCAGCAGGTGTTCCTTGAATGATGAGCAATGAGGAAAGAATGGGTTCTGGAACAGTGAGAGTTTGGGGTGGCTTTTTTAAAAATCCAGCCAGGCTTAGAGGGATATTGTTCCCTATAAATCCACTGGAGAAATCTCAAGGAGGGAAAGAGGCATTTAAGCTAAAAGCAATATTATCTCATGGATGGTGGCTACAAAGTGACCAGAGATAAATTCAGGCTGGAAATTGGAAGAAGTCTCCAAACAGCTGGAAAATGAAGGGAAGGGAAGGGAAGGGAAGGGAAGGGAAGGGAAGGGAAGGGAAGGGAAGGGAAGGGAAGGGAAGGGAAGGGAAGGGAAGGGAAGGGAAGGGAAGGGAAGGGAAGGGAAGGGAAGGGAAGGGAAGGGAAGGGAAGGGAAGGGAAGGGAAGGGAAGGGAAGGG
The DNA here is from genome assembly GCF_052056855.1 of Sturnus vulgaris. Lineage (NCBI taxonomy): Eukaryota > Metazoa > Chordata > Aves > Passeriformes > Sturnidae > Sturnus > Sturnus vulgaris. Next base: position 12,891,706 of record NC_142261.1, on the reverse strand, counting down.
AAGGGAAGGGAAGGGAAGGGAAGGGAAGGGAAGGGAAGGGAAGGGAAGGGACTGAGGCAATTTTGAGTTGGACCTTGGCATAAATACAGAAGGAATTAGGGAACACAGTGTCTGGGAGAGACAGGGGCTGGAGGTGATGACACTGAAGGCCCTTTTTGTATGAGCAGAATATTTTTGTATGAGCAGAAGGGGATTTCTGGCTTAAACCCTGGCTCCACTCTTCAGCAGAGCTGCCTGGAAGCTCAGAGGAGAGGGACACCCCAGCCCCAGAGCCCAAATCCAGGAGAGCAGGGAGCTGAGGGGACAGGGTGAAGGCAATTGCCAACATTTCCAGAAGTTCTTGCCGTGAATTGGGAGGAAAGGCTGTAGATAAACAGCGAGGCTCTTTCTGCAGCCCCAAAATTCCCAGAGAACCCTGGGAGTGCAAGCTGAGAGAGCAGCCCCTCTCCAGGGACAGCAGGAAGGGGCTCTGGGAGTCATGGGAGAGCCCTGAGGAGGAAAATCTCCCAAGCAGGAGCGGGGTGAGGGAGGGAAGTGCTCTCCTGGGGCACTGGAACGCTGCCAGCCTTGCTGGAGAGTGGACCAGGAGTTTTTTGGTGTTTCTGACACAGTTTGGGGCACAGCCCCAGCTCCCATATTTCCATATTCCACAGCATCCCTGTTGCCATGGGAACGGCGGCATCGCTGCTTCCCAGAGCTGGATGGGCACGGCCAGAGAGGTCTGAAGGCTCAGTGATATCAATTATCACCCATCACTAATGAACTCTGCCAAGGAACCCCGGGCTGGGCGTTACAGAGCCCAAAGAGTTTCCCTTTTTCCGTTTGCTGCCTCTCACAGGGAAGTGGAGTTAATTTATGGAGGAAACCAGCCTTGAGTGGTGTCCCTAAAGCTCCGGAGTGACTTTCATCCTCAGTGGAAGCACTTGCAGAAATCTGCTTTGAAAGGAGCAGTTTGGAGTCACTCCAAGGCAGCCACTACCGGGAACCTTGGAGCTGCTGGCTCCTCCTTTGCTTTCCAGATCCAGGAAGGAAAAGCAGCCCCTCTCCACTTGGATTTTTTACTTCACTGGAAAACAAAAAACCAAATAAACAAAAGACAAAAAAAAAAAGAAAATAAAAGAAAAACCAGCCCCAAAACCAAAACAAACAATCCACCAAGAAGGAAGAATAAGAGCATTGAACAGAGAAATGAGAGCTGTGTGTTTTATGTCCTTGTGCAAAAAGGATCCACGAGGAGAAAATGGCTCTGGGCTCACAAGGGCACAAAGGGAAGGATTGGGAGAGCTGGGAAAGGAAAACCACAGCAGGTTGGGATGATGGGATGATGAAGAAAAAGCTCATTAAAAAAAAGTCTGTTTCAAATGGGTGTTGAAGGGAACTCGGGGGTTTGTCTAAACCCATTTTTGTGTGTGTGGAATGAGCTGATGCTCCATGGAAGCGTGATCCTGGCTGAGCTCCCTGCTCAAACCCTGGGAATGCTGATCCCAGAGCTGGAGCTGCTCCTGCCCTGGAATGCCGGGATGGGCTCGTGCTCCTCCCCACCCGGGAGCTTGATGCCTCCAGGACCATGAGGTAACAGCCTGAAGCTCATTCCAACGGCGGCATTTCAGGATACACAGCCAGAAAAAAAAAGGTTTCGATTTTCCTCAAAAAAATTCCCATTTACAGTTGTATTTATGTGAGCCTTTTCCCTTTTTGTCGTGTTTTTTTTATGGGAAGAGGCTTTTGTAGCTGCTCAAATAAGCAGCATGATGCCTGCCCACCACATCCTGTCAGAGCTGTTTGACCAGCCTGGAATTATTGATTCTGGCAAAGCCTCCAAACTGCAGGTACAAGGAATTCCCAGGTAAATCTTGGCAGCCCCCGGGAATGACAGAGCTCTAATGGACTTCCAGAGCAAGTTCAGCTTCAGGGGGCAGCACTGCAGCTCCTCGGATGTTTGACAGGCACACTCAGCTAAACTGGGAATGGAAACAAACATTCCACACTTGGAACAACCATCCCTGCCCCAGGTTCTCCTTTCCTGCTGCTCCTCCTGAAAAATGGCTTCTTAATGGATTTTTCTATAATAAACTTAACGTCTCCAGATTTTATTTCCCACTTGAGGTCTAAATCATCTTTGCCATAAATGTAAAACAACTCAGCCAATGGTTTGGTGGGGCAGGTTTACAATATATCATTGCAAGAATAATTTAGAAACTTGGGAAGTTTTTCCTTCCTATAAATTCACTCAGCTCATTACTGAGATAGGCTGTGAAATGAGTGGATTCCCACTGGAAAATGGGAGTGGAAATCTGAGAGCCAGGAGTTGGTTTTGATTGCTTTGCTACACTCAAAAAAAAAAGAAAAGTTTCTTGAAAGCAGGAGGTGGATGATCCGTATTGGATCCTACAGGAGGGATCTGGAGTGGCTCTGGATTAGGCAGGATGTGGTGGAACAGCTCAGAGGGAGAGGGATCCTCTCAGCCTTCATCTCCTCGACCTTCCCTCACCCCCAGCCTGGGGAAGGAAAATGTGAGCAGTTCCACAAGTGCAGGAGCAGGGCTGGGAAATCCATGGATATCCTGCAGCTCCTTGGGTCCATTGCTGCTGGGGTAGGTGGTGCTTGTGGGGCTCTTAGACAAGAGTTTGAGATGCACGGGCACAGCAAACAGGGAATCCCACCTGGAGAATCCCAACTCAGCTTCCTGGGGAGAGCCCAGGATGGAGCCAACACTGCCTGGGTGGGAATCCTGAACTGGGCAAGGTTCAGGAAAAAATTCTTCCCAGAAAGAGTGGTCAGGAAACGGCACAGGCTGGAGCCACCATCCCTGGAAGTGTCTCAAAATGTGGCATTTGGGGACATGGTTTAGTGGGAATGGTGGGATTTGGTGAAAGAGGAATGAATGATTCTGTGATTCAGGGAATTCAGGAGGAAATGGAGCTGTTCTGAGCAGGGAGAACATTCTGCCTTCCTCTCCAGGGCACTCCTGGGATAAGCCAGACTGCAGGAATGGAAGCAGAACCACCACAGGTTGGTCAGAGTTTGGATTTAGCTGCTCCTGAGGTCAGCTCAGAGGCACTGCCAGGGGCTGGGAGTCAGATTTGTGCTCCCAAGCCAGACAAGGAGAACATGGATGGAGCCTGGGCAGGGTCTTCCACCAGATTGTCCTCAAAAGTCATTCCCAGTGAGGAATTCTTGCAGGTCAGACCTCTCCTATCACATTTTTGGGCTCATATTTGAGTTTCAGGATGGTGTTGCAGACCCACGTCCCTTTTGGGTGTGACCTGTCCCCCCCAAAAGTGACACAGACCCTCCCAGCCATGAGCTCAGCCCACAGTCAGAGCCTGCTGGGCTCCATGGCCCTGGCCTGATGCAGAGGGGGTTTAAACCAAAGATCCAGACCCAAATCCAAGAACTGAGCCCTTGAAATGCTCCTGGTTCTGGATGCAGGGCTCAGTAGAAGTTCTCTTCCCAAGGCAGAGCCCAGCAATGCCCTGCATGAGGAGAATGAATCCTCCTCTGATAAACTTCCCAGCTTCCCATGACATCAACAGCCTCGTGGATTCCTGGAAAAGCAGGGAATTCCTTTAGATAATTCCTCAGAAGTGACTTTAAGAACTGGATCGTTTCACACTATGGAATTACAACAAAAATCCCACCAATCCCAGGGAAACTCCAATCCCAAAGCTGAGGATCTCTGCAATCCCAGGTGAGCAAACTGGGCACAAACACCTCTCATCCCAAAGACCTTCCCATCACAGCTCTGAGCTGGGCTTTGGGGCCACAAAAAGACTAAAACAGGGCCTAAAGAGAAGTTAAGTTTTGAACCAAGGGGTGACCAAGGTGTCCTAAACCCCACCAGTGTCCATCAGAAGCCCAGAATGCAGGATTAAAGTGCCATAAATACAACACAGGGAAATGCACTTGGAATGCAAAGATCAAATCTGCATCCTGAAATAGCCATAAATCACCTGGCCAAGGCCTTTCACTCCCAGCCCCAGAATTATTCCCACTCCATCAAACAACTCCTTTCATCAGCTCCATCTTCAGATAATTTATGGGCTCTCCTTCCTGTCTGCTTCTCCTCATCTCCATAGAGACAAATGGATTTGGGACAGCATGGGAGAATTTCACTCCATGCATTGTTAGAAATCTTCTAATTTCCAGCCTTGCTCCACTCAGGGCTGGTTTATATCTATTTGATCTATTTCCATGTTATCCCTTAATAGCTTTTCCACATTGGATATTATCCCCCAGATGTGTTTCTATTAAGAGCCATCACCCAGCCCCTCCAAGTCATTTTGCACTGTTGACAAAGCAAAGCTTTCCAAGTGTGCTTTCCCAAGGCAGGTGCTCCAAGCTCCCTGATCCATCATTCCTCTTTCCTTGTGCAACTCAAAACTCATTCTTAGGCCAAACCCATTAATTGGATAATCTGATTCTTCTTGTGAATTAAAACTGAAGAAAATCAAAACATTTTTGTCTCCTGAGAAGGGAATGTTTGGGTTTGTTTTTCCAAAATACTTCTTTGGATCATTTGTTTTCTTTTCAATTCCCTCAAAAAAGTTTAAAACTCCCTAAAATTGGAATTCAACTTTTTCTTTTATCAAAACAGAATAGTCTGCTTGATCCAATTTTTTTTTCCAGTGTGGGAAATGAAAAGAAAATTCATTTCCATTTCACTTTGTGGAATCATGGAGATGGGAATTAAATGAGAAATGAGTTCTGGACCCTTCAAGTGTTCTGGTTCCCTGGTGAAGTGGAAGATGTTCCTCCCAAAGCTCCTGCAGGCAGGAGCACAGGTGGCACTGCCATCCCAGAGGTGGGGAGGGACTGGGACCAGCACAGGCTTGCTGGCATCCCCTGGGAGCTGGGAGATCCACCCTTTCCCCAGGGAGAAGTTCCTATTTACAAAAATCCAGGGCAGATTCCTCAGCAGATTCAATCTTTGCCAACACGTGACTCAGCTGCTCCTGGCTGGAGCCTCACTCTGTGTCCCAGGAAATCACTGCTCTTCCTCATTGCCAGTCTGGGAGCAGATGGAGCTGGGGCCGTGTGTCTGTAACCCCTGGATCCAGGGCTGGCATCTGGGGGCTTTTTCCACCTGGGGGGACCCCAATCCTGCCCAGGGTGGGGAGCTCGTGGAGGGCTGGGATGGGAATTCTGTGCCTGGGCACTGCTCCAGCCCCTGGGTCTGGGAGCTCAATCCTCTGACCCATCCTGGCAAGGCCAGGCTGTGGAAATTACCCCTGAAAAACCTTTTAATTTCTTGATAAATTCTGCTCCTTCAGGATCCCCTTTGCCCACATTTCTGCTCAGAAGGTCCCAAGCAGGCTCTTTCAGCTGGATCATGGCTGGATCCCTGCTGTCTCCCAGCTCTTCTTGCCTCTCACCTGCACCCCAGACTGATCTTATCCCTCCCTTTTCCATCTGCTCACAAACTCTCACCTTTACACTTCAAGCTTCTCAAGCTGTTTCTTTTTTGCTCTCCTGCAAACACCCCCATTCCCATGGAACAGCCTCAAAATCTTGGCATTTTCCTTCCCTGTTCCTGCATTTCCCTCTTTCAGTCTTCATCTTTAGGTGTATTTTCAGCACTTATCAATTTAAAATGAATTCCTGCTCCAGTCCTTTCAGTGGAGAGCTATGGAGAGATGGGTTCATCAATCCTTAGGCAGATAAAAGAATCCTTTTTACCAGCACTACAATCCACAGACAAAGAGAAAAGGGACAACAGGAAGCTCTAATGTGGAGTCTCCCAGCATGTCCCACTCTCCATTATCCCAGTGGAGAAGAAAATCAGAGCTTTCAGGACGGGATTTGTGAGATCAAATGTAGGCAATCATTTTAATTGGAATTAATTGCACTGCACTGGAAGTGTTGACTCCACAGAAGCCTCTGAGGGAGACGTGGATGTGGAACAGAACAGATCCAGGTGCCCTGACCCAGATTCCCTGGATTGGACTGGGATGGACTCCACAAATGGAGCTGGAGGCCAGGCCAGCAGATCCCTCACCCCCAGCAATGGGCACAGAAATGGGAAAGGGAGGGAGCAGTGAATTCCTGCCGTTAGGAAAGGGCTCCCTGCTGGAGTCAAGGACAACGTGGATCATGGATGGATCATTCTCCTTCATGGGAACATTCTGGGGAGCTTCTCCCTGAGAAGAGGACTCTTGTCCCCAGTTTGGTGTCTCCACCCTGAAGGAGGCTGGCTGTGCACCAGGGCCCTGTGCTGGCTGCCAAAGGAATCAGCCTTTGGAAGCACTGGAATGGGGCTTTGGAGGAGAGGGTTGGGCAAGAGGTTTAGGGAAGCTCAGGGAGTGTCCCTCCCTTCCCACCCTTTCCACATCCTCCTGGTGCCTCCTGGAGCAGAGCCCATCCTCCAGCTACAGGGTGGGGGCTGAGGGTGAGGTCTGGGATCAGAAAGACAGGGATCCTTTCCTTTTGGGGATCCTTTCCTTTTGGGGATCCTTTCCTTCTGGAGATCCTTTCCTTCTGGGGATCCTTTCCTTCTGGAGATGCTTTCACTATGAGGATCCTTTCCTTTTGGGGATTCTTTCCTTTTGGGGATTCTTTCCCTGTGGGGATATTTTCCTTTTGGTGATCCTTTCCTTCTGGGGATCCTTTCCTTCTGGAGATCCTTTCCTTTTAGGGATCCTTTCCCTTTGGGGATCCTTTCACTATGGGGATCCTTTCCTTTTGAGGATCCTTTTGCTATGGGGATCCTTTCCCTGTGGGGATCTTTTCCCTGTGGTTCCAGAAATTCCTTTTGCACAATTCTCCCTCCCCTTCCTCTGAGGCAGCAATTCCACTTCCCAGGAGTGTCGAGGTCACGGCCTGAAGCTCTCTTGGCTTGTGCATTGATCCCTTTGGACACTGGGAGTCCCAGGTCCTTCACAAAGCCCATGGAGATGCCTCTGGAAGCTGCAGGAATTTTGGATGCAAGCTCTGCACAAAGTGACTCATCCAGGCTGGGCAGATCAGCCCATTTTTATCACCATCTCCTCCTCTTCAATCCCCAAAATAAAGTCTCCTCATGGGTGACTTGAGTGAAATCCTCAGGATGTTCCTCATGCTCTGCCCTTTCCTCATCTTTTCCAGGTTCCCTCCAGGAGCAAGTTCCCACTAAAGTCCTGTTCCCATGAGATTTTGTTCTGGCTTCAGGCATCCTGCTACAAATCCCAGGAAAACATTTCTTCTCCTGCCCCACTCCTGAAGGAGAGCCTGGGCCCCACAGATTTGTTGATGGAGCAACAAAGATTTTCCCAGTTTCTCAGGGAAACAGCCTGGAGGAGGTTCCAGTTCAATATCAGGGAAAATTCATCCCTGACAGGGTGATTAAGGCCTGGGACAGGCTGGGGTGGAGTCCCCATCCCTGGAATTGTTCAGGAAAGGAGCAGACGAGGCTGGTGGGTGGTTGAGTGGATTTGGGGATATTCAATAAAAGGTTGGATTGATGAGCTTGGAATTCTTTTCCAACCACAGTGACTCTGTGATTCCATGTCTGCTGAAGCTTCCAGTGATTCTCGTGGATCTTCTGTCCAGCTCTTCACTGGCACAGGAAACGATTTCCCAAGTTACCATGGAGATGAGAGCCATGGAAAAGAACTCAGAGCAGATCTTGGGATGCATCCCAAGTGAGCTCCTGTTGGCTCTCCCAAACAAAGGGAGTATAATGATGCACAGGATTGGAATAAAACTATGGAAATTATTGATATAAACACTGATATCCCAGGGATGTGAGGGAGGCCAAGGAGCAAATAGAAAGAGAAGTTTCCAACTGGGAAGTGAGGGAAAACTGAAGTTTTTAGAGATCCATGATGGACAAAGGGGTATAATCTCGAAAATGCCTTTGGGATTTTTTTTCAGACATTGGCTGCTTTAATTAAAGTGATTGATTCACTGCAGAAATATGTCAGAAATCACCTTTCCTTGATAAAAGTCTTCCTAATGGGAGAATATCACTCATGTCCTGAGGCTAATTAGTGTCAGGAAGGAGTGATCCCTGGGCCTGATGGGGTCCTCCTGTAAGGAGAAGCTTTACCCAGATTTTCTGGGATATCCTTCCCTGGCAGGGTGGGCAGGCCCTGGCACAGGGTGCCCAGAGCAGCTGTGGCTGCCCCTGGATCCCTGGCAGTGTTCAAGGCCAGGTTGGACACTGGGGCTTGGAGCAGCCTGGGACAGTGGGAGGTGTCCCTGCCATGGCAGGGGATGGGATTTAAGGTCCTAAGTGAAAGGACTCAGCAGGGTTTTCAGGTCACTGTGGGCCAGACAATACTGGCCATCCCTGAATCCTGATGGCAGCACAGCACAGCTTCCCACCAGGAACTGTTCCTCATGTCCTCTGGAGGCTGCAGGTGACAATTCTGTCCTGGTGACAGAGCCAGGAGGTGACAGTCACCAACCTAATGGCAGCACCAAACCTGGCTGAATCAATCCTCCAGCTGGCTCCTACCTGAAGTGACAACTGTTCAGTGCAGTGGCACCTGTCGGGTGTGACACCTCCCAGGTGTTCCAGGAGGTGCCAGCAGGGGCTCGGGACACTCCGAGGTCAAGCAGAGGATTGGGAAGCCGATGTGCATCTGGCATTTCCTGGGATACCCATCCCCAGCCTCCACCCTGACACAGGCTCTGCAAGGCTGAGACCCTGCCAAGCTCAGTTCCAGGCTGGGATTAAAAGGCTCCATGATAATTCATCCTGGGAAACTGCATCAAGCCAAGGCACAAGGAGAACATCCCCAGATTTATTTTTTTTCCCCTCCCAGGGAACAATTCCTTCCCAATATCCCATCCAGCCCTGCTCTCTGGCAGTGGGAAGCCATTCCCTGTGTCCTGGCACTGGCTGCCCAGGTAGAAATTCCAGGGTGTTGTTCAAGAGAGCTGTGGTTCCCATCGAGTGATTTTGTATTCCTGGGGCCTGAAGGAGAGTTTGGCATCAGCTCCAGCAGAAGCTCTGGGCCAGACTCTCCTGATGCTGATGGCACAGACAGATTTACCTTCCCAGGGGGAAGAAAGGACTCGTTAAAATGAGAACAGGACAAGCCAAAGCTGCTGAGCTAACCACAGAAATGAAAAGGGCTTTAGGGAAGGGTGAATGGAAAGCTCATGGAATCATGGAACATGAAAATTTTAGGTGGAAAGGACCTTAAAGTTCATCCAGTGCCACCCCTTTCTCTGGTGGAACTATCCCAGGGTGCTCCAAGCCCTGCCCAACCTGGCCTTGGACATTTCCAGGGTTGGAGCAGCCACAGGGAAATGTGCTGAGCCTGAGTGATGACACCACCAACCCTTTGTGGGTTTTCACACTGACTCACCCCAATGACAAGAGATGCTTCCCTCTCAAAAAAAAAAAAAATTCTTTTTTTTTTTAAAGGTGCTTCAATCCATTCTTCATGGTTTTGAAAGAAAAATAATACCAGGTAAAATTCTATAGAATGTAAAAGATTTGATTCCATTATGCCAGAAGACACTGCCAGCCATACATTCATACATTTTATCTCACTCCATTACTGCTCTGTCAAGGAATCATATAAATGAATAGGATCCAATGAAGGCCCTATAAAGTGAAATAAAAGCTGGATGCAGCTCACATGGGGAAATGTGGGATTTTGAGACAGTATGAGACAGCTGAGAATCAAATGTGCTCTCGAAAAAAAATTCTCTCTGGGGAAGAAAGAGGGAGAGAAGAGAAAATTGTTGCTTCACTGCCACACACAGAAAGCTGGAGATTATTTTAGGGAAGAGCTTGCACAAGCTGCTCCTTCAGAACCTGCAGGATGGAAGAAATCCTGAATAACTTCTCTGCTGAGGGCTGTGATTATTCTGTCCTTTGTATGGCACATCCTTCAAATCCCTGCACAGGTAGAAATCATGGAATCCTGGAATTGTTTGGGTTGGCAAGAACATTAAAGCCCGTCCAGTGCCACCCCTGCCATGGGCAGGGACACCTCCCACTGTCCCAGGCTGCTCCAAGCCCCAATGTCCAACCTGGCCTTGGACACTGCCAGGGATCCAGGGGCAGCCACAGCTGCTCTGGGCACCCTGTGCCAGGGCCTGCCCACCCTGCCAGGGAACAATTCCTTCCCAATATCCCATCCAGCCCTGCCCTCTGGCAGTGGGAGCCATTCCCTGTGTCCTGTCCCTCCATCCCTTGTCCCCAGTCCCTCTCCAGCTCTCCTGGAGCCCCTTTAGGCCCTGGCAGGGGCTCTGAGCTCTCCCTGGATCCTTCTCCTCTCCAGGTAAACACCCCCAGCTGAAATACACATTCCAAAAATTATGTCAGGAAAATTGAGACACCAAGCCTGTTTATGCAGGTTTTTTCATCTTCAAAAGAAATCCCAACCTCATTAATGAGTGCCTGAAAGATGTGAGACAGGAAAAGCTGCTGTTCTGGGTCCCTGAATCCAGAAAAATCCAGGAGCTGTGGCTGGAGCAGGGATTCCTGAGTCAGGAATGTGCCCACAGGAACCAGGAGCTGCACTCTTGTGACCTGGAGAGGTCACATTGGACAGGTGACCTGCTCTTCCCATGCTCTGCCCCGTGTCCAGCAGGAGTGGGATGGGCACTCTGGGGTGACCCCCATCGGCACACGGAGCTGCTCCAACACTCTGCAATTCGGGATAGAATTCCAGCAGAGTGGAAGCAGCCTGTGCTGAGAACTCTCATGTTCCACAGCTCCTCCCCACCCAGCCCCTCCAAACAGCAGGGATTTGTTCTCCAACATTTGCATTCCCAGGGCTGAGTGGGCTCTGCTGGATCCCATGGGAATGAGAGCCTGTTCTTCCCACCTCGAGATGAGACAGCTCCTCTGGAAACACTTTTTCCTTGTTTAATTTGCTTCTTGTCACTGGAAAACTGCCTTTCCACGGGAGTTGGATTTTAATGGGGATTTCTTGGGTTTTAATGGGGATTTCTTGGATGGCTGCAGGAATTCTGCAATCCAGGAGCTTCCTGTGGCCTCTAGGGTCTTGGAAAGCTTCTGGGTCAGATGAGGAGTGAGCTGATTCCCAGTCTCATCCCGAGGTTTTGCATCTGGTTTCTAAATATTGCAGCGTTCTCCTCTCATTTAAATTCCTCCCAGTTTGAGGGGTTTGGAATCAGCATAAAGAGCAAAGGGAAAAAGGAAAAACAAGGAGAAGATGTGGGAAGAGCTTCCCAAGAGGCTGGGCAGTGACAAGGTCCTGGAGCTGCCAGGATTTATCCCGAGTATCCCAGAGTGTCAGTGCTGAGGTCACTGGCACTGTCACCAAGGAGTTTCCCTGGACCATCCCACCCTGGGTGACCTCGGCCATGGCTCTGGGAGTGATGGGGCTGAAGGCTGGGACGCTTCTCCCTTGGATTGGGAATCTTTGCCCTGGAGTGAGCTCTGAACCCTGTCAGTCCTTTTCCAGAAGTTCTTTTCCATCTCCCAGAGATCTTGTGGCTGCTTTGGTGATCTCTGTGGGCACCAGCCCAGGAGTGTCACTTCCAACACCACTTCCCCAGAGACATTCCTGGGCTGGAAATCAAGGGAAGGAGAACCCCCAGAACTGCTCTGGGTGCTGCTGGAAGTGAGGATGGCTGGGTTGGAAGTGAGGTGCCATGGAAGGGCTGAAGCATGGAATGCTGGGATAACCAGGGGGATGGGAAGGTGTCCATCACTTTTGCATCTGGACAACATCAGGGATGCTGCCATTTAATATAAACAGGAATTTTGGCATCTGGAATTCCGCTATGACCAATTTAACTGGGAGACTTCTCCTGAGAAAATCCCAGTCCAATTCCACTCAGGAAGCTCTGCCCAACTTCTGGATAATTTCACCTTCTGCCTCTCTAATTTTTTCCATAAATTCAGCATGAAGAATTAAAATGGGAATTTCTTCCTGGAGAGTCAGGAAGGGAGGCTGGCAAGACTTTCCTAGAAAGGAGCAGGATGGGGGGGGTGGGGGGTGGGGGGTGGGGGGTGGAAATGGGCCCAAAGGCAGGAAAGACAGGGTTAAACCTCACTCAAGGTTAGACCTGCTCCCAGGGTTAAATCTGCTCCCAGGTTTAAACCTCACTCAGAATTAAACCTGCTCCCAGGATTAGACCTGCTCGCAGGGTTAAACTTCATCCATGATTAAACCTTCACCCAGGGTTAAACCTCAACCAGGGCTAATCCTGCTCCCAGGGTTAAACCTCACCCAAGGTTAGATCTGCACCCAGGGCTAATCCTGCTCCCAGGGTTAAACCTCATCCAAGTTAGATCTGCAGCCAGGATTAAACTTGCACCCAAGGTTAAACCTGCTCCCAGGGCTGGACTTGCACCTAGGGCTAAAATTTATGCACAAGTAATGCTGCTCCCAGGGTTAAACCTCACCCAGGGCTAATCCTGCTCCTAGGGTTAAACTTCACCCAAGGTTAGATCTGCACCCAGGATTAAACCTGCACCCAGGATTAAACCTACACCCAGGGCTAAACCTGCTCCCAGGATTAAACCTTACCCAGGGTTAGACCTACACCCCAGGCTGAACTTGCACCCAGGGCTAAACCTCGTGCAGTGCTAAACCTGCACACAGGTTTAAACCTGCCCCTGGGCTTTGCTAAAGGACTTTAAGCTGATGTTTGCCAAGCCCTCAGGCTCAGCCTTTGCTGTGCTCTTCCCAAACATTTCCCTCAGTTTGTGTTTGCTGGGATATTTTGGGAGGGAGCCTTTGCTTTTTTCCTTCCTGAACTGGCCCAATATTTGCATTTCATTATCCCTTATTTGCATTTCAGGTGTTGCTGGAGGTAATTTGCTCTCCTCTCTTCCACCTCTGGAAAAAGTTCCAGGTTGTATCCTTGGAAATTGGAGTCAATCCTATAGGGCAGGTGAGCTCTCCTTAAAATACAGCTGCAAACCCAGGGAATTTGGGAGAGGGAGCTCAGAAGTGAGAAATGCTCCAGGCATGAGGGCCAGGAAATAGGACAGGGATCTTAAAGTGAACTGGATAAGGGAGGTTTTTTTGGGAAAAAATAACATAAGGAAAAAGTAATTCCAGAGGATTTGTGGGAGTAGCACAAGGAAAATTTATTGAGTGTATCAGGTCAAACCATCCCAGTGCAGGGAAGCTGATCCATGAAAAGGGAATGGAAACTGGGCCAACTTGGAGGAAAAAAATCCCACAGAAATAAGAGGAACATTTCCAGGTGTAAAAATCAAGGGAAGGGCAGGAGAAAGAAAACAAGGAGCAGGGACATGAGGAGTGCTGAGAAAGCACTGCAGGCACCTAAATCAGGAAAAATTCATCTGCTACTCCTTGGGTAGGGAAAATTCCCAAGGGAAGGCACAAAGGGAAGGTTTTGGTGCCTTCCCTCTGCCTTTGCAGAGCTGGAACGCTTGGGAATGAGGCAGAGCTGTGGGAATGGAGCTGGAACAGGAAAAAGCAGGGAGGAGATCCAGAAATTTGTGATTCTCACATGCTCTGAACCTGCCACAATTCAGCCCTGAGTATTCCAGGCAGGTCTGAGCTGCTCCTTCCCATCTCCAAGAGCATCTGGAGAAAGAGGAGAGAGGCTGCTGGATTCTATTTCCATTTCTGGAGGCAGAACACCAAGAAGCCTTGGGAGGAGGGAGATCCATGGGTTAAGAGGGGAATTCAGCCTGGAAGGGATCTCAGGGGGTCCCTAATCCTCTCTCAAGCCCAAAGCACAGTGAGCCACGAGATCAGGACAGCTTGGGCTTGGCTTTAGCCAGTTTGGGCTTGGAAATCTGCAGGGATGGAGCTTCCCAAGCTGCTGCAGTGACAGGATCAGAGGCACAGGGATCAGCTGTGATGATGCTCAGAGGTCTCTGTTATCTGGTAGCTTTGAGGGCTCCCCCTCCATCTCTAATTTGCAGCTGAATATTTTGGGGACTCAAATTTGCATTTTGGGGTCTCAATTTTGGAATCAGCCCCAGCACCAGGAGCTGCACATTCCCACAATCCAGGGTGTCCCAAACCACGGCTCTCCTGGGAAATGGGAAAAGAGCCTCACTCTGCCTCTCCTCCACACACCAAGGAGGGGGGAGTGGGGATTGCAGATGATTTAGGGGATAAACATCCATGTTCTTACTGTGTTTTCCATGATGGATAAATCCTGGATTGCCTAAGGATCCATCCTGCTGCATCCTGGCCCTGTGTTCTCATTTCAAGCCCTTGCTCCTAAAAAAGTTCTTCCCAAATTCATGAGCAGCTCTAACAGAGGAGATCAAATCATTAAATCATGGAAGGGTTTGGGGTTTTTTATAGGGACCATATTGGATTGGATTGCATGAAGGAAAACCCTTTTCCAGGGGTATTTTACAGGGAGGAGCAGTCTGGATCTGTTCCAATCTGAATTAATCAGCAGCAGACACTTGTCTGACATTAAAACTCCAACCCCAAGTGCTGCATCCATCACATTTCTCTTGGGAAGAGATTAAAACACAACAGGAAAAACTGCAGGTTTCCCTCCATCCAAAAACCAGGGGGTTTATTCCTTTATTTTGAAAGCTTTGTAAGCAGATCCAAAGCCCACCTTGACCATGCTGGAAACTGATCTGGAAGAGCCAGGAATCCTTTCCAAAGGGATCATTTCCTGCAGGAACCACCACACGTGGCTGGGCTGTTTTGTTTCCCCAAACATCCAAAGTTGCTTCCTTGCTTCCCTATCATGGACCATTTGTTTGCCAACAGTGATCAGGAAACAGGGAAGGTCTTCCCTCCTCCTGCATCCTGCTGGGAATGGCTCCAGCTGCTCCCAGGAGCTGGCCAGCTTCCAGCCCACCAGCATTTCAGCTGAAGTGAATGAGCTTGGAAAAAAAATTCAAGCATCTGGTGTAGATTATCCAATTTCTATCCCTCTTTCATTTGGCAGCCAGGAGCTCTGGCAGCTGGGCCTCAGAAATTGTGGGAGCTTTGACCTCCTTTAAAAACCCTTTGGATTGGGAATTCTGGGTTTTTTCCTCCCTCTCTGCCCAGCTCAGGCTGGTTTAGGATTTCAGAGGCTGCCCCAAAATAAAAAATTCTAGTCCAGCGCTGCCAGCTGGGAGCTTCCAGAGGGAAATTATTCCTTTAATTCCTGGGGAAGATGGAATTTGTGGGTGTCCTACAAACTTTGTCCATTATCCACCTGCCTGTGCTGCTCCATTAGGAGAATTAAACTCCAGTTTTGGTTTGGGGTGAGTGGCTCTGAGCCCCAGCAGCAGCTGGAGTATCCATGGTGGGCTCTTCCATCCCACTTTGCTCCTCAATAGCCACAGTGAACTCCAGGGAATGTGCTGGGATGAGTTTATAGGGCTGCAGCCCCATGGCTGGACTTGGGATTAAGTGTCCCAACTCCATCCTGCCCCTGTTCCACCTCCTGCACCCCAGCCTCCACCAGCCCTCCCTGATCCCACTTTTCCTTTTGGAGGAGCAGAGCCACAAACTCACCTTTTAGAGTCCATTTTCCCCATTTCCTAATTTCCCTATTCCTTCCCTGTTTCTGAGGGACAGGGGAATGTGAGACCTCCCTGCTCTGCTCCACAGCCCCACTCAAATATATTTTGACATCCCCCAAGTTATTCTCAGCAAGCCTTTATTTATTTAGTGGGAGTGAAGGATTCATTCCCCCCTGGCCTAAGGGAGCTCAAGGATTCCCACCCACAGCTGAGCCCCTGCACTTCATTCTCTGCTGCTGGAATTGTTTGCATCCATTCTGGAGCTATTGCATTTCATTGCTGCCCAATAGATTTTTATTTGGGTATGAAATCAAAATGTGACAGCACATGGAAAGTTAAGGAATGGAGAAATCCATAAATTACTTTTATACAGCAGAGCTGATGTGAGTGTGCTGCTCTGGCCTTAACCAGTGCTCAGCCAAACTCAAGGTTAAGCTTGGTTTTAAGGGGTGCACAAATCACCCTGAGCTTTCTCTTCCCTAAGCATCCTTTCCTAATAATACTAATTATTAGCCAGGAATGTTTGTACACCACCAGTTCTGTCCTTGGAGCCCTGCTGGGCCTGGGCTCCCACCCAGTTCATGGTTCCTCCACCTTCCATGGGTGGAAATTACTTGGAGATGTTCCAGCGTGGTGGGTGATGTTTCTGATGGACAACAGGAATTTGGGAAGTTGTGTGGGACTGGAAAGGATGGGAGATCAGGCAGGAGCTGCTTCTCCTCACAGGAAACACATGGACAGACCCTTCCTGGAGGCTTCCATTCCCTCCTCACCAAGAACTTGTGGAAATGGAAAGAGGATCATGGAATCATGGAATGGTCTGGGAGGGAAGGGACCTCACCCAGTGCCACCCCTGCCATGGGCAGGGACACCTTTCACCATCCCAGGATGTTCCAAGCCCCAACCTGGCCTTGGGCACTTTCAGGGATCCAGGGGCAGCCACAGCTGCTCTGGGAATTCCAGCCCAGCCCCTGCCCACCCTGCCAGGGAACAATTCCTGCCCAATATCCCATCCAGCCCTGCCCTCTGGCAGTGGAAGCCATTCCCTGTGTCCTGTCCCTCCATCCCTTGTCCCCAGTCCCCCCCAAGCTCTCCTGGAGCCCCCTTCAGGCACTGGAAGGCCACAATAAAATCTCTTCTCCAGGCTGAACAATCCCAGTAGCGTTAAAAGCCATCTCTTTTTTTTCCATTAAGTTAAAAAATACATTCATTGGATTTTTAAATATTTGTATTAATTATTCCAAGTCATTTGCTGTATTCCATGATTAATAATTCTGGCAAAGTTCTTCCAAAGTCCCTCTTTTGCTATATTTGACTTTTTTGGAGCCATTACCTTGAGGGATTCTGGTCCTCAGCTCATACCTGAGGGGGACGAGGACAGGGAGTGATTCAAGGGATCTGAGGGATATGAAGACAGGCTGGGACAGCAGGGTTTGGGATTTCTAAGCTGTTCCTCTGCTCCATGTGGACCATAAGGGATGCATTGGCCACTAATGAAGGATTTTACCCCAACAGAGCAGTGTGTGAGCAGCAATGGTGGGAATTATCCACCTGGATCATCCTGCCCCCCACCCTGCTCCCAGAGCTCCGAGCAGCTGGAGAGGAGCATTCCAAGGAATCTCCCTGCCTGGAAATCCAAGGGCTTTGGATCAGGCATTGCAGCCATGGAGCCTCCAGCAGGGCAGGGGAGCAGTGACAGCCAGGGTGTGCAGAGCCCTCCATGGGAATCCTTGGAGATGGGAAGGGGAGAGCACGACCTGTCCTGTCAAAGGGAATGGGCTGGAGGTGGGAAGGAGCTGGAGCCTCCTCCCCCTCATCCTCCCCGGGTGTGGCTGCTCCCACCAGGGATGGGATACAGCTCTGGTGATCCCAATTCCCAACATGTCAGGAGGAAAGGATTCAAAGCTGTTGGGAATTTTTGGTTGTCTCACTTTGATTTCTTCTGTTTTTTCCACTAATTTCCCTTGAACCAGAATCCCTGGATCAGTTCCAAGGCAAACTGACATCAAGCCCTTGGACATCCTCCATGAAAGGCTCAGATCCATGGGAATGATCCCTTTATTATTATTATAATTATTATTTGCATTACTCTATTGGCCTGTGGGAGGTGGAACTGAGGACAAACATCCCAGGAAAACAGCTCAGGAAGGAGAGACAAATCAGGAGCAGAGCCTGGATTTCTCCATCATTCCCTCAGTCTCTCATTTTCCAGTTTTACCTTTTCCCAGCAGAGAAGACTCCGAGGGAGAGGAGCTTCCTCCAGCAGAACAGTCGGAGGCAGGAGAAAAGCAGGATTTTTTGGGGGGATTGCTGCTGAGGAGGTGAAGGTCAGGAGAGCCTTTGGGAAGGCTGGATGAGGTTCCCAGCATGGAAACACCTGGCAGCTCTTCCCAAGGGCATGGGGGCTCCCACAGCCACAGCAACCATTGGCCTTGGATTTGGGAGTGAAAATCAGTGGGGAAAAAAACCCAAACCACAGTAAACAGCCCCTGTTCCCAATGTTCTCATGAATTGCTCCCCAGTTCCTGGAGCCTCCTGCTGCCAGGCAAGTGCTGAACTCTGGATGCTGCTCTGAGCTCATGGATTGATGGATCCTGAGCCTCGGGACAGCACAAGGAGAGGAAAATGCTCCAGGAATGCTGGAGGAGGCAACCACAGCCACAGAGTGTGTGTGGAGTTTGCTTCTGTCCACACAAAAATGTTCCAGTGGTTTTGGTTAAATCTGGATTTCCTTCACTGTTTTCCAGCATTCCTCAGAGAAGTGAGATGCAACTTTTCAGGGAAAAAGAGGGAAGAGAGCAATTGAACCCATTTGTTTCCCAAGGTTTTAGACTTTTTTTACCAAACAGACAACATTTTGCACAAGAAAAAGAGAACAAAAGGAATTTATATGGGATCAGCATCCAGCCTTTCTTCTGGAAATCTGGGATTTAGCAGAGCTATCCCTGGAGAAGGAATTGCACCTCTCCTGCTTGCTCTGCTTGTATGGTTCCCAAATCAAATCCTCACTTCCAGCTGGGAATGTCCCCCATGTCCAGGGAAGGAAGGAGGGTCTGTCCTTGGCCCATCATTCAGAACTGGGCAGGAGAGGAGGCAATTCCAACCTTTCACTGCATTTTATTCCAATAAAAATGGAATAAGAATCCTTTTCAGATTTTAGGGCTATTTAGACAGCAGATTAATACATTTTGATTCTGAAGAAAACTATTTGAGATTTCTGTCATTCATTCATCATCACAAAATCTTTTTTCCTTTTTTTTTTTTCCATGGGGAAAGTTGAGTATTTTCAGGAGAAATTAAATTGTGCTGAAAACCCAACAAAGGAAAGTTTTGATAAGAAAAACACAGCCTGGAACTTGCTGACATCCAGAATTCTCCAGGTTCCAACTTCAGGACAGGGCCCCCAGGCAAATCCTGCCAGGATTTGGGACAGGATGGGAATTCCAAACAATTCCCATGGGTGTTTTGTGCAGAGGAAATGGGATCATCCAGGGCTCCTGGGCTGAAGGGCCCAGACCTGCTGGGTTTCCTCTGCCTTCATCCATACTTGGGATCCCTGGAGAAGAAAGCTTTGGATTGGACAGGATTCCTCTGATGATGGATTTGTTTTCAACATCAGGGATGGCCCTGGATCCCTGGCAGTGTCCAAGGCCAGGCTGGACACTGGGGCTTGGAGCAGCCTGGGACAGTGGAAGGTGTCCCTGCCATGGCAGGGGTGGGATGGAATTAGCTCTGAGGTCCCTTCCCACCCAAACCATTCCATGATTCCATGATCTTGGGGTGCCTCTGTGGGCACATCAACTCATGGAATGGGACAATCCACAATCCTGTGTCACTTCACCTTTCAGCTGCTCCAAACAGCTCCAAACCAAACCAGCCTGAACCAAATCAATGCATAACCACTGGGATGCCTCAGTTCTGCTTCCCATTCCATTTCTTCCAGGGAAGAGACAGTCTGGAAGCTTTTGGGTCCAGGATATGATTGGAAGCCCCCTATTATTTGTGTTTCCCCGTTTTCAGGTTCAGTTTTTGCCACCCCTCACAGTTCTGATGCTCACTCCATCCTGAGCCACCTCAGAGCTGTGCCCAGCAGGAGAACAGGGAATTGCCTTTAGTTAATGGTTGTCACCATATGGATCACTGAGAGCATCCACTGAGGATTCTGCTTGCTTCTTCACATCCCTTTTTTCACAGTTTGAACATCAGATCCCAGAATCCCAGGATGGGTCAGGATGGAGGGACCCCAGAGGGTCACTGGTGTCACTGGTGCCACCTCCCTGCTCCAGCAGGGCCATCCCAGAGCTCAGGACACAGCATTGTGTGCACACAGCTCTGCAATATCCCCAGAGGAGACCCCACAGCCTCTCTGGGCTCTGCTCAGGGCTGGGCACTGCCCGGGGCAGAAGTTCTGCTCCTGTGCAGGGGCAGCTCCTGGGCTCAGCCCCTGCCCGGGGCTCTGGGGCCATTGCTGGGCCTGGAGCAGAGCCTGGGGCTGCTCTGAGCCTCCTGCACACAGGGACACACAGACAGGGACAGACAGACACACAGGGACAGACAGACAGACAGGGACAGACAGACAGAGACAGGGACAGACAGACAAGGACAGACAGACACACAGGGACAGACAGAGACACAGGGACAAACAGGGACAGACAGCCAGGGACAGACAGCCAGGGCCAGCCAGGGCTGAGGCCCCTCTCAGCTGGGGCTCCTCTCCAGGCTGAGCAGCCCCAGCTCCCTCAGCCTTTGCTGGCCCCGAGCTGCTCCAGCCCTTGCTCAGCTCCAGGAGCTCCTGTCCCTGCTGTGCTGAGGATGCAGAGCTGGGCACAGCACCCAGAGCAGCCTCCAGGGCTGGGCACAGGGCAGGATCTGAACACAGCCCAGAATGAACCATTCCCACCAAGGGCTCTTTTGTTCTTCAGAACACCCCTGGCAGTTTTGCTCCCTGAGGACGCTGCTGGGCAGTGCCAGGGCAGGGATGCTCTGCTGGAGCAATTATGGATCTGACAGTCCAAGGAGTAAAGTGGAGATCAGCTAAAAAGGGCAAAAAGTGCTCTCTGTGCTCCACATCCTGAGCAGGGAACATAAAGGGCCTGATTTAAACCCAGCAAAGGCTCCAGGAATCCATCCTGGGAAGGCAGAAGTGTCAACAAGCCGAATTCATAACCCTGGAGCCAAAGAAGGAGCCCATCAGTTGTGTCTGAAGCTGATGAGGGCACAGCTGGCCCAGGGGGATCTGGAGAATCAATAGTGCCTTGGAAGCCTTTCCTGCAGCGCTCTGCTCCCTCCTGGCCCAGCAGGAGTCAGGAACCTTTCATCCATTTTTCCTCCACACTTCCTGCACACACGTCCCAGTGGCAAAGGTCAGACATAAATATTCCAGATGAGCAAATCCAGAGATCTGTAGCTGAATTCAGGCAGCAGAATTCCTGAGGGAGTTCAAACGGGGTTTGCAGGAGATGCTGCCAGCATTCCTGCAGCACAGCAGCAATTTCAGCTCTGCCCCATGCAGGGATGGGGAAATCTGAGTTTGGGAGTTCCAGGGCACTCCATGCTGGGGGGATTCCTGCTGGAAAACTCAATCGTGGTCTCCCAAGGGATATTCATGGGAATATCCCCCCACAGCTCCTGCAAAGGGTGCATGGGGCAGGGAGACAGCAGGGACGTGTCCTACTCAATGAAGTTCAGGCTGGAACCAGCAAGGCTCTCCCCAGTTTGGACATGAATTGTCACCGCAGAAAAAGGACAGAGATGGCAGTGACACCTTACAGACCCCTGTCAGCCCTTCCCCAGCCCTCCTAGAGATCCCTGTGTGACATTTTTGGGGGATGCAGGAGAAGATTGAGCTCAACTCAACCCCAGCCCCCACCAGGCAGAGCACCCTGGAGCCAAACCAGCCCCTCGAGCCAGACCTTCCTCTCTCATCAACCCACAGAGCCCATTTGCAGCTACAACCGTGTTTGCAGCTTTCTATTTTAGCATCCAAAATGCTTGGAACAAATATTTATCCCATTAATAACTAAAATTAAACACTGGATGTTTGTTTGTGAACACGCTGGGAGGCAGCAAAGTTTGGGAGCTCCTTCATGTTCATTCCAATAATGAAGAGTGAGCAGCACCCTCAGGCACGGGGTGGGATTGTTGGGGTGTCTGGGCACGGCCAGGGGCTGGACTGGATGGTCCTTGTGGATCCCTTCCAGCTCAGGATATTCCAGGATTCTGTGCCCTACCCATGGCCCAGAGCTGAGCATTTCACAGCAGCAAAATCCTTGCTGAGGGACACTTTATCCCAGGGCTGGCATGCAGGGAATGCTGCTCTGCTATGGACTCTAGGACATGACCAACATGCCAGTTACTGCCCAGCAAATGCCCAGGTAATGCCCAGGTAATGCCCAGGTAATGCCCAGTTACTGCCCAATAAATTCCCAGTTAATACCCAGTTACTGCCCACTTACTGCCCCGTTAATGCCCAGTAAATTCCCAGTTACTGTCCAGTTACTGTCCAGTAAATTCCCAGTAAATTCCCACTTACTGCCCAGTTAATGCCCAATAAATGTCCAGTTACTACCCCGTTAATGCCCAGTTAATGCCCAGTTACTGCCCAGTAAATGCCCAGTAAATTCCCAGTAAATGGCCAATAAATGCCCAATAAACGTCCAGTTACTGCCCAGTTACTGCTCCGTTAATGCCCAGTTAATGCCCAGTTAGTGCCCAAGGAGCACAGGGCAGGTCGGGCTCACCCAGAGCCTGCTCTGCTCCTCCTCTGCTGGTTCACTGTCCCACTCCTCACCGCATTCCCAGTCACCCCTAAAGGCAGCAGCCCCCTGTGTCGCAGCCGCTCGTTAAGGACACCCTGCATTAATTAGGAACCATGAAAAGCCGGTGGCTGCGCACGGGCTCTGAACATCTCCCTTTAATGTTTTACTGTCCTCATTGAAGCACAGGAGCCCTGAGCAAATCGCCATCTTAATGACCACATCATCATCATCATCATCATCATCACGGTGAAGTCATTAGGAGGGGATGGGAGCAGGGGGACCCGAGCCATGAATAACAGAGGGATGAGCAGCCCTGCCCGGGGCTCAGCACGGTGATGCTGCTGTGCTGGAGACACCCTCGGGGACGTGTTTGTCCTGCAGGGTGACAGGTGACAAAGCAGAAACACCGGCTGGAATGGCGGGGCGAGGCACAGCCCTAGAACGGAATGATCAGCTCCGCATTAATTGATGTAATGGTCCTATCAAAGTGCCTTTATTTAATAGCCCGGGATTGATTGCTCCTGTTTCCTACAATTCCATCATCTCTCCTGCCAGGAATAAAAGCAGGCAATGGACTTTTAAACCCAGAGCAAATGGCATTTTCTGTGCTGTTCCCCGGCACTGCTGCAGGGACAGTATGAGTGGCTCTTGGTTGAGGCTCTGTGACAAGGAGCCTCCATCTCCTCTGTTGGCGTCTCCAAAGTGGGACGAGCTCCAAAGATAGCCACAGACATGACAGCCTGTCGGGAAGCACAAGCTGCTCCAGCCCAGCCTGTGACAGAGCACCACGGACAGCGACAATAAATAATTGACAGCGCTGGGGATTAATGGAAGTGTCAGAGGACGGGAACCTCGGCCAGGGCTGCATCCAAGGTCTCTGCAGGGATGGAAAAGCTCCACATTCCCAGTAAACTCAGAAATTCTGGGAGGCACCTGGGGTTGGGGAGCCCTCATGTGCCCCGCAGATGTCCCCCATGCCCTGTCATCACCTGAATGTGGAAATGCTGCATTAGTTTGGTGTCACTTTTAGACTCCAGTCAGGCCTGGGCAGGATCCTTCTGGTTTATTTTTAAATGAACCTGTGTGTCCCAACCCATGGCTCTTACCTGCTGTAGTTACCAAAATCACAAAACCCTGGAATCTCCTGAGCTGGAGGGACCCACAGGATCCTGGATCCAGCCCCTGTCCCTGCACAGACCCCCCAACAATCCCAGCCTGTCCATCCCTGGCAGCGCTGTCCAAACGCTCCTGGAGCTCTGGCAGCCTCGGGGCCGTGCCCATTCCCTGGGGAGCCTGGGCAGTGCCCAGCACCCTCTGGGGGAAGAACCTTGCCCTGAGCTCCAGCCTGAGCCTGCCCTGGCCCAGCTCCAGCCCTGCCCTGGGTGCTGTCCCTGTCCCAGGAGCAGAGATTGGAGCTGCCCCTCTGCTCTCCTTGGGATTTCCCCTGGATTGGCACCACTTGAGCCATGCTGGGATAAATCTCTGGGTTCCAGCCCCAAGTGCTTTCCCTGGATGGCCACAAAACTTGCCATAAATGTGATGTGGTAGAAATCCACCCAAGGACATGCTGAGGGAATTTGCTGTCCCAGCAGCAAGAGCTCAGGACCATGGGAGAAAGGATTTGCTCCGTTTGTATCCCATGGGAAATGGGTGCAGTCACATTCCCATGGAATGACTTGGAGCTGAGATAAAAATGTGATGGAGATGAGACACGGGAAAAATTAAACATGGGTGAGGCCACAGCTTCCACTTGGACCATGACTGAATTGGGATTTTGCAAGGCACAGGGAGCTGAGCAGTGAGGGAGATAAAAATTAATGAGGAAAATTTCTGTAATGAAATCATCAGTGAGAAAAAGGCAAAAGAGACTTTTCCTGCAGTCTTAAGCAATGATGCCCCAGGCAAAGGAATTTCCCCTGCTGTTGTTTCAGCCTTCACCAAAGGAGTTAGTGACAATGACAGGGTGAACAAACAGCTCCGGTGACAAAGGGGACAGAATTTACTCTGCAGCAGGAGAAGGATGGGACAGGGAGCTCTTAGGGCCATTAGGGAATCCCAAATTGCCTGGCCCTGCCAGCATTCTCCGAGTGGTGCTTAAAGGAGGCTGAATCAATCTCGGAGCACTTGGCTTTTATCTTAGAATGTGTGTGGAGAAAATTTGGGAGGTCTGGAAAAAATAAATGCTAAGACTGTCTTTTAAAAAAAAGGATAAAATGGGGATCTGTTGCCTGAAACACCCAGGACAAGAATGGGAAGGTATTATCTGGCAAAGTGCTTGTGAACACCTGGGAGATAACGAGGCAGGGAATTACAGCCAAGTCTGATTTGTCAAGAGCAAATCACATAAAATCAATTTAATGCCCTTTCATGGCAGAGAAAACAGGCCTCGTGCTCAGGTGAGCGGTGATGGATGGCATGGATCAGGATTCCAGTGGACAGGAAAACTCAGCTGCCCTGGGGAGAGCTCAGGGAACAGCCAGGACTGCAGGGAAACATCCCAGGATGTCCCTGTGTGCTGGGGAAGGCCAGGCACGTCCTGGAGGTGCCTGCACACACCCAGGGCTTTGCCTGCAAAGCCGAGTGTGGATGTGGCTCAGCCCAGGCTGAGCTTGGAGGTGCAGGAGTGGGAACGATCAGGAAAACAGGATTTTGGAAGGAAATCAGAATTGTTAGCGCTGGAAGTTGGGAGGTGATGAAGGGAGAGTGGTGCCACTTGGAATTGTAGGAAAGGAGCTGGCAAAGGAGGTGACAAAGCATCCTGTCACCTGAGTGTGGGAACAGGGTGACAATGGGTGCGTTGTGAGGGAAAATCCCGATGAAGAAAGAGAGTGAGGGATTTTTAGGGTGTCTCTCGCTGGGTGTTTGGTGCAAAGGTCTGAGCTGACCACACGGGATTCTCAGCTCCTGGCAGGGGATGAGCAAAATTCCAGTTTCTTCCTGCCCCGTGTGAAGGAATTCCATGATTCCCTGACACCACTGGAGCCACAAATTTCAGCCAAATGCAGCCAAACCCGTTTGTGAGACACCACTGACTTCCCCCAGGGATCTGGGAATCCTTAGGAACCTGGGCATGGCCTTTTCTCCTTTGTGGGTGCTTCACCTCCAGGCTGTTTCCCTGTCCAAATCCTGCCCAGGAATGTTCCTTGGGCATGTCCAGGGCTGTGCCTGGGGTGTGACACCACCCTTGTGCCCTGCCTCAGGATTTTAGCAATTTATTCAAATAATGAGAGAGAAGATCCCCTCTATTGTAAGCTCTGAATTTGCATAAAGAACCAAATCAGCTTTGTTTGTTTGCTGGATTCAAGAGAACCTCACTGGAGGATGAAGGTGACCACAAAAAGCTCTGAATGTGGCAATTGTGGTGCCAGGTGTCCCAGAGGTGTGGCTGTCACTGCAGGTGTCTGTGCCAGTCTCTTTTCTGTCCAGTAACTCCCGGGCATCTTCTCTCCCCACAGAATCCCAGTTTGGGTGGGAAGGGACCTTAAAGCTCTTCCAGTGCACTCCTGCCATGGGCAGGGACACCTCCCACTGTCCCAGGCTGCTCCAAGCCCTGTCCAGCCTGGCCTGGGACACTGCCAGGGATCCAGGGGCAGCCACAGCTGCTCTGGGCATCCACAATTCCTTTCCTTTCTCCGTGCTGTCCATCCTTGCTCACACTTCCCTCATGGCCCAGCATCCATGGGAGCAACAAAATGAAGTTTAGGGGAATTGTTTCTGTGGCACGGCCATGAAAGGAGGAGTTTTCTCTCGAAGCCCCAAGATTTAATAAGGAGAAATGGATCATTTCCAGGAGCACAGCAGTGGGTGAGTCACGGCTGTGACTGTGCTGGGTGACACCACTGTGATGCTGCTGCAGCTCCAGAGATGGCACCAGCCTGAAGGGGAATAAGAGCCCTGAGCTCAGCTGTCCAACCACGGGGTGGAGGGACAGGGAATGAGTGGGATGGATGTGGGATAAACAGCCCTTTGTCCTTCCGTGTAAACACAGAGTGGAGCAGGCAAATCCAATCCTGCAGCTCAGCTGTCACTGCAGACACTCCTGGCAATGAATTGTTGAGGAAATGGCTTCCCATGAGTCACACAAATGGGGAGCTGTGTGTCCCAGCAGATGCTGCTCCGGAGGGCACTCAGTGCTCTGGGCTTTGGGAAAGGAAACCCAGGTGGGGAGAAATTAAATCAAGATTTTGCTGGAGGTGTTCATCAGACTCTCTGTGCACCCCTGCAAATGCTGCATCCCTTTAGCTGATAAGATCTGATCCCAAACCTGGTGCCAGGACGCTTCCAAAAATCCACAGGAATGGAAGAGGAGATGATGCTTGATAAGAGCCCAAGGCCATCCCTCACCTCCTTCCCTCCCTCCCTGTATGACCCTGCTCCTCTTCTCCCTCACTTTGCTCCTTTGCTCTTCTCTTTTCTCCATTTCCATTCCCTTATTCCCTATTTATGCTCTAGTGAGTGAGGCTGAGCACCAGCATGAGCGTGGAGTCCAGGCCTGGTATTTTTTGAGGGAAGGTTCTGATTTGGTCTTGTCTCCTGTTGTAATTTCCTTTGGCAGTGGAAGGTTAATTGTGTGCTCCACAGAGCTCTGAGCTCCCTGATTGAGGGGGCTGTTGAGAGCTGAGTGTTGCTGCAGCTCTGATTTAGTCCTGCTCACCAGGGTGATAAATTATGGGCAGATTTGAGCCCAGAATGTTGAAGTTTGCAGGCTGCTGAACCCGTGCTCACTCTCCTGCTGCTGCACCTCCCACGTTGTGTCAGGGCTTCTCTGGGGCTCTGCTTGTCATCCTGGGATTTTGGGGCTGGGATTGAACATCTCGTTTCTTGGGATTTGAGCCTCAGATTTTCGTGGTGTCAGTGAAAACAGTTCTGGGGATAAAATGCCTCCACCACAGAGCTGCTGCCTTGGAGGGCAGGATCATAGGATCACAAATGGTTTGGGGTGAAGGGGACCTTGAAGATCAGGTTCCATCTTCAACCAGGGCCACCTGGCTGAGGTAGGTGGACACCTCTGGAGTCACCTCATCCACCCCCCCCTGCTCAGGCAGGGCCACCCACAGCAGTGACAAGGATCCCCACAGGGAGGAGAGAGATTCATGGCTGATGTGGCCACCATTGGCTCAGGGCCACCAACAGAAGGAGTTTGACCAGCAAGCTCCCTCTCCTGGTGAGGGTTCATCCTGGGCTGCAGAGTCTCAGATGGAAATCCTGCTGGAGCTGAAAGTTGGGATCCTGCCCATGGAAGCAGAGCAAAGAGCAGCAGCTCCTTCTACCCAGCACACCCAGCAGAGGATTCCACCCTGATGTTACCTCCAGATCCCTTCCTTTCCATGCCAAAGGAATGGCAGGAGAATGATGGTGTCACTGCTTCCTGGGGATTCTCACTGAGCACATGAGGTCAGAGCTGGGCACAAACCACCCTGGGGACCCCAGGCTCCTGAACACAGAACCCTCCTCTGGGGGA
The DNA here is from genome assembly GCF_052056855.1 of Sturnus vulgaris. Lineage (NCBI taxonomy): Eukaryota > Metazoa > Chordata > Aves > Passeriformes > Sturnidae > Sturnus > Sturnus vulgaris. Next base: position 12,864,105 of record NC_142261.1, on the reverse strand, counting down.
GATGTGGGATCTCTCCTCTCCTCTCCTCTCCTCTCCTCTCCTCTCCTCTCCTCTCCTCTCCTCTCCTCTCCTCTCCTCTCCTCTCCTCTCCTCTCCTCTCCTCTCCTCTCCTCTCCTCTCCTCTCCTCTCCTCTCCTCTCCTCTGTGCTGTCAGGGCCTCACTGAGACTCTCAGACCCTGTATTGAGCCTGGGATGTGAGGGAGAGCTAAAAACCAGCTTCAGACCATCCCCACCAAGGGCTGCAGTCAGTCCAGTCACCCTTGTCAGAAAAATTAATCCACAAACACCAGAGGTTTATGTCCAGAAAGGAGACAGAGCAGTCCCATAACTTTATTCAAATAAAGGGAGAGGCCATGGGGCATTCCCCTGGGATCTCTCAAGTTTTTGGAGGATGCAGCCTCCTTTTTATCCCAATTTCTCAGCCTCATTTTCCTCTCTCTTTCCCCATGGGCTGAGGTACTTGAGAGTCAGACTTCCTGGAATGCCTGATACCTGAGATTCCCTTCTAATGTACAACCCTTCCTTTTAATTTTTAATTTCTATGGAATTTATGGTTTTTCCCCATTGCTTCTTTCATCTTTCAGTATCATTTATCAGCAAACATACAGTTTGTTCGTAAAGGCAAATATCTTTTTCCATTCTGCAATCACTGGAATCCATCCCATTGTTTCTCTTCTCTCTCAGTGCTGGTTTTATCCACCAGCAGACCCACAGCTCGTTTGTAAAGACAAATTCCTCATTCCTCTCAACAGGGGGTCCCAGTGGGGCCAGGAAAGCGAGGGGCTCCTGTGCAGGGCTTTGGGCTCCTGGCCACTGGGGTGGCTTTGCTGTCACCAGGGGATGCTGGAAGGAGGGGCTGGGCAGGGCTGGGGCGGTGCCACCTTTCCAGCAGGATCTGCTGCTCCCTCTCCCTGTGCTGCCAAACGGGAATGTGGGCAGCAGCAGCTAATGCAAAGCTTTGTGTGATCGTGCAGAGATGTCCCCCGTGTGCTGCGAACAAGGCTGTGGTGCTGTGATTGCAGCCAGAGCCTCTGGCTGCAGCCTGGACCAGCCAAGATTGGGTTTCCATCTTCATTTTCTGCTGGGGCTGTACTTGGATAACACCATCCTCTCCCAGATGGGATCATGGCCCTGCTGGGAATTCGGGGTGAGCTGGGCAGTGCTGGGGTGAGCTCAGTGTCCACAGGGCTCAGCCAGAGCCTCGCTGTCCTGGTTTAGAGCAAATTTGGGGGAAAACCTCCGGAAGGAGCCCCCAGAAAGCAAACCCCCACGACTCCTCCCCCCACCACCAGGTTCGGGAAGAATTTCCTCAGAGAGGAGTGGAAAAAAAACAGTTTATTTAACAAGCGAAACACTCCCCAGCACAAAAAAATGAACTACACCAGATGACAAAAACTCTTTCACCGCTCGAAGGGATGACAAACTCAGAGAGTCTCTCCGGCGAGTGGTCGCCCAGTTATCAGTCTCTGGCTCTGGGGAATGACTGCTGCAGATCACAAAATGCAGACTCCCAGTGTTTCTTGCTGTTTCCCAGGTCCCCGTCAGGAACAGGCTCAGATGGTATCCAGTGTCAAGCAAAGCAAAGCGAGCAAAGCCAGCGAGCAAAGCAAGCCAAGCCCAGCCTCTCCTAAACACAGACCATGGGGGAGGTGAGCCGGCTGATAACGAGACAAAACAAAGCTTCACTCTCAGAGTCAGTCCTGGAAGCACAGGACATAATACCAAGCACAAACAGAACACACGACTGGAGACACAAACACCATAACGTCACCCTGGGACACTCACACAGCCTCTGTGCCACCTCCCGCAGTCCCTGCCCGCAGCTGAGGCTTCTCTGTGCCCCCGAGTGTTTCCCTGTGCTTGGAGCAGGGAAGGAGAGGTGCAGAGCCCTTGGCAGATCTGCCTGATGCAATTTTCAATCCCGTCTTCCATTCTGACACTCCAGATGTTCCAGTAACTCCAGAAGGGTGAGGGGTCCTGGTCTGCTCCAGTCGGTTTAGAGATGAAATTAAGTGGGGGAAAGTGGAGAGCTGAGATAAATGCAGAGGGGCTGACTCCACTTTTGTGACTCCTTTATTGAAACAAAGGGATGAGGTTGGTGGGAGAAAGGGAACAGAGCCATGAACTCACATTTTGGGGCAAATCCTCACATCTGTACCCTGAGAGCAGCGTGTGTGAGTGGCAGTGGAGGCTCAAAGGGACAGTGACACTGTGACACAGGGGCAGCAGCTCCCCTGAAAGCACTGCAATCGTGGCAGAGGGGGAATCCTTCCTGAGCCCCTGCCAGCACGGAGGACATGCAGGATTCTTCCCTGACAGCTCTGCTCCCTGGGAGCAGCTCCTCTCTCCACATCCAACGCAGGCTCAGGACGTTGCTCCTCTTCCTGCTCTTCCCTTGCCAGTCCCACTCCCAATTTTCCAGCCTGAGCTCTTCACCAAGGAGCAGGGGCAGGAGACGGCCGTGGGCTCTGACCCTGCTGCACCCTCGGATTGTCAGGGCAGCTCGTGGATGTTCCCTGGCTTCGATTTGGGAGATCTCTGCACTCCCTTCATCCCACAGGCACGGCAAAAAGCAGCACAAAAATTCCTACAAGATTCCTGTGAGATTCCCGAGAGATTCCTGTGAGATTCCCGAGAGATTCCTGCTGGTGTCACTGGCTTTCAAAGCTCTTTTCAGCCTGGGGAGCAGGAGCAGGTCCAGGCACCTGAGTGACACAGGGCAATAAGATCCTCACCCAGGGAAAGGAGGAGCTCAAGGTGGAGCTGCTTTAGTCTGAGATTTCCCAGAATCAGTGTCTGGGAGCAGTCCTGCTCCCCTCTCCCTTTCTTTCCTTCAAAAACTCTGACATCTCCTTAAGCCCCGCTTAGCAGCTGGAGAAGCCCTAGGATACACAAAAGACACTTGATAAAAGCCTCCCTGTATTTTACCCAGCAGAACTGCGTGGGGGAATGTGCTCAGAATTGCTTAGAGATGCAGAGAGAAGTCCTTTAAGAGCCAACACTTTGTGTGGAAAGCCTGGGAGAAAAATCCCCACTGCCTGCCTTTGTGAGGAAGGTATTTTTTATTTAAGATACAAAGCAGGATTGTGTTTGTGTGCTGCCCTTCATCTGCATTACTCCACTTAAAATCCCATTGCGGAAATATGAAAGAACTCTGTTTTCTTTAAGGATATATCAGTTCTATTCCCAGAGGGATGAAAGAGTACCAGGAAAAAAAAAAGGACAGCTTTAGTAAAACAGCACTGCCAGAGGACATAATAAATACATAAATTACTCACAACCAGCAAGGCAGCCTCACAAACTGCACAACAACATCCTGCAGAGAGCAAGGAAATATATTCCCTGGGAATGTTCTCTTGGAGCAGGAGTGCTGGCACTGCCTGTCCTGCCATCTTGGGGTCTCTGACCCCCAAACCTGTGGCTGGAAGGAGCTGGAACTCCCCTGGAGTGCAGCGTTTGGAGCCCACCCCACCAGGATGGGTGCTCCTGCTCACCCCCTTGGAATGGGAGCTCAGCTCCTCAGGGCCAGGCAGGGGTGGTTTTCTGGAGCAGGGGGTGCTCAGGGAAGCCTCAGGAAGCCCAAAATGCCTCCTGGAATTGTCCTGGCTGTGTGAACACCAAAACTGTCATCACCAAGGCAGCACCCTATCCTTTTTGGTTGTGTCTCCCCTGTTCCTGCCATTCTTCCACACATTTTGGTTCTTTTTCCAATTGGTTCTCCTGGTCATTATTGTGTTAAGCTCCATCCTTGGGTTGGACATCCCAGCCCTGTCCTGGATGTGCTCCCACAGAGTCCCAGGAGGTTCTGCTCTTGCTGCTCTGACTGGGCCAGCACTGGTGGGAATGGGAGCTTGGCACTTGATGGGATTTCATGGAATCATGAAATGGTTTGGGTGGGAAGGAACCTTAAAGCTCATCTGCCATGGGCAGGGACACCTCCCACTGTTCCAGGCTGCTCCAAGCCCCAGTGTCCAACCTGGCCTGGGACCCTGACAGGGATCCAGGGGCAGCCACAGCTTCCCTGGACAACAATTGCATTTTCCTGCATTTTCTCAGTGTCTCGTGGTAGGACCTCTGCTCCAAGCCCTGGGACACCTTGTTGTGTCTCCAGTGGATCCTGCAGAGCTTCTCAGCATCTCCCTGGAGCAGGGACAGGGAACTGCAGATGAGCTTCCCTGGGCTGGGAAAGGTCCCTCAGTTCTTGCCCCTGTCCAGAGCCAGAGGGAAGTTTGGTTTCTTTCCAGGACATCCCACAAAAGTGGTTTTCCTCACTCTGGGATTCATTCCAACTCCAGACCCTTCCCAGCAGCACCAGTGCACCAGCTGTGGTTCAGCTTCCCAGCTGACCAAATCCAAAGACACTGAGCTAATATTCCTTATTAGAGACCCGAAATGGGTCCTTTATATCCCAAATTCTGCATTCCCATTGGCTGGAATTATCCATCATGGATCATTAGGCTCTTTTTTCTTGCTTACCTTTCTCCACAGGAATGCTGCCGTTACTTTTGGAGGATATATTTGGATATTTCCTGTCCTGCTTATCTTTCCCTCAGGTATCTTATCAATCCCTCAGGTGGCTTTTGTACCTCTGTGTTGTCCTTTGAGGGATTACCACCATCACTCTTGCTGATGATTCCCTGGGTGCTTATCAGGTGAACTCCTGTGTTCCCCATTAATTCAGGGAATTAAAAAAAGCATCAGGCATTTTTCCAGCCCTTCTTCAGGCTGCTCTCTCCACTCCTTCCTTGGATTTGTGCAGTTGCAGGAAAATACTGGAGAAAGGCTCTGCCCTCATATTGCACTAATTATAGGGAATAAAACATGGAGATGGAGCTAAGGAATATCCACGTGGGCCAGCAGTGTCTGGTGGACAATGAGCTGTTCCTGACCTGTCCTGGGGACAGGAGACAATGGGATCCTGGGGGAATCAGGAAGAGCATTCCCAGCAGTCAGGGGTGCTGCTGCCCTGTGCCCAGCCCTGGAGGCTGCTCTGGGTGCTGTGCCCAGCTCTGCATCCTCAGCACAGCAGGGACAGGAGCTCCTGGAGCTGAGCAAGGGCTGGAGCATCTCGGGGCCAGCAAAGGCTGAGGGAGCTGGGGCTGCTCAGCCTGGAGAGGAGCCCCAGCTGAGAGGGGCCTCAGCCCTGGCTGGCCCTGGCTGGCCCTGGCTGTGTGTCTGTCCCTGGGTATCTATCCCTGTCTGTGTTTGTCTGTCTGTCTGTCCCTGTCTGTCTGTCCCTGTCCCTGTCTGTCTGTCCCTGTGTGTCTGTGTCTGTCTGTGTCTGTGTGTCTGTGTGTCCCTGTCTGTCTGTCCCTGTCTCTGTCTGTCTGTCCCTGTCTGTCTGTCTGTCCCTGTGTGTCTGTCCCTGTGTGCAGGAGGCTCAGAGCAGCCCCAGGCTCTGCTCCAGGCCCAGCAATGGCCCCAGAGCCCCGGGCAGGGGCTGAGCCCAGGAGCTGCCCCTGCACAGGAGCAGAACTTCTGCCCTGGGCAGTGCCCAGCCCTGAGCAGAGCCCAGAGAGGCTGTGGGGTCTCCTCTGGGGATATTGCAGAGCTGTGTGCACACAATGCTGTGTCCTGAGCTCTGGGATGGCCCTGCTGGAGCAGGGAGGTGGCACCAGTGACACCAGTGACCCTCTGGGGTCCCTCCATCCTGACCCATCCTGGGATTCAGTGATGGGGAGATGCCAGAGCAGTTGTGGGACACTGACTTCTCCAGAGTGCCTGCAGAGAATGCAGAGAAAGGGAAGATGATGCAATTGGGGAAAAGCCCCTCTGTTTGTCACTCCTGTAAGTTTGTCTGTCCCAGGCAGGTTCCTCAGCCGAATCCAGCCCTGGTCTGACAGGGAATGGTGCTCTGGAAACACCAAAGTGGAACACCAAGCTGGAAACCTGAGTCACCCACCCTCTGAGGCCTTGGGGCTTTCTTGGGTTCCTTCCATCCTGTCCTTGTCCTTCCCCTCATGTCCTCCCATTGCAGTGGGACCCAGCTGCTCCTGCAGAACTGTTACAGATCCCTGGAATGGGCTGAGAGCTGGGATTTCTCCTCTGTTCATAACACACCACTCCAGGAGAAAGGAGCAAGTAGAGCATCTCCTGTCACCTCCAACAGAAATGAGGGAGCCAGGAGGATGGAAAAGGTTGGGGAATAGGGGAATACAAACCCCTGCCTCTTCAGCTGTTTCCTGCTCTCCATCCTTCCAGTGCAGCCCAGGATTCCTCCAAACCCGTTTGCTGGAGCTTGTCCTGACATTTCCAAAGGGGCATTTTGTTTGGATTATGATGTTATATCCTTAACTGCAGAGTCAGCAATTCCAAATGTTACCTCTCAGAGAAGATCTAACACCAGGAATTCCCAGCTGCCTTCATTCATTGTTCCCTGCTCTCATCCGAGTTGTTCCCTTCTGTTTCCATACTCATGTTTAAAATTCGTTTCCTCCTTTTTCCAGACCTGTTTTTCAGATGTTTTCCTTTCAGCAGATTCATTTTTCAGGATTTTTTGCTCAGGATCTTTCAGGCAACAGAAGCAGGGAGAAAATTCCTCATAAAATCCCCACAGCTGGAGGTTCAACTCCTGATGGCCAGTCTTGGGTCGGATGTGGAACCAGATCAATTCTCTTGCAACTCCAAATCCCAGAATTAGGCTGTAAAGACCTGAAAGATCATCGAGTCCAACTTGTTTTGGTGTCATGATGATGTCTCCAAGAACTTTGGTTTGCACACTCTGAAAAGTCTTCATTTAAAGGCATTTTGGGGTTATTTATTCAAGCAGAAAACTCCAAAGTCTTTAAAAACTGCAGCAACTCCATCAGCTCCCTGAGCTGAGTTCCATGTTCATACAAACAATCCCTGCTTGGAGCATTTTGGTCATGGTCAATGTCCCCTTGCCCAGGAAATCCCAAATTGTTTTTTATCCACGGATGTCACACACATGGAATTTCTCTGTCATGATTCCTGTGTGGACAAACAATTCCAACCTTGATCCCCAGATTTTAAAGGACAAAATGACAAAGGATCCACAAGGGGCAAAATTCTCCTGGGTGAATGGAATGGTTTCCAGGTCTCTCCAAGTGTTCAGGTCTGGAATACAAAGTGAGAGATGTGGGAGCAAAATCAGAGACCAGTTGGAACACCCACAAAATCCTTTGGCTCCAGCACCCCCTTGGCCAACCCATGGCAGGAACATCCCTACAGAGGAACCCTTCAGCTCCCAGACAAAAAGCTTGAGGAGGTCTCACCCTCCCTCCAGGAGGAGGGAATTGGGAATATTTGGGCAGTGTGCTCATCTCTGGTGGGATAAAGTGGCTCCACTGCCTCAGGGCAGGGCCAGGAGCTGTTGGGTGTGGAACAGGACAGGCAGGGATCCTATGGGATAAAAGGGAATTGAATTCCCATTTGAAATGGGGACAAAAGGAAAGATACACACGACCCAGAGCATTTTACTGCTTCTGAAGGGGGGTTCAGTGTCTCCTCTAGCGAGGCTTGGTTTCACTCTGTCACCAAAAACCAGGGAATAAACTCTCCAACCCATTTGCTGGATTAGAAAGTTATTAATTATTATGTAATTAGCAGTGCTGGATGTGTGGGAATTCTCCAGCCTACAGACCAGGTTATATCCATGAAATTAACACATATTCCTCACATTTCTATCCCACATTCATTACATTTCTGTGCTCATTATGAACTTATTTGGATATGAGCAAAGGTCTTTGGAGGGTCTTTGGTGGCATTTGGAGCATCCCAGTCCTCAAAATCCCCTTTTATTGTCCTGGATCTTCTGATGGATCTTTGCTCCTTGAGAGTGTCTCGAATATGTGATCAGGTCACCATGCACCTTCTGTTATTCTTTATTCTGGCACTTGATCTTTGTTCTCAAAACTCAGGTGTTTCCCAGTTCATATTAATCATGGATACAGGGAAATAGGGAAATAAATAGTGAAACAGGGAAATAGGGAAATAAATAGTGAAATAGGGAAATAGGGAAGCCTTGGCTGGCACGAGATCTTTAATCACAGATGTGGGGGATTAGCACAAAGCCACATGAATCTCTGGTGTTTTGTAGGGCACAAAACTCAGCATTAACCCCAAATGTGGGATCATAAACTACTGTCCTAAAGTTAAATTTTTCCAACATTTGCCCCACTGCTGCATGGGTTTCTTCCTGAAGTAACAGAACAGCCACATCACTGAGGCCACCACTGAGCCATGTCCCCAAGTGCCACATCCTCAGAGTTTTACATCCCTCAAGGATTTCACTGCTCCATGAACTAACACAACCCCTCTGAGAAGAAATGATGAGCCCTGCTCCAAAGGCACCTGTGCTGTGACAGTCACAAAGCCACTGACCACAGCCTGCCTGCTGCATTAGTGCTCATCTGCATTCCCAAGGCACGGCATTTAACAGGAAGTTTCTTGGAGCAGAAACTCTCCATTCATCAGAGAGATCCATGGACTCCAGAGTGGGAGTCGGGTGTTTATGACTCTCCCCTATAATATTAAATTAATAGAGTGATGATTTATCAGCCTGGCAACTCTAACAAAGAGGGAGAGGGAAGCAAATGGAAGCTGAGCTTTTTCCTGGGATAAAATATTTGTGCTTGCTACTGCTGGCTCATAAGATCCAGCCCCATAAAGGTTTCATGGGCTCGTTCCCAGCCTGGCTGTGCTGTCACACACCCTGGGCAGGGTGTTTAAACCCTGAACCCTGAGTCAGTTTAATTTTCAGGCCCTGACCCTCTGATTTTACTGCAGTGAGGTTGCAGGGAGCAGAAACTGCTCCTGCTGCAGGCCTGGCCCTGCATTTTTACACCTGCAGGAGGATGTGCTCTGCTGATCAACTGCAAAGGGCACGTGGGGTTTGAAGAGACCCTGGTGGTGTCTCAGAATAAATCAGGCCCTGGGCTGGCTCTATTTATCAAGGATGTGGTTTTAACAGGAAGCCAGGCAGGAAAGCTGGAGGACAAAATGATAAAATGGAAGGAAACCTCCCCAAATCGGGCAGTGCTCCCACACGGGTTCCCAGGGAGCTCAAGGACAAACCAGCTGCTCTGGGCAAGCCTGCTTTAAAAGCAGCACAGGATCAGGGAATGTTCTCCAGCTTTCTGGTTTGTCTGACACTGAGAGTCCAGAGAGTTCAGGGCAAGAGTCAGAGCAGCTCAGGGGAAGCCAAATGTCACCAAAGGAGCCCCAACAGCCACAGCCCAGAGGAGCCAGGGGTGGCTGTGTCTGCCCCAGGTCTGAGGAGAACACGGGGAGGGTCCTGACAAAGGGGTTTTGGGGGAATTGTGCTGCCTTAGGGAGAAAGGGGACGGCCCTCGTGGGGTGAGTGTGGGGCTGGAAGGAAGGAAAGGGGTTGGGGGTGAATGAGGAGCATCACAGTTCTCGTCCTCCATCACAGGGAGGGTGGCAAGGACCTGCCTGGGTCCCTGTGCCAGGGTTTGAGCTGTGCCAGGGGCTCATTTCTCACAAACACCCAGAGAAACTGTGGCTGCCCCATCCTGGAAGTGTCCAAGGCCAAGCTGGACAAGACTTGGTGCAAAGGCTTTGAAATAATTAATTAAAATACTTTTAAAAACAATGTATATAGTTTTTAACTTAACGGAAAAAATTAAGTGGCTTTTAATGCTATTGGTATTGTTCACCCTGGAGAAGAGAAGCTCCAGGGAAACCTTTCCAGTGTCCAAAGGGGCTCCAGGAGAGTTGGAGAGGGACTGGGACAAGGGATGGAGGGACAGGACACAGGGAATGGCTTCCCACTGCCAGAGGGCAGGGCTGGATGGGATATTGGGAAGGAATTGTTCCCTGGCAGGGTGGGCAGGCCCTGGCACAGGGTGCCCAGAGCAGCTGTGGCTGCCCCTGGATCCCTGGCAGTGTCCAAGGCCAGGTTGGACATTGGGGTTGGAGCAGCCTGGGACAGTGGGAGGTGTCCCTGCCCATGGCAGGGGTGGCACTGGATGGGCTTTAAGGTCCCCTCCATCCCAAACCATCCTGGAATTCTGGGATAAATATCCTAGAGAAGAGCAGAGTGCCCAGGGAAGGGTTTGCTGCTGCCCAGAGGACCAAGGTGAAGGAATTATGGAATCACAATGTGAGGAAAAGGATGGGTGAAGTTGAATTTAAATAAATGTAAAGTCAAATGCAAGGGAGGAAATCCTAATTAGGCATCTCCAGGGATGGGATCCAAGTGGATTATTGTCATTCCAAAGCGAGGCAGTGAGATTTTATCAGTTCCATAAATACACCAGCTCAGCACACAAAATAAGCAAATCAAATTATGGAATTATCAGGACAAGAGAGGACAGACACACAGGAATCTTTGTGTGATACTGGAAAATCCATCATAAACCTCTGCTGGTAAATCCATGATAAACCTGTGCCTGGATACTGGGGCAGTTCTGGGAGCACAGGAGAGGTGAAAAAGGTGGAGAAAACCACAGTGGGGTGAAGAAGGTCATGAAGGAACAATTGGATAATTCAGGGAATTTCAGAGTGGAGGTGACTGTAAGGAATATGAAAATCAGGGAAAGGCTGTGAAGGTGACAGGTCCAGACAGAGCTGGGGAACACCAGACAGGTGAGGAACGTCTCAAGGGAGCATCGGGGAGCTCCTGGGCACTCCCAGAGCATCCTGCCTGGAGACATGCACAGAAAACAAAGGAAGGAGCTCCCAGCCCCTGCAAATCCTCACCCAACCCGGCCCTGCAGGGATAAATGCAGAATCCCATCATTTACTGGGACCTCACTGGGGAGGGGACAGAGCCTCAGTCACAGGTGAGGGAGGGTGGGACAGCACAGGAAACAGGAGCTGGGCCTTGGAGGAGCTGCAGGAGAGAGCTGTCCTAGGAAGGGGATGAATGGGGTCTGGGGTTTCTCTCAGTAGGACAGAACAGGGAAAAAACAAAGCAAAAATTGCTGGTTTTTCTGGAGCCAGCCCGAGGGAGAGTGCAGAGAGCAGCAAATGGATCAGCTCCCAGGCTGGAGAGAGGATGGGGACAGGATGTCAGGGCACAGGGGCTGAGTGCAATCCCAGGAAATCAACTCTCTCCTGCTCTTCTCCCTTCTCCTGTGGGTGCAGAGTGAGGCCCTGAGTGGTCCCTGGGGAATGAGAGCAGCAGTGAGCAGCAAACACAGCCCTACCAGCACCAGGGCTCCCTGCAATGGAACAGAAAGTTCATGTCCTGATTTCCCTACTAATTACCTTCCTCACCCTAAGAGAAAGGTCTGGTCACGACCCAGTGAAGGTAATTACACCTGGAAGGTAATTACACCTGAACTGCAGGCATTATTCAGGAGTAATTGGTTCTTCATTTGCTCCCCACAGCACAGCCTGGGACAGTGTCAGACACTGCTGCTCAGAGGGGACCTGAATTCCAGCCGTGGCCACCGCCCAGCTGATGGCTCAGCAATAATTCCTGCCTGCTGCCAGGATGGAGCTCTTCTCCAAGAGATTTGGAGCTGAAATTTAATCCATTATGGCTGTAAACAACCCACTCCAATGGGAAGCAGGTGTAACCTGTGCTGTCTGCTGAAAATATGAAGTCGTAACTCTGGAAAAATGGTGAAAAGCCGAGCATCTGTCTGGTTATTTGTCAGTGGGTAATGTCCCCTGCATCCCACAATTATTGGGAGTGGGATTCATCTGGCTCCATGTGTCCCTCTGCAGCTCTCAGCAGGATAAGCAAGAGAGCCCAAGCTGCCATCAATCCTGGCCTAAAGCCTAAAATAGGTCTGTGAACAGCACCTGGAAGTGTCACTTTCCCTCCAGACACTGCAAAGGGAGCCCACGGAGATGTGATCAGACAGGGACATTAAAAATTAGGGGGAATAAATCCCCCAGGGAATTGCTGCCCATGTATCTGAGCAGCATCAGTGATCCCAGGGTAAGTTCAATCCCAAAAAGTGATGGAAGGAAGCAGACACTGCTCAGTCTGTCCCTGGAGCTGTTCATCCCTGGGATGTCGTGTTCATCCTGCTCAGCTGGGACAGGCACAGTGACACCAGAGCTGGGTCAGGCCAAGGAAAGTCACCCAGACACCTTTTCCAGACACAGCCCAGTCTTTTCTCTCCCAAGGATCCTCTTAAGGGATCACCATGTATTCGCTGAGGTGTGGGGAGTTCTGGGGACAGGGAAATCCTGGGCCAGGTGACCCTGATGGGGAGGAACCAAAGGGCAAAGTCAATTTTGGAATCTGGGAGTGTAGAAACAAATCCTTTTCACCTGAGGGAAAGGTGGGGAGCAAAAGCTGCCATCCCACAGATATTCCCAGGTCTGGAGAGCCCTGTTCCATAGGAAGGTTCCTGAAAAGCTGGGGCCATCCTGAATGAATCCTGGGGTGTCCATCTGGTACCCAATGGGATCTGAAAAGGCTGCAGAGCTCACTGTTCCCTCCTTCTGCAGGAGCACGTGGAGAGTCCTGCTCCTGCAGGACCTTGCCTCCCCTGGAACACATTCAGCACAATTTTACACAGGGAAAAAATGCAGGATTTATTTTTTCTCCTCCCCTCATCTCTGTGAGCACAGAACCCAGCAGCAGCTCAGGAGTGGCCAGGGAGGAGCTCAATTTATTGCCTGGAACACAACCCAGCATCAGCAGAGCCGTGATGGAAATGTGGATCCCAGGCAGGCAGGGAAAAGGGCTCTTAGGAAAAGGAGCTGGAGCTCTCTGAGAAGCTGCTGCATTTATTTCATGGAGAGCTGTTGCTTTGCTTTGTGTTTCAGCCTTCTGATTGTCGACAAGTTCTTTTTACAAGTTTTCACACTCTGTTCTTATAAACAATGAATGTTTTGCATTCCTCTTTGGAGGAAGAGAAAGTTAATGAGCTGTTAGTAGAACCTATAGGGTCAGGAGGTATTATCCTCACTGGCCAATCCATAGTCACTGTTAGAATTCTATAAAGAGACATCAAATGTAAATAAAGTAGCTTCTTTTCCTGCCTAATTCCTCAGAATGTGTCTTTCCTATTGTGCCATTAGGCCACAGAGAGCACAATTCCCTGCCCCTCTGAGAATCCTGCCAGGATTTTGGGGCCATCTGTGAAGCATCCCCACTGTCCCCACACTGGCCAAGCATCCAGAGCTTCTTGATTCCAGAAAAGGCATCAGGAGGAACATCCAGAGGAAGGAGCCAGGTCCTGAGGAAGTTTGGGAGCAGGGGATGAGGGGCAGGGCAGTTCAAAGGGAGGATGCTGAGCACACATTCCAGGGTGCAGTAACAAATCCTCTGGAGATGAAATTCCAAAAAAGGCAGAGCAAGGAACAGCTGTTCTGTTCAGCCACAACACACCACAAGCCAGAGGAGCTCACTCCAGCAGGATCTGGGGTAAAGCAACTCTTGGGATTGGATTTTCAGTAGGATTCAGGCAAAATCCATCTGAAATGTGTCAGGTGAGATGATTGTAATTCCAGTGCCAGCTGAGGCTGACAAGAGGATGCAGCTTTCTTTCCTCTCACCGTGTGTGACAGAGGGTCCTGAGCTGAGTGCTGGGCTGACTGGGACATTCCCAGTGGAGCTGGGTGTTTCAGGGGACGCCTCCAACATGGGTGGCACCAGTTTTGGCTCAGGATCATCTCCTGGGGCCTCCACAGAACCACGGGATCATTAAGCTTGGAAAAAGCCTCCAGGTCACCAGGTCCAACCTGTGGCCAAACACCACCATGCCCAGTGAGACAAACGCCATCACAAGTGCCCAGACAAGGCTGGAACCTCATATTCCATCTATTTATCCCCATTTATTCCATTTATTTATCTAAGTTATTCCCACACGAGTGATGTGAGTGCCAGCTGGGAGCTGCTGCAGGATCTCTGCTCCTGCTTTTCTCTGCCCGAATAAACCTGCCAGGGTTTCCCATCTGCAGGGGCTGCAGGTGACCCCAGGCACCTGCAGGAATTGGGGTGACAGGAAGCTTTCAGGTGGCTCTCATGGAGGGACACACTTTTACCCCCACACTGCAGTGCTCAGGTCACCTAAGGGCCACTCCAGCAGTGACTGGAATGAAATTAGGCTGAAATTGTCTCTTCCAAGCTCTGCCTGCTCAGCAGGGACACAGGAGCAGGAACTTGTCCACACAGGCAGGTCCTTGTCACAGGAACCAGCGAGTGACAGCCAGAGTTATGCTGGCTCCATGTCCCTTATTTTAAAGGCAGATCCCTGATGGCCTTGATTCCTTCCTCGAGGTGATTTTTTATTGCTTCTTCCAGCAGATGACCCTGATTTCATTTGCTCCACGAGTTCCAGGGAGGCCACATCAATCAGGCAAAGCCTGGAGAGGAAGCAGCCCCACCGTTGATTAAAGCTGGCTCTGAGGTGGAATTCAGCCTGGAGGAACCTTGTCTTTTAACAGGAACTAATCACAAAGTGAGGGGGGAAAGGAGTTGCTCTTTTTGTGTAGTTGGTGCTCCTCGTGCACTGAAAAATCCATCAGCGAGCACTGAGCAACTGAGCATCAATTGGTTTGTATTTCCTAATTTTTTTACAATAATCATCATCGTTATTTTCTTCCTTTTCTGTCCCATCAAACTGTCCTTACCTTAATCCAGGATTTTTCCTCCTTTCACCCTCTCAGTTCTCACCCCAGGCCAGGGCAGGGCAGTGGGAGAGGGGCTGTGCTGGGCTCAGTTTCCAAGTGGGATTAAACCACCACAGCCCACCTGGACAATGACATTTCTTTCCAAGGATTTAGTGAGGATAAAGGGCAACTCAGGGACATCCCACGAGCTCATCTCTCTGCTAGGACCTGGCCTTGCTCTCCAGGAATCTCCATCCCTGGCTGGCAGGAAGGGCTCAGATCTGGGCTGGGGTTGTCTTCCTTGGAAACTGCCTGATTTCCCAAAACGTTGGGATCAAGTTCAGCTTGGAACGTGTTTCAATAACCTACAGCTGAGATAACTCCACATAATAAATCTTTTCTCAATAAAAAGGGATTTTTAATCCCTAAATATGGGCTGGCCAAAGCAGGTCCCTGGTGACCAAGACTCAGCCACAGTGCAATTTCCATGTCCCACGTGGATTGTGACCATTCCAGGGATTGCAGCAAGGCACAAGATGCTCCTAAAAAAAAAAAAAGAATTTTTCTGTTCTCCCAACTGGGAAGCTCTCCCATCGATCCCTAAATATAACAGCAATTTCCATGCATCTTGGAAGTTGATATGGAAGTAGGTCCTCAGTTGCTTGGGGTGGTTTATCAGATAGAAGTCACTATGCAAATGGGACAAGTGCAAGTGCTCAAATGATGGCATTAGAATTTTATGGACTATAATTACAAAATATTTTTGTATATCATTATTTTGATATGATTATTTTCATATCATTATCATGGAACTTGGAAGAGAAGAACCCTTGAAAGGTTTGCGTGAGGAAAATGAGAATACGGGAAAAGGAGAAGGGATCTGCAGCAGAAAAATCCCTGCAGTACCAGCAATCATTAATATGGATTTTGGGGATTGCAACAGCAAATTAAACCCCTTTTTTTCAGTCCTCACTCAGTGGTAAAATGGCAAATCCTTGTGGGATAAAAGCAGGATGGATATTCCCAACAATATATTAGTTCCCCTTCATCTGAGGAAAATTATTAATAAAGGCTGGACATGATTTTCTTTACTGTTGATGCTTCATGCTGAGAAAATAACAAAATCTGTTGATTTGCATTACAACATCATTATCAGCTGCTTGATTATTTTCAAGATAAGAAAGGTGGCAGAGGTATTATTGCAGAATATGAAAAAAAAAATCAAACATTTTGAGCTTGGGTCTATTTTTCATCATTTGTAGTTTCTGTGCTAATATTTATTTTGGTAGATTTGACTCCAAGTCAAACAGGAGAAGAAAATGAACGTGCACTGTATGAACCAGCAGCCCAAAACGGGGAATGCTGTGGATGGATCCAGATTTTATCTTTGGAAGAGTGAAAAAGGCTGAGGGCACCTGAGCTGTCCCAGCCCTGGGGTGGCAGCAGGAGCAGGGCAGTGCCCGTCCCCTGTGCTGGCACTGCTGGGACACCTCCAGTGCTGGGACAGCTCTGGGCCCCTCCTGACAAGAGAGCCCTGGAGGGGCTGGAGCGTGTCCAGGGAAGGGAAGGGAGCTGGGGAAGGGGCTGGAGCCCCAGGAGAGGCTGAGGGAGCTGGGAAAGGGGCTCAGCCTGGAGAAAAGGAGGCTCAGGGGGGACCTTGTGGCTCTGCACAACTCCCTGACAGGAGGGGACAGCCGGGGGGGTCGGGCTCTGCTCCCAGGGAACAGGGACAGGAGGAGAGGGAACGGCCTCAGGCTGGGCCAGGGCAGGCTCAGGGTGGATTTTGGGAACATTCCTCCATGGAAAGGAGGGTCAGGCACTGGCACAGCTGCCCAGGGCAGAGCTGGAGTCCCCATCCCTGGAAATGTCAAAAACTCCGTGGATGTGGCACTTGGGGACCTGGCTTTGAGAGGAATGTTGAATTTGTCTTTACAAACAAGCTGTGGATCTGCTTGTAGATAAGGCCAGCACTGAGAGATAAAAGAAACAATGGGATGGATTCCACTGATTGATGAATGGAAAAAGATATTTGCCATTACAAACAAACTGCAGGGCTGCTGATAAATGAAATTGGATATCAAAAGATGAAAGAAGCAACGGGGAGAAAACTATGAATTCCATAAGAATTAAAAACTAAAAGGGAGGGTAACACATTAGAAGGGAATCTTTGGTATCAGGCGTTCAGGGAAGTCTGTGCCTCTCAAGAACCTCAGCCAATGGGGAAAGAGAGAGGGAAATGCGGCCGGGAAATTGGGATAAAAAGGAGGCTGCATCCTCCAAAAATCTGAGAGATCCCAGGGGAATGCCCCATGGCCTCTCCCTTTATTCGAATAAAGCAAAAAGGACTCCTCTGTCTCCTTTTCGGACATAAACCTCTGGCGGTTGTGGATTAATTCTCCTGACACTTGATGACTGGACTTGATGATCTTGGAGGGTTTTTCCAACCTGAACCATTTGGGATTCTGTGAATAAGCAATTCCAGTCCCTCTTAACTCATGGAAGTTCTTTCAGCACAACAGAAATCTTTCAATTTGCCAACCTTAAACCTATAGAAATCCACGTGTCTCCCCAGAAGCATTTTTTCTCTCTAATGTGCTCCTAACAGGCTCATTAAATGATTTGCAGTCATTAAAGGTCACTCCTGCACATCCAGAAGGACTTTCCACATGGAATTTTTAATTTTATTACACAGAAATAAAGCTGGGGGTGCACAGACCCTCTTTTTAATAGTCTAATATGCACATGTTTATTTATTTATTCCCCAAAAGAGGGTTTTTTCATGCCAGAGCTAATTAAAGCAGACTCATCTCGTGCTCTGTCTATGAGATATTGCAAACATTAAAGCAGGAGCTAAAAAAAGAAAGGAACAAGTGACATTATTTGGCCACAAATATGGCTCCTATTTAAAAGACAGGCACTGGTAAAGTGGAAAAAAGCCAAGAAGTTTCATTCCATCACATTCTGTGATAACGAGGAGGTGTTTGAGAGGCTTTAAGTTGATTTTTTTGACTACATTCTGCAGAAAAAGTCAGCACAGGTTGTGTGTGATAGCAACCCAGGAGCCCTGGATGTGAAAATACCTGAAATTTAAACTTTAAAAATTTCTTTAAATATTTATTTCACTACTTCTCACACCAGGGGCCTGTGTTGTCCCCATATCACTGGGGGGAAAAAAAGCTTTTCTGAAAGAACTAAATATGAATGAGCCGCAGAAATCCATGAAATATTGATCTGTCCTGGCCTGCAAATGGAAGTGAATCCTGTTCGAACACCTAAGGAGTGTTTTACAAATTCATTAAAAATAACACAGAGGCCCCAGAATGCACTAAAGGTGATTAATTTGTACCATTTTAAATAATATACTCCGGCTTATAAAACCTGAATTATTTATGAGAGCAGCAGTAACATCTACTGGAAAGAAAAATAAATGTTGGGCTAAAGTAAACAGTGTTTTCCAAATGTCACAACACACACCATAATTTCTGCATTTCCAGCTGGTTGTTCTTCATTTTCAGGAACCCCTGGAGATCCCCCAGGACTCTGCCCAAGGAGCAGATTGTCCAGGAGCAGGGTTTGGATATCTCCAAGGATGGACAGTTCACAGCATCCTTGGACAACAGTGCCTGACCAACCCTAAAATTCTTCCTTTTAGGAGTGAGTGGAGCCTCCTGAATTTCAGTTTTCTGAGCACTGTCCCTGTTCCTGCACTGGGTGCCACTGGGAAGAGTCTGGATCTGACTCCTCCACATCCTGCCAGGTTTTGATAGATATGGAAGAGGTCTCCTGTTCTCCAGGCTGAACAATCCCAGCTCTCACAAGGTACCAAAGTAGCTGCCACCCCATTCCCACTCTCCTGGCCCATCCCATTCCCATTCCTGTCCTATCCCATTCCCACTCCTGTCCCATTCCATTCCCATTCCTGTCCCATTCCATTCTCACTCCTGTCCCATCCCATTCCCACTCCTGTCCCACCCCATTCCCACTCTCCTGTCCCATCCCATTCCCACTCTCCTGTCCCACCCCATTCTCACTTCTGGCCCATTCCATTCTCACTCCTGTCCCATCCCATTCCCACTCTCCTGTCCTATCCCATTCCCACTCCTGGCCCATCCCATTCCCACTCTCCTGGCCCTTTGCTGCATTCCTGCTCCCAGGACCATCTCCAGATGTGCAGGAGGAGCTGCAGCCACAGGAAAAGGGACACAGGACACTGTGGCACTGAACACCTGCAGAGCCAGAGCAGGCTGAGCACCCTTGGAGTGGATTTAGGATCCAGTTTGGAGCCTTGAGGCATTTGCTGAAACCCCAACCAGAGCCAAGGGGAAGTGAGGCTCCCCTTGGCTGTCCCCAACCCTGTCACCATCGTGTGACCACGCTGAGCTCCCCAAGGGGGAATCCTTTCCCTGCAGTCTGCACAGCCTGGATTTATCCCTTGGGCAGCACATGAGGAGGAAATGGGAAAAGGAGGCACCCGTGTTTCCCTGAGGATGCACCGAGACAGGAACTCTGAGCACCCACTGGGAAGATGGAGAGGTTTAATTCCTCACTGGAGCCACAGAGCCCGTGATGGGCTCCACAGGGCTGTCTCTGCCACACGTCTGCTCTCACCTCATGATGGTTTTATTATTTTCCTGTCAGGTTTCCTTTCCAGCTGTTTTACGAGCCAGACTTTTCATTTTGGTGAAAGCCCGGGAAGGCTCGAGCAGGGCTGGGGTTAAAGGAGGTCGGAGGAGGAGGCAGGAGCTGCAGGCTGCAGTTTGGATGTTTTATGTTCTCCTCAGAGCTCCCTGTCAGCTCCTGCTGCCATTGCCAGCTGATGGATTGGCTCTCAGCTCCTCACACAGAGAAAACATTGGGAAAGGGATTGCATCCCACCTGGAATGGGAACTGGAGCACAAACTGGGCACTCTCACCTCAACAGATCGCTGGGAGGGGAGTGGAAAAGGTGTCCATGCCCATGGAACTGGAAGAGCTCTAAGGTCCCTTCCCACCCATGGATTCCATGACCCTGGGGAAGAGCAGAGTGCCCAGGGAGGGCTCTGCTCTCGTGGGAGGCTCTGCTGGGAGACAGCTGGGGCAGGTTCTGATGGGCACAGAGGGACAGAACAGGGTTGGACTCCGATAAGGACAGGAGAACAGCACAGCCTTGGAGAAGCAGGTAAAGGATGTGATTTAGGCAAAGCACAAAGCCCAGCTCTGCAAGGCTGACCAAGCAGAAGTTATGGAAAACAAAGATATTGGGCTTCCTCAAAAACGGGGCTTGAGGAACAGCTGCCTAAAAGGACACCAGACATTGAAGACAGACCCAAAGAACCTTAGAAGGACTTTGATAAGGGGTGTGATTGTGTAAAATGAAGTCAAGTAATCGGGGATAGCTCATCAGTGTGTAATCAGTGTGAGATAAAAACCCTGTTCACCCAACACTCAATCAGAGGAAAGATCTTCCCTGTGCCCAGCACTGCAATACAGAATTCCTGATTTCTAACACTCCAGACTGTGTTAGAAAGTTTCCACCTGGCTGATTTTGGTCTCAGTTCCACACTTTGGAGGATGAAGGTGGTGAGATGGAGAAGGAGGGAGCCTTTCCCTACCCAGCTCAAGAAAATCCTCCTGAGGCCAGCAGGACCCTCTGGCCCATGGTGGGGCAGAGAGGAATGGCCCCAAGAGTGCTGGGCTTTGTCCCTCACCTCCCCCAGTCCAGCACCAGATGAGAAGGATGGAGGGCACTGATTCATTCCTGCCTTTCCCATGGCACACATCTATCCAGGACGGATCTTGTGTGCAGGAGACTCAAGCATTGAAGAGGATCAGGGGCTCCTGTGGCATCTCAAGATCATCTACAAAGCACCCAGAGGAAGCAGAAAACCTCCAGCACTGACAAAGGGGACTCCCCCAGGCCTCTGAACCCATTAAATGTGAGAATCCTGCATTTTCTTGGAGTTCTCCAGCAATGCTGTGATGGAGGCAGAGCTTTCAGAGCAGATCTTGTCACCTCCTGGACAGCCAAATCCTCAGCACCGTGCCAGCTCTGAACTGGACCCTTCCACCACTGCTGGGACATGAGGGACAGCAGGATTTGTGATGCCTGAAAGGAGAATTCCTGCCAGCAGAGATGTTTATTTGGAAACATGCCCTCGATGAAGTTGTTTTTCTTACTATGACACAGAATTACAGTCGTTAGAACTTCCCATTTAGTGACAATCTCCTCCCTTTGGAGACTGCTGTGACAGGAGATGATGAGGCAGGAATGGTCTGAGTTCTCCAAGAAATCTCATTATCTGGTCCCAGGAAACTTCTTTTCATCCTAAAACAGAGGCTGGAAACCCAACAATGGCATCAGGAGCCATCAGGATCAAAACCAAGATCCTGGTTTGTATATCCAGCCAAACTGGCTCAGTGGACACCAAGAAATGAAACCCTTTGGATTTTATCCCTGCAGTCCTGGTTGGATTTTGTAGATGAGACAGGAAGAGTCAGGTAAATCCTATTATCCCAACATTCATTTTCTCCAATTGCTGAGCACCTGCTATTGAATAAAACCCAGAGTTTCTGCTCCTGGACATGTGCTGGGGCGAAGGCTGGGTGAATAATTGATTTTTCAGTTCAAATACCGAGTTAAAAAGTGAAAAAAAAAATCAATTTGATCCAAACCCAAGCAGATGTTTTTAAGTTTCCTTGCCAAAAAGAAAAATGAAACAACTCCACTTCAGTGATTAAAAACAAAGTTTGTTCTGGTTTGGGCCATTTGGAGGAAAATGAACCTGCAAAGTTATTGCATCTTTTTACACTCAGCAGCACCTCACATTCAGCGTGGCCTGGAGTGGTGTCCCCACCTCCAAATGGGGACAATGTCCCCATGTTCCATGGGGAATCTGTTCCTTGTTCCATGGGGAATCTGCTCCATGGGGAATCTATTCCATGTTCCATGGGGAATCTGTTCCTTGGTCCATGGGGAATCTGCTCCATGGGGAATCTATTCCATGTTCCATGGGGAATCTGCTCCATGGGGAATCTATTCCATGTTTTATGGGGAATCTGTTCCATGTTCTTTGGGGAATCTGTTCCATATTTCAGGGGCAATCTGTTCCATGTTTCATGGGGAATTTTTTCCATGTTCCATGGGGAATCTGTTCCCTATTTCAGGGGGAATCTGTTCCCTATTTCAGGGGGAATCTGTTCCATGTTTCATAGGGAATCGGTCCCACTCATGCTCTACTCGCTAGAACAAAAAGGAAAAGTGTCTCCTCTGCTTCCACATCCCTCAGAGATGCAGGATCACCCCACCCCCCCAAATTAAGTATTTGGGCTTGAGTGGAGTAATCAGGATATTGTCCCAAAATCCCCCTGCAGGGAGAGGAATTTAGCAGGGAGCTTGATCACCCCAGTGACTTAGAATTCAACAGAAGTGGATTTCAACACATTTAACCTTTGAATTGAAGGACAGAAAGTGGTTTCTCTTCTTGAGATTATTTGTTTGTTCCCTCTTAACAGGCTGGTCATTTCACAGAATTACTTTGAAATGCAGATCAGAGCAAAATATTCCAGATCAGTTTATTCTGCCCCTGAAGTTTCCTTACACGAGTTGTCAGTGCAGCTCATGGAGTCTGTCAGGGCGCTTTGCCTTTTCCATTTGGAATCCTGCCCAGAGCCCAGGGTTGTTGTTGTTGTGGAGTTTTAATTCCCCCCAGCAGGAGCTGATCCTGCTCAGTTCTGCTGTCAGGAAAGGCAGAGCAGTTTCACTGATCCCCCTTGTAGCAGAAGACAGGACTCAAGTGTCTCCCTTGTTCCATGGTGAGGCAGGGGAATTGTATTATCCAAAAATTCCTTCTTGAACCTCCTTAAAAGAGGGATGAGGGAGACAGCAGGGAGAGTGTAAACAGAAGCAAAACAGCAACTGTTAACACCAAGCAACCTTTGATTTTAAATCAAAACCGCTCACCCAGCCTGAAGGAGTTTGGGTATTTATTTCCTTTTTCAGCACACCTTCTCCTTTCCTGAGAAGCTCTCACTGCTTCTCAAGTGGATTCCTGGGAAAAAGAAGCTGGGAGGGAAGGAATAGGGACTTTCCTCTTATTTTGTGGAAACTGCCCCCTAAACAACTCAGAATTTAGGATGTGGGATGAAACTGGAGCTGAATGTTTGTGCTGCAGGAAGGGCCTTTAGCACCAGCAATGGGGACTTGGTATCCCAGGATATGGGGCCAGGACACTCCCATCCCACTGGGATTGACCTGACTGGAGCTCATTCCAGCTCTGTGGTGACCAAACCTTAATAGTTCTCCTCCAAGAGGATCAGTCTGGGAGTTGGGAAGATGCAAGGAAGAGCTGCCTCCCATCCATGGTTGAGAGGGGAATGAGAGAAAATGGTGTTCAAGGAGAATTTTAAAGTAGAAAACCAACAAATCCAGCAAGGTCCAGGTTGGATGGGGCTTGGAGCAACCTGGACCAGTGGAAGGTGTCCCTGCCCATGGCAGGGGGAGGCACAGGATGAGCTTTAGTGTCCCTTCCAACCCAAATTATCCTGGGATTCTGTGATTTCAAGGCAGCTGAGAACCCCATTAAGAGTTTTGCTGTCAATGGGGTTGCAGCTTTGGGGTTTACACCTGTGTTTCATGTCTCCAAATCTTGAGGCAAAAAGATTCTCCGAATGAGTGATGCAGCAAATTCACCTGCAGAAGGTTCAGGATGGGTTCTCTGGAGGAGAAAAGCCCACCTGGCTGGATCAAAGGACAGGACCATGTCATGAAATGCGGGTTTGCCCCAGCCCAGCCTGCAGCAGGGTGCAATAAGGCTGAAGAAATTCAGGAATCCTGATCCTTGGGCGGAATGCTGAGGTTCACAGAGGCCACCTCTTATCAGTCTGATTATCTGGTGTCCCTGGGAGCTGGAGAACAACACGGAGCTGCATCCTGGGAAGGGAGAGAGGGGCTGGAGCAGCAGCTCTGGATGTGCTCAGAGAGAATTCGCTGCTTTCCCGGCTGCCCGTCTATCACCTTCCATCAGCACAAAGTCTGGCTGGATAAAGAGATGGAATGTGCAGGCTGAGGATAATTGCAGGGGGGAGATTGGGATAATGGCTGTAATTTGGATTGTGGGAGCAATAAAGCCAGGCTCAATCACTGCCTGCTTTATTTGGGAACGAGCCCAAGCTGCAAACAGCGAAAATGAAATTTATGAAAAATAGAGATTTCAAGAGAAGTAATGAGCATCTGTCTGCTGCAGTGATTGCAGGGGGCTGAGTGCTTCTAACTTAGTGCAGCTAATCCAAGGGATGTGCTGTGGGATGCACAGACAGGTGGGATGGATCCCCTGTCAGAGGTGTGGCTCTTCCTTAGCAATTATTGCTGACTGGACACGGAATTTTTAGGAAGCTGAAAATAGTTTGCTAAGTTTTGCTGTCATTGGATGTTTGGTCATCAGAGACCCATCATCCCCACTGAGGGGCCATGGTTGTGCCAGTGGCCTGGAAAACATTCCTAATTTTTCCTGCTCTGAGGCTGACCCTGGCTGCTCCAGGTGAGTGTGCTCAGCAGTTCATGTGGGTAGAGAAAGAGAAAGAAAATCCCACCTCAGTTTTTTTGTACTATATTCCTTTTTTCCCTTTTTTAAAAATTGTATCAGTCTGGATCTTCCTCTTCACTTTGCAGACTCATGGAATGGTTTGGAATGGAAAGGACCTTAAATCCCATCCCATTCCACCAATGCCACGGGCAGGGACACCTTCCACTGTCCCAGGCTGCTCCAAGCCCTGTCCAACCTGGCCTTGGACACTGCCAGGGATCCAGGGTGCCCAGAGAAGCTGTGGCTGCCCCTGGTGTCCCTGCCCATGCAGGGGTGGAATGGGATGGGATTTAAGGTCCCTTCCCACTCAAACCATTCTAGGATTCCATGATTTTTCCATGTTCCCTGGAAGACAAGGAATGGGAAGAGCATCAGAGGCCCTGGCTGAGGGCCTGGGTTTAGGTCTAGGTCTGGGTCTGGGTCTGGGTCTGGGTCTGGTCCTGCAGGAATGCTGGGCACTGGTGATGGAATGAAGCCAAAGCCTGCCAGGAGAGGACACTGAGCACTGGGAAACAAGGAAGGAAGGAAGGAAATCCAAGGGAGGAATCCAAGGAAGGAATCCAAGGAATCGAAGGAAGGAATCCAAGGAAGGAATCCAAGGGAGGAATCCAAGGAAGGAATCCAAGGAATCAAAGGAAGGAATCCAAGGAAGGAAACCAGGTGCCCTCCTGAGCAGGAAACCACCGGGATCAGCAGGAAAGGAGGAAGAAAGCACAGCCTGAGTGAGGTCTCTGGGGTGCTTGTGGCACACCTAATAAATTCCAGCATCGTTTGAAATCCTGGATTTTCTATAAAGTCTGCTCAAAGTCACCCCTGCCTGCAAATCTTTATCACCTGGAAGTGCTAGAATGAGCTAATAAATTATTTTCTCTGCATGGTATCCTTGGCTTCACCTTGCTAATCCCACAAAACCATCCTTGGCTGGAGCTGCTCCCAGGTCTCCTTTGGCTCTAACCCCCTCCCACAGTCCCGAGTTACACAGAGCACCCTTCACACACACACAGATCCCAAAATCCCACAGGACCAGGCATGGCCAGGCTTGGAAGGCACCTCTGGAGCTCATCTTGTCCAACTTCCCTGCTCAAGCTGGGTCCTGCGGCCAGGTGACTTCAAAATATCCCCTGGGAAGGACACATCCAACAGGATGTGTGATCCTGATTCTGGGAAAACTCACACCCAGCATTTGGGAGAAAATGAGGGAGGAAAGTTTGCATCTGAATCGACGTTTTCCATATTTTTTTCACAAAATATACACCATTTTCCACAATATAAAGGTAATAAAGGAATTTATAGGATTCAGCATTCCACCTTTTTTTCTGACCAGAGGCACTGTCTGCACTGGGAAGCTCTCCTGTTATTATGCAGATTTTGGGAGCAGGTCCTGGCAGGGTTCCAGAGGAAGCTCCATTAGTAAATCTGAGAAAAACTTGATCAAGAATTTACCTACAGCCTGAAATTTAAAATCCTACAGTCACAAGAGCAATCTCAGCCCCTTCCCGGAGTAAATCGAGGTTTTTCCTGCCCACTCTCCTGTTTGAGATGCCAGGAAAAGGATAATTATCCCAAAGAAACACTGAGAAGTGTCAGTGTGTATTTAAACTCCTTCAGAAAGGGTTTAAATGGAGCTAAATCCTTCCTTAGCCTCGGATTTTGGCAGCAGCTTGAATTTAAGGAAGTTATGGAAGTATAATTGAATCACTTTGTCCCTCATGTTCTTAATGCTGGCAAATCAGATCTATTTTAAAAAATGAAATAATTATTAAGACAAATGAACAGGCAAGAGATAACAGACAAAAGATTTTAATCAGAATTAATTACTACACGGGATAAAATTAAAAGAACTACTGGTAAATTATAGAATAACATAAAAGAGTGCAGTAGAGCAAGGTACCTATATTAGAGTCAAAGAAATGGCATTGATTAGAGGTAGAATGTGATTTACCACTGAAATGATGATAATATCCAAATTCCTTCACTTCAGTCCTGGGAATAGCCATGAGCTGAGTGTCCCTGCTCATGGGAGAATTTCCACACATTGTCAGGAACATGTAAAGGAGATTTCTGCTCTGTGGAGGTTTGGTGTGGCTTTTATAGCTTAAAATGAGTGACTGTCATCAGAAATTCAGATTATCCTGCCAGATCTCAATTCCAGAGTGAGCTCTGGCCCCAGCTAAGAGGGATGAGGACCTGAGGAGTGAATCCAGAGCCCACGGAGATGCTCCAAGGGCTGGAGCCAGGCTGGGAGAGCTGGGGGTGCTCACCTGGAGAGGAGAAGGATCCAGGGAGAGCTCAGAGCCCCTTCCAGGGCCTAAAGGGGCTCCAGGAGAGCTGGGGAGGGACTGGGGACAAGGGATGGAGGGACAGGACTCAGGGAATGGCTTCCACTGCCAGAGGGCAGGGCTGGATGGGATATTGGGAAGGAATTGTTCCCTGGGAGGGTGGGCAGGCCCTGGCATAGGGTGCCCAGAGCAGCTGTGGCTGCCCCTGGATCCCTGGCAGTGTCCAAGGCCAGGCTGGACATTGGGGCTTGGAGCAGCCTGGGACAGTGGGAGGTGTCCCTGCCCATGGCAGGGGTGGAGTAAATAAATGTCCTCTCCCAAACCATTCCATGATCTCATGATTTTCCCTCTGGCTGAATTCCTAACGTATTCCCAAGCCCACAGCCACACAGAACAGAGGGAAGGAGGACATGGGACATAAATCCCATGGGGCAGGGCCCATCCTGGGTAATTCCTGACCCCAGGGCTGCTGCAGAGCGTTGCTGTCACTCCTGCCCTGGGCTGGATGTCACAGGCACCCCTGGAACAGCCAAGGACACAGAAGCAGGGATGAGGAAACAGCACAGAGCAGCACAGGGAATATTCCCCCTCCTTCAAAGCTGCATTTGTTCCTTGCCTTCCCAGCAAGAATCGAAGGAGCAGGATGATGAAAAGGAGAGAAGAGAGTTAATCAACACAGAGGCTCTGGCAGGAAACCAAGTCACCTTTGGAGCTTCTTGTGCTCAATGAGAAA
This sequence comes from Sturnus vulgaris, assembly GCF_052056855.1. Lineage (NCBI taxonomy): Eukaryota > Metazoa > Chordata > Aves > Passeriformes > Sturnidae > Sturnus > Sturnus vulgaris. The sequence continues at coordinate 12,837,030 of NC_142261.1, read as the reverse complement.
CCATCAATGAGCAGGGAGAGCAGCAAATAATTTTCACAATGGACTGGCCCAAACCCTGGAATTATTCTGCAGGGAACAGCTCTTCACAGGCTAATTGGGCTCGTTCAGTCCTGAGCGCCGAGGATACACCAGGGGCTCTTTTAATTTATTGGGTTTAGGAGGAGTATTTACAAATCTAAACCCATAAAGCCGAGGCTTTGCAGCAGAAATGGAGCTAAGGCTGATGTCAGGCAGGACCTCGCCTTCATCCTGCAGCTTAACTGCTTGATTGGGTTCCATGTAGCTCCTTTAAAAACATGTATTAAATATATATGAAAAGGAACACCCCTGAACCCAGAGGAGACAGCCCTGAATGTTTCAATGCTGCAAAAACCAACCAGATTTCAGCAGCAGAATCAGAAAATCACCTGCAGCCCCAAGCAGGGAGAAATGAACCTGGCAGGAGCCAAAAATCCCAGGCTGGCCCTTTTTGGGGTGGCCTTTGCTGGCCTTACCTCGATGTCACCACAGCTGGCCCAAGGTGCAGCAGTGGGATGTTCAGCCACGAGCAAGGTGGGGCTTAGAGAAGCTGGAACCCAACTTGGCAGGGTTTGGAGGTCACAGCAAAGCCCCTGTTTGCAGTCCCCAGAGCAGGGACCAACTAGACCAAGACTAAGGTTCATTAATTAGCAAAGTCCCTCCCAAATGAATGATGGCTCAGGGAGGAAGGGAAGTGACAAATGCCACTGAAACTTGACATAATTATTATGAGAATTGAAGTAATTTTAAAATGTAAATCGAAATTATTTTTTTTTTCAAATATTAAAAAAATTAAATAATTATTAAAATTATTTAGAAATTAGGAAACTTTCTCGAAGCTGAAAAAAATGGTCAAATAATCAGCTTGGAAGAGGCTTTAGGAGGTTTAGAGTCCAACCTCTTCCTCCAAGCATGGTCAACTATAAGAGGAGCTAAGATGAAATTTTTCAAGGTTTGTTTTAAAAACCTGCAGCTGTGGAACCTCCATGGGAAACCTCTTCCCATCCTGAGCTGCCCAGTGGTGAAAACCTGGATTTGGGCTCTTCCACCATTTTTGAGTGGTCCTATGGAAAAGAGGAGGAGAGAGGGAAAAGAGGATAAAGTGGGTAAAGAAAAAATGCAATAACCTCATGCTGAGTAGTGGTCAAGTAGAAGAAGCAGAGCCTCCTATTTTCTGTCTCCATCCTGAGCTGGCCCTTCCAAGTTCCTCACTTCCCCCTGGGAGCTGCTGGCAGGTCTGGAATATTCCATTTCTCCTGAAGGAATGGCTGATACCTCAGACCAGTGTCCCTCAGCACTGAGGACACCAGAAAAAAACAAAACAAAACCACATCACTGGGCTGTGTAAAGCTGGATCTGCAGCCAGCCCTGCTGCCTCCTCCACACCAACTCCCCAACATTCTTCTCTCCTTTCCATCCTCCCACCAGCTCAAATTTGCTGTCTGTGGAAAGGTGGAGCATGAAAATGTTCAGCATTGTCCTCATCGAGGCAGAATCCAAGGCATTGAAAGTGAGGCAGTGGAAGAGCCTGGGGAATGGATTTTCCCCCTAGCTGGGATTAAATGAGGACCCCTGTCCTGTCAGGAGGGCTGATCCATGCTGTGTGTGCTGCTTTTCTGCCACCCTCCCATTCCCCCTCCAGTGCAGCCCCTTGGCTCTGCTGGGTCCCTGTGAGCCCCAGAGAGCCCCTCATTCCCTGGGACACACAGGATGGTGCTGGCACCAAATCCCAGCAGCAGGAGGGGTCTGATCACTCACACACCCCTGTACACCAACCCAAGCATGGCCTGGGGCTCATCCACGCTGAGCTCCTGTGGGCAGGAAAGGACAATTTGTCACCTTATTACTGGGGACCAGAGTGCCTTTAAAGGGTCATTAATTTAACCCAGTCTCTCATTTAGCTGTTACTTTTATGCTTTTTTTTTTTTACTCATCGCTCAGTCAGGCATTTCCCATTTCCCATTCCCAATTCCCAATTTCACATTCCCCTGTCTTCATCTGGAGCTGCCCCCACCCCAGCAGGGCCCTTTCCAGCTGACATGGACCAGTGGCCAAGGCACCAACTGGAGACTGGGACTGAGCACCAGGAACGAGCCAGCTGCCAATGTCAGTCCTTGTTTTGGCTCCTTCCTGGAAAGATCCATCCAAGCAGCTTTGGGAATGGTTTGCAAACGAGGACACCCCTTCTTCACAGAAAGGATCAAAACGGGAAGAAGCTGAAATACAGGAATGGTTTGATAGAATCCTCTTTGCTTTCCAGCTCCTCTTTAGGAGGGATTGTTTGGGCACTGAGCAGAGGAAAAATCAGCATTGTTAATTTGCTGCAAGCCAGGGCACCTCAAGAAATGCAACACAATTAATTAGCGCCTAAAAAAAAAAAAAAAAAGAAACCATTTGAAGTGTTTATTGCAGGATCAAGCTCCTGGTTTTATAAGCAGATGGGGAAATAAAGGGCTGGGAATGACATGGAGAAAACAGCTGCAGTGGGAGCAGAGCCTAATTCATAATTCAACAGCCTAATCAGGGAACATCTTCTGCAGTTCCTCGCTGGAATGGCAGAACGTGAGCAGGCAAACGATGAGGCTGCTTCAGTTCTTCAAGAGCTGCTGCCAATTAGCTCGCTGTCTTCGTTAGCCGTGTACACAGCTAATGAGGGGCCCACGGTATTAAAGAGCCCAACAAAAGTAGGGCAGCCTCGGATAATTGTCTTCATGATAAACACTCCGGCATGTTTCAATAGGGTTTGGTGGGAATTCATTAACTGAATAAAGACCTGTTCACACTCCCCTTGCTGCTCCTTCCCGTTCTCCTGCATGGAGGGGGAGATGTTCTGCTGGAGCTGCTTCCCAAGGTGGCTGCAGTTGGTGCTGGATCAGCCCCAGGCAGGTCCCACCCCAGGTGTGGCTTCAGCTTTGCACTCTGGATGCCCAGTGCCGGTGGTGGCACCCAGGAAAATTCTCCTCTGCTGAAGGGGACATTCCTGAGGGTCCCAATTCCTGCAGGGACAGAGGGAGAACCCAGTGGCACAGGCCTGGGTCACAACAGCATCTGGACATCTGTGGAGAGATGAGAGATGCTGCAGGAACTTCACTGCTCTCAGGGAAAAGCTTGGATCTGCCCGTGAATCCAATGGGAAAACTTGTTCTGGGGAAGACCCCACAGAGAGATCAATGTCCCACACTGGGAATAAGGAATTTCTTCTGGAATAGTCTTTGCTCACCATCAAGCTCTTGGCTTGGAAGACACCTCACATGGTCAGTGCCTTGGGCAGAAAAATGCTTTTTATGTCAATTCAAACCCATTTGTCTGAGCTGGGATCCATGGGGATGATCTTTCCGTCCTGGAATTCTGGTCTAACCTGGAGATCATCTCACTGGAAGCCTGGTCACCTGCTGGCTCCTGCACTGAGCACTGGTTCTGTGTCACAGGACATCCAGTGACATCCTGGCCCTGGTCACCTCCAAGCATCCCTGGGCAGATCTGTGCAGCTGGATGGGTCCAAGGCCCAGGATAAATTCCCTGGATTTGGAGGCTCTGTGCTGGCAGCAATCCCCATTGAGGTCTTCTCATTTTCCTGGATTCTCCAACTAAAATCAAGTGCAAGTGGGAGAGTGACCACATTGAACACCTCTGCTGATGGATCTTCCCAAGTCCAGGTCCATAAAAATCCCTTTGGAGGGATTTTGGTAGGAATGTGTTTTCCTTGGGGCAGGATCAAACCCTCTGAGCTGAGAGAAGCCTGGGGTTTGTGTTTGCCTGCTGAAACCTTTTGTACAACCAGCCCCAACTGCACGGATTCCTTCAGCTGAGGTTCTGATCCACTTAGAAAAGTGGAATATTTCCCAAGGATGTTTCACTTCCTCCTTTCAAAACAATAACTTCTCATCTTCAAACAACAAAAGCACAACATTCAGTGAGGCACCTTGGCAGCCCTTCATTTTTACACCAAACCCAGAAGAATTTTCGAGTTCTTGCAGGAGGATTTTTTAAGATCTAATTTGGTTGAAAAGTTGAACTTTTTTTCCCAATCTGCCTCTGATAAAAGTGGATGTTCAGAGCCCATTGATGCCATCACATTTGTGGAGGGAGGAGCCAGAGCCCCAGAGGTGCTGCCTTAAGAACAAATGGATGAGTCTTCCCCAGTGGGCTCACCTGGAAACCCCAAACCTGAGTTAAAAAATCTCTCTGATCCTGTCTCAGAGCATTCTCTGCCAGGTTCTTCCTCATATCCCACTTTTGTGACCCATCTGACTTTTTTCTGCTCCTCCAAGCACTTTGGGGCTCAGAATGGTGCCTGGATTGGGAGCTGCTCCCTCAGGGCAGATTTGGATAGAAAATCTGTCCCACCTCCTTCCACAGAGGGACAATGAGCCCTTCCCAGGGCATCACTTCCAAAAAACCCTCATGGAGCACAAGGCTCTGATTAAAAGGAAGAAAAGTAATTTTCCATGTCTCCATTCAAGACTGAGCCTTTCAATAATTACTGAGCTAATCTGACATTCATGATCCTTGATTTGAGTAATTCATTCTGGGGCTGATTAACAAGATGTTCCTTAGTGGAACACAGCTTCCCTTCTTCCCCCAAGACAGGAGGATTTTAGGAAAAAGATGAAATATTCCAAAGGAGAGCAGGTAATTGGCAGGAGCACTCCTTGTCTGCTCTGCTATGCCTGGGCTTCCTCATCACTAGGAGAAGTCTTTTCCAAAAGGTTCCTCTGGGTTTCCTATTCCTCCCAGTAATTAATCAGCTTTTACCCACCATGACAGCTTCTGTTCCCTCCCCCACCCACTTCCCAAATTCCCTGCAGCCTCAATTTGCAGTTTGGAGAGATTCCTCGGTTTTGTCCTCAGCTTGTAAATATTTTTGGATGTCACTGATGCCGTGTCTCCTCTCAATCCCCTTCCTCAAAAACCATTTCCAGGTCAGCAGAGTGGCTCATCCCAGACTTCCAGGACAACATCCAACCTCTCTTTGGGCTCTGTGATTTTTAAATTTACAGCACAACAGGGAGTCTGTGTGTAGCCCTGGAAATGGGATTTAACCCTTTAAGTGTGGCAGAAATAAGATGCACAGCTACATGGTCATCTTTCATGACAGGAAGAAAGAGACAAGTTTATTCACAAACACACTTGGTTTTATAGCATGACTGCAACTCCAAGAGCAGAGAAAAGGTGATTGGTTCAGAGAGAAGACACCCCATTGCCAGGGCCTGGGCACACACCACAACAGGGGTTTGATTTTGGTATTAATTCCTTTTTATTTTGACCAAATTATCACCCTGGGAGAAATTCTCCCTGGCCTTGAGCTGGACCAGCTCATGGGCTGGGAACAGAGCTGAGAAGCTCCAGCCTGGAATATTTTCCAGGCTGTAATTTTCTTCCTTTCTCAATGTGTGTCCCACATCTCTGCTTTGCACAGGAGCACGGCAGGGCTGCAGTGGGAGACGTGGAATTGATGAAGGATCAGTCACATCTTTCCTTTATGGGGGAATTGAATTGGATATTTAGGGGAAAAAATTCCCCCCATACCAGACACATCACAGGCCACCACAGCTTTAGAAGAAATTCCAGATTTCCCTCTGGATGAGATGGACTGAGCACTTCCATAATTTACTTGGAATTTCTGCAGTTTGGACATCAATTTGTGCCATTCCAGCACAATAAAAAATAATTCATTTTAAAAAACCCAACAAACTTCAAAACTTGAAGTGGGTGTTTTTTGACTCTGATCCTTGGGATTTTCAGGAAACTCAGAAAAAATGGTCTCCAAATCCATAAATACAGACAGGTTGTGGTTAAATCTTCTGAATATTCAACCAGTCCCAGCATTTTGGGGAATTCCTCTGCTGGTTTTGGGCTGGGTTTAACTGGTTCCCAGTCCTGCAGCATCTCACAGTCCTTTCTGTTATCTCATTGTTTATCACCTAAAAATTGGGGGTTGGATGCTCAAAATGAGGCTTTGAACATCAAAAATGAACTTTGAGCCCTAAGTGTAGAGTTTGTAACCTAAAATGAAGAGTTGGATGTTGAAAAGGAGGATTTCAAGCCTACAAGCAAAACTTTGGACTATAAAAATGAGAATCTAGGCCCTAAAATTTATAACCTACAGTTGATGGTTTGGAGACTGAAGATGCTGCTTGGATCCTGAAAATGATGGGCAGGGTCCTAAAAATGCCCCTCTGGAGGCTTTGGAGAATAAAATGCTGATTTGGACTCTTAAAAGGAGACTTTTTAATAGAATAGAGCCTTTGGACCCTAAAAAAATGAAAATTTGGGCCATAAAAATGGGGTTTGGCTCCTGAAAGGAAAGTTTCAACCTTTTAAATGAAGCTTTGGGTCTTAAAATGAGCATTTGGAGCATCAAATAAGGGTTGGGTCTTAAAAATGTGGCTTTGAGTCCTGAAAAATATAATTTGGGGTCTGTAAACGCTTTTGGGCATTCAAACTGGGATTTTTTGGCTGCTGCAAATGAGAGGTTATGGCTAAAATTGGAGGTGTGAGCCCTTCTTTAAAATGGAAACCTACAAGTTTTTCTTTAGACCTGAGAAATGAAACATTTGTGCTCGAAAATTTGGGATGACGAAAATGTTTCGATGCCGGGAACGCTCATTTAGAGCCTCAAAACAGGTCCCTGGAGAGAAAAATGGGATTTGCTGCCCACTGCAGCGTGGGATTTAGGGCACATTTAGGATTTTTTTCTGGGTGTTCTGAGGCTTTTCTGATTTTTGCCAGGGAATATCAGCGAGCAGGAGTGGGTGGTGCTTTGGAGAGGGGAGGATCCACGAGTGTGAAATGTTGTGGCACCGGTTGCTCCCAGATTTCCATGGTTTCCTTGGGAAATGTGCTCATTTCACAGCTTTTGCCTCTTTCAGAGAGGAATTCTGGGATCTTGGAGGGCTGTAGGTGGGGAGGTGTGAGGGTGTATGTCAGGCTTTGCACGACTTACTAGTGGATTGTTACTAATTTATTAATTTTTTCCCAATTTTATTATTATTTATTTATTATTAATTTATTAATCGACTGAGACTATTTTTGTGTTTGGTTTTGGATGTTTATTATATCTTATTAGAAATTACAGAAAGTATGACAGCACTTCTAGCTCCTTGCTAGAAGTGGGGGGAAACAGGTGTAGTTGAGTGTTTTAAGGCTTTTTAAAGCTAAACAAACTAATAAAAGTTTAACACTTATTTATTTTTTTTACTTAATAATAGATTTTTACAACTTTTAGAGTGATATTTGATATATTAACTAAAGACTATTACTTGAGTTTTGTGAAAAAGATGGAAAAAAAGAAGATAAACAAAGAAAAAGACACTACTTAAAATTTTCTGTTTTGATTTATATTTATTACTATACTATAACAATTTTAAATTTAAAACTCATTACTTAGTGAAAATACACATATTTAACTTACTACACGTTTGTGATTTTTAACTCATTATTTATATTTACAAGTTTTCTTTAAGGTTTCAGGCCCAGAGCAGTGTTTTTCAGGGGGGTCTGTGCCTGGAAGCACAGAAAGCTCAAAAACTCCCGATTTTTGAGATCCAACAGGAAGGGACCTTAAAGCCCATCCAGTGTCACCCCTGCCATGGCAGGGACACCTCCCACCACCCCAGGCTGCTCCAAGCCCCAGTGTCCAACCTGACCCTGGAACATTTCCAGGGATCCAGGGGCTGCTCTGGGAATCTCCAGATGTGGGAATCCTGGTGATTCTGAATCGTTAAAACCCGGTATAATCAGGGACAAAGGCGCTGTAACTAATTAAAGTTACAAAGTGGTGTGTTTATTCACCAGCTCGGGAGTCACCTCCCAAAGGCGTGACCGCCCCCCACAAGGTTCTTTGCCCTCTGTTTATTGCCCCAGATCTCACATACAATACATGTGCATAACCCCAGCACCTCCCATCCCCACCCCATATTAAAATGAGCCCTTTAGTCCTTCACACGTGCTCAGCTCTTCTCTTGAATTGGGTCGGTGGTCTCGAAATGGGTCAGTGGTCTGGAAGGATGAAGTCAGGAGAGTCTTCATCAGGTCTCAGTGACCCTCTGGCACGATCCAAGGCCCCGTGCTTCATGGTTAGCAGTTTACTTATTTTACATTCTTCTGTATGTAAATTTATAATAGCAGCTAATTATACCAATTAGTTCTAGCCTAAGCATCTAGTAATTATTAACCTACCATTTACCTACCTAGCTTACATCCTGGTCATGGAAACTACTTCTACCCTTAGCAAAAATTCTAACTTTTTTAAACCATGATTCAATTCCTTCTGCAACAAGCAGGGAGTGATTCCTGCACAGATCCCACTCTGGCCAAGCTGTCTGTGCTTCCCCCGGGACAGCACAAACCTCGTTTCAGTGGGGCTTGGAACCCCAGAAATGAAGGACAAAGATCCTGAGCACAGGCTGGAAAAGACCTTCAAAATCTCCTGATCCAACTGACAGCCCTCTAACCACTCCAGATGGGGTTTGGTGGCCCAGGGTGGGGTTTGGTGGCCCAGGATGGGGTTTGGTGGCCCAGGATGATGTTTTGTGCCCAGGATGGGGTTTGGTGGCCCAAGATGGGGTTTGGTGGCCCAGGATGATGTTTTGTGCCCAGGATGGGGTTTGGTGGCCCAAGATGGGGTTTGGTGGCCCAGGATGATGTTTTGTGCCCAGGACAGAGTTTGGTGGCCAGGACAGAGTTTGGTGGCCCAAGATGGGGTTTGGTGGCCCAGGATGTGGTTTGGTGGCCCAGGACAGAGTTTGGTGGCCCAAGATGGGGTTTTGTGCCCAGGATGGGATTTGGTGGCCCAAGATGATGTTTTGTGCCCAGGATGGGATTTGGTGGCCCAGGATGATGTTTTGTGCCCAGGATAGTGTTTGGTGGCCCCGGATGGGGTTTGGTGGTCCAGGAAGATGTTTTATACCCAGGATGGGGTTTGGTGGCCCAGGATGGGATTTGGTGGCCCAGGATGATGTTTTGTGCCCAGGATTGTGTTTGGTGGCCCCGGATGGGGTTTGGTGGCCCAGGATGTCTCTGACATTTCCAGAAACCTTTCCCTGCCCCACTGACAAGCCTTTTCCATGGTGCCAATGACCTGTCCAGCTCCACGGGGTTTTTTGCCCTTGAATAGCAGGAATTTTGCAGGATTTGCAGATACTCAGGGTCTGGGAGAAAGGAATTTTCCCACTCCTGTCTACCTTTGGTACAAACACACAAAAAACTGGGCCAAAAAGGGAGGGAAGAGATTAAAATCCTGATGAGCCACCTGGTCTGTGCAATGATTCCCAATAATGAGGAGTCGGGAAAGTGATTGTTAGCACGGGCTGGAATTAAAAATGCAGCATGGGAATGTTGCATAATGTAAACAAGTTAATTAATGGAGCATGTTAATGAATGGAACAGGTCCTGCTAGCCCTGGCGTGCAGGGGTGGTGCCACTTTCACTCCTCACCAGGAACATCCAACAGAAAATGTTGTTCCCTTAATAATTCATTAAAATCAGGAGCAGTGTGCCAGGACATGGGGAGAGCCCCGTGCCTGCCTGGATCTCCACATCCCTTGGAGTTACACACAGGCACAGGTTTAAGAATATAAAAAGAAAAAAAAAAATAAAATCATGGAATATTTGAGGATGGAAAAGGAGATTCTCACCCCCCCTGCTGCATCCAGCTAGGAATATCTCCAGTAATTCCCATCAATCCATTCCACTTTTCCCAGTGGCTTCAAGACAGCTGGAAGCAGCCAAGCAGATCCAAACTGATCCAAAGTGATTAGGGATTCCCAGGAATGTTCTCTCAGGGAGCAGCATCAAACTTTAAGTAATGATCTTGTTCCAGCTGATTGTTTTATTAAAGCCCACGGAAGATGCTCGAAATAATTATTCCCATTTGGAGAGGCAGGCTGGAAATAACGACTCTGATCTGCAGAGTTCCATCAGCTTCCACAAAAAATCCTGTTATTCTAGCAGGATTGTGCAATCTGAACCCCAAAATCAACTTGAGTAATAGAAAAGGGCAAAGTGGGAGGTGCCAGTCCTGGGATGTGACAGCCACAAGGGCACAGTGATGACGAGGGGCTGTGCATCCAGGAACCCTTCCCTTGGGATTTTCCTACTATCATTCAACACACACATGGAAAAACAAACCCACTCCTGGCCTGAATATCAATTCAGGGAATGATCTTCGATACTAAAAACATTGGGAACAGAGCCTGCTGACACCTTTCCTTATGCTGCCTATTAATCTTCCCTTCACACATGGAAAAAGCTGGATCCAGCCTTCTCCACAGGGCTGGGAGCAGGCAGGATGGGAAGGAGGTCACCCTGCCTGCCCCAGATTGCTTTGTGTGTTCTGCTAAATCACATTCCAGGTGCCACACAGGAGATTCCAAATAAATTGGACATCAAAAATTTAAATGTGTGGAGGAACCTCCAGCTTTTACAAGAGCACAGCAATCAAAGCAATGTAGAGATGCAAAATATGCAAAATATTCCTCCTGAGAGGTTTCTGCTGGCTGTGAGCTCCAACACCTCTCCCTGAGCAGATTCCTGCTGTTCCTCATCCATGTTCAGCCCCATTTCTTCATGCCCAGGAATCTGCCTGATGAGACCCATCCAACTTTGTGTGTCCTGGAGCTTCCTCAGAGACAAGAAAGCCCCAACATTCCCAGAGTTACCTGCCAGGCTTTACTTTTCCAGGCTCTGAGATTTATTCTGGAGGTTCTCCAGTTCAGCTTTTTCTCGGGGAGGGATTTTCATAAATATGTTAAAAAATACACTTGGGAATCAACCTAAGGGAGGACTTAGCTGTGTTTATTGGAATTTAAGGAATAAAGAGGCAGATGATGAAAACAGTAATTCCTTTTGCTTGAAGGAATCTCTCAACACTTGTGTGGCAAGGTCACAGAATCCTACAGTTATGGAATATTTTGGGATTGAAGGGAATTTGAAGTTCATCCAGTGCCACCCCTGCCATGGGCAGGGACACCTCCCACTGTCCCAGGCTGCTCCAAGCCCCAGTGTCCAACCTGGCCTTGGACACTGCCAGGGATCCAGGGGCAGCCACAGCTGCTCTGGGCACCCTGTGCCAGGGAATAATTCCTCTTTTAGTGGAAAACTGCTCCCTCCTTATCTCACTTGCCTCCAAATACAGGATTTCTATTTTCCATCAGGTTTTATGAGTGGGAAGTGTTGAACAAAGATCCAAAATCTCCATGGACAGGAGGGAATAACATGAGTCCTCCACCATGTGAGGAGGAGCATGGAATCCACAGCCAGGGGTGGCCCTGGCTCTGGGGATGGAGAATGAGCAGCTTTAGGGCTGGAGGGCTGTGGTGACTGTGCTGCAAAGAGAGAGAAAGGGCAGCAACACACACGGAGCTCTTTGGGGAAAAAAGGCCAATTTATTGTACAGACAGCCCGGATTTAAAGTGTGTTAGTGCAGCCAGGACAGGACAGGAGTTCATTGGACAATTGGGAAAAACATCCTTGGGACAGCACCTCAGGATGTGTCCCACGGGAAAGACACCAGGGGTTAATCTTTATTATGAATTCCACTCTGTTTGTCACCATGTTCTCACCCTGGGAGACTCCTCCCTAACTGAAGCTGCAGTCAGCTTGTCAGCCTGGGAATGGAGCTGAGAGTCAGGAGAAATCCAGGCCTGGAGAGAATTTCCAGGCTGTAATTCCCTGGCTCTCTATATCAGTGTGTCCACAGGGGGCTCTCTGAACATCCCCTCCCAGCACAGGGATCCCTGATCCACCTCCTGTCCTGAGCAGGGCTGTGGCACGTGGAGAAGGAGCCTGGATTGAGGCTGGAGGAGGAATCCCAGCCGTGCTGGAGCTGCTGGATGGCTCCATGTGATGGATCCGAGCAGGCTCAGAGCCCCGGGTTACACAGGGATTATCCTGATCCTTTCATTAGCCTAAATCCTGCTTTTCTCCAGCACGGGCGAGGCTGCTCCAAGGAGAATGGAGTCAGCGGTGCCGGAGCTCACTCCTCCTTTCTGCCAGTGTGGAATAATCCCTCTGTTAAACTGGGATGAATGGAATGTGATTGACACCCCCGGCCCCGCTGTTCCTCACTCCAGAGTGGATGGAGCTGCTCTCACAGCAGCTCGGGAAAGGAGCAGGAAAAACCCCAGAAGAGGTTTCTTAATTAGGACCATTTCATTTCTGCAGATTAACATATTTATTACAGCCATTAGTCATCCCTTCCTGTGTCCTTCCAGAGCACAGCTCGGCAGGAGCAGGGTGGGATGGCCAGGGAACTTCCAGAGGAGTATCCCAGTACAGAGCATCCTTCTGCTCCAGGGTCACTGGGAAGGAGCCAGGAATAGCCTTGACAAAGTTGTCACCACTGCCACAGATGGCTCAAAAAGAGCTGGAGAGGGACTGGGGACAAGGGCTGGAGGGACAGGACACAGGGAATGGCTTCCACTGCCAGAGGGCAGGGCTGGATGGGATATTGGGCAGGAATTGTTCCCTGGGAGGGTGGGCAGGCCCTGGCACAGGGTGCCCAGAGCAGCTGTGGCTGCCCCTGGATCCCTGGAAGTGTCCCAGGCCAGGTTGGACATTGGGGCTTGGAGCAGCCTGGGACAGTGGGAGGTGTCCCTGGCCATGGAGGAATGGGATGAACTTTAAGGTCCTTTCCCTCCCAGGCCATTGTATGGGCTCAGAGGAACCAGACTGGGGTCCCATGCACTGGTGTGAGGGATGGGAATTGCTCCAGCCCGGATTTCTGGGTCATTTCCACCTCCTGCCAACACCATATCCCCACCCAACAGGGCAGAATAGGATCTGTCTGAGGATCTATCCCAGGCAGTGCTGCCTCCCTGGACCCCTCAGCCCACCCAGCCCCAGCAGGTGAGGGCACTGCTTCAGAACTTCAAATGTGGAATAGAAATGGAAAATACAAATGAACTTCAAGAGATCATTTTGTACCCCTGAGGCTTCCCCTGGACCAGCTGGGGGTTGAGGGCTCCTTCTCCTCTGCTGTGACCCTTTTTGGGGGTCAGGGAGGTGCTGGTGTGTCCTGGTGGAAGGGGACAGGGAGCCTGGCTGGCCACACTTGTCACCACTGTGCAGCCAAGTCTGTGCTCTCTGCCCTTCTCTCAGTGACCTTCTTCCATCTTTACCCTTTTCCAGCACTCCCAAAGCTCACCCAGGCTTTGAAGTCCTCAGTGAACTCAGCATCCCCATACAAACAATTTAATTACTGTCCCATTGTATTTTTCTGACTAAACTGCATCTGCCCTGCTCCTGGAGAAGCAGAAGGGATTTGTTTTCCTCTCCCACATATTCCTGGGCACATCAGGAGGAAAGAAAACTCCTTGATCTCTCTGAGCCTGCCCTAATTTCTGAGCCTGGGGAAGGGCAGGGAGCTGCTCTGTGCTCCAGCTGCAGCCTCCAAGGAGGATGTGCTCCCAGGAAAGGGGACACCACGACAGACAGGAGAGGAGCAGTTTTGGGGAGCTCTGGGCTGAGCAGGAGGACTTGGCAGCACTTACAGACACTCAGGAATAAGGATTTTTACAGTGATATTTCCCCTGAGCTCCAAAGGAGCCGATTCTGGCAGTGATGAGCAGCACAGAGCTCACCCATCACACTCAGAGGGTTCCCCTAATTAGAGATCCCCTTTTGGAGTTTCAAGCCCATCCAGTCCCTGACAGAATCCGAGCAGGGTTGTCCTTCTGCCCTGCTCCAGCCAGGAGATTTTTCTTCACCTGCTTGTGACACCTGCTGTGCTTGTTGGGAGCTGCTGGCCAGCAGCCAGACCCACGAGTGGCTCGGTGTCACTGGTACACGAAGTAAGAGCTCCCAGGAGATCCAAGACCACGGTAACATGTGGCACTAGCTCCCCCCAGTGTATCCCAGTGCCTCCCAGTCCAGCAGAACTCGGGATTTCCCGGCTGGAAATGACTCCAACTGCAGGTGGGTATCACACACCCAGCCCTTATCTATTCCATGGATTTGTGCCAAAGGCAGCAGCACTCCAGCAGCTCTGCTCTGCTCTGCTCTGCCCAGCCCAGGCTCGGGGGCAGCTGCCCTTCCTCTGAGCAGATGTTTTGTGGTTATTTATGTTGCCTCTGAGCAGGTGTTGGTGGTTATTTTGCCTTTGCCCCCAGAGCCATCACCTGATCTCGATCTGCATCCCACAACCATTCCAGCTAATCAGTCACTAATTACATGATTGAACACCTCGTGGCTTTTAGGAATATCACACATCCCTGGCAGGAGTCAGGGATGAGCCAAAGATCCTGGACAAGGCAGCAGGGAAGGGAAATGTTTATCCAAGGGCCAGGCTGGCCCCTGAGTCACTGTGGCTCTGCTCTTGTCCAGTGTCCAGCTGCTACTGTGGATGTGCCTGCTCCTGGAGGGAGAAGTGGCTGGAATTGGTGTGGTGCAGTCTCAAAGCCCAAATCAGTCCCTGCAGACGTATTTCTGATCCCCCTTTCTGACGGAGAAGGTTTAGAAAGAAATCCATGATTTTCCCTGAGTCCCAAGTGCCTCACGGTTCATTTTGTCCCCCCAGAAAAGTCCTGTCCCCACTCCAGTCACCTGTCCTCGGTGAGCAGGGCACAGGTGACAATCTGTGAGGAAAAAGCTGCTCCTTTCTGCTCACACCAAAGTCCTGCTTGGCCTTTGGCAGCACCCCAGCAGAGATGTTTGTCCCACAGCTGCTGTGACCAGGAGCTGATCCCACGGATCAGGACAGGCTTCAGCACTTTGGAACTCCTGGATCCTGGCAGGGAGATGTCACCTCCAAATGTCAGCAGGAACTGATCCCAGCCAAGAGCTGCAGTGAAGCCCCTGCTGCTCCATAGCATGGGCACAACTGCAGCAGCCAGGGAATTAATTCTGGGAATTTCTTTTCTCCGTCTGACATCTTAAAACTTTTCTCTGAGGATTTGCTGGAGGTTATTGTCAGAAATGCCAAGTTATCTGGACCTCTCATGGTTATTTACCTTTTGGAAGCATGGAAATATGGAACAAAATACCCAGGACTTGTTTTGACCTGCACATCCATTAAATATTAACCTCATTTGCTCGCTAAGTGGGGAATACAGGACACCAGGCCCATGGAGAGAATCTCTTCCTGTCTCCTCCATAACTCAGCTAATGATGATTTGGGAAGACCAACTGTTCCAGGGAGCCAAATCCCAGGCCAGGGCACGGGGCTGGCACAGGGAATGGCAGGAGATAATCGGGATGTGCTGGAGCAGCTGCAGCAGCAGAGGAAGATAAATGGGTGGGAGTTAGAAGGGAAGCAGCAACAATGAATAGGGGCTGTGAGACCTGAGAGATTAAACAAGATAAAAAGCAATAAATATGTACATTCCTGGTAAACAAGGATTAATGGGGATGGGGGGTGCTGCCAGGAGAGGTCTGCTGGAGCCAGGAGAGGGTGACAGGACTAACGAGACACTGAGGAGACAGAAGAGCTCTGCCAAAGCCTGAACCATCCCAGAGAGGAGGAAAAGAGGAGCCCGGGATGGGGCTGGTTGGGAGAGAGGACAGGGGGACAACAGGAATGAATGTGGTGACAACAGTGACCAAACTGGTGTCACCTCACAGGGCAGAGGTGATGGACACAGCCAGGCCTGCAGCAGCTCCAGGCCCCTCACACCTCCTGGGGCAATTTGGGAACAAAAACTTCTCTGCTATGGAAGGGTGAAGCCTCACTGAGAGGATGAACCTCCCACCAGCTGCTCCATTTTCTTGCCCACACAGAAGCAGAGTTCAAACCCTTTTTCCCTTTTCCCTTTTCCCTTTTCCCTTTTCCCTTTTCCCTTTTCCTTTACAGCAGATGTCCAAGGCTCCTTCTCCAGAAGGTTCCAGCCTTGATCCTCCTGCCCAGAGGATCCAAACACCTTCACCCCCAGCTCTGGGCACTCCCTGCCCTCTGGCGCCATTGCAGAGGCCCAGAGGGGAGGAAGAGGAGGGTGGGGAAGGATCATTTGCCCACCTTGGAGAGGATTTTGGAGAAGAGGAGCTGGGGACATGGCAGGAATTCTGGCCAAGGACAGGACAGTGAGTGCTAAACACACCAGCAGGTGCTGAGAGAAGGGAGCCATTCATTAAATGGAATTTCCCTTTTCCCACCAGGCTGCAGATTCTGCAGTGATAAAATTAATTAATAACTGCAATTAAACCCAAACCACCCCTGTTTTTCAGGATGAGCTGGGATTTATAATGGCTCCAGCATCCAGGGGAAGGCAAGGGTAGGAAGTTGGGATCCTCTGAGCCCTAAGTCAGTTTATTCTTGTGGAAAAATTTATTATGAGGCTCAGATTTGGGAAGGCAGGATCTAAATTCCCTGAGGCAGGAGAGCTCCAGCTCTGGAGATGGGCTCCAGCTTCAAAATATCAGGGATCCTGAATTCATGGCAGAGAC
The DNA here is from genome assembly GCF_052056855.1 of Sturnus vulgaris. Lineage (NCBI taxonomy): Eukaryota > Metazoa > Chordata > Aves > Passeriformes > Sturnidae > Sturnus > Sturnus vulgaris. The sequence continues at coordinate 12,820,632 of NC_142261.1, read as the reverse complement.
CAGAGGGTGAGAAAGGTCCTGAGTGAAGGAATTGTGGGTGCCCAGAGCAGCTGTGGCTGCCCCTGGATCCCTGGCAGTGTCCAAGGCCAGGTTGGACATTGGGGCTTGGAGCAGCCTGGGACAGTGGGAGGTGTCCCTGCCCATGGCAGGGGTGGCACTGGATGGGCTTGAAGGTCCCTTTTCCCAAGTCCCTCTCAAACAGAAGCGCTGGCTTTGCTGATGCCCAAATTTTCTGGAGTGTGAGTCCTAACTTCAACTTCTGGGATCAGCAATCCCATCTCATCCGTACTCTTAATGAAATCAATTATCAGAAGTAATTGAATTAAGAGCCATTTATACAGACCCTGATTATTTCAGGTCTTTGTAGAGCCCTTAGGAGAGCAAAGCTTTCAAGCAGGACCTGCCTACAGCCTATCTACCCAAGGAATACAAACCCAGCCAGAGCAAGGAGAGAGAAATGAGGGAAAAGCTCCACATTAAGACATCAGCAGTGAGCAGGGGAGGTGTCTGGGAGGTTGTGCAGCCTCTGACTATGGAAAGTGCCAGATCAGATGGAATAAAAGCCCTGAGCCGCCCTGTCTGACCTCAAACTCCTCCTGCTCCGAGCAGGAGATTGGTCCAGAGCCCTCCTGAGGAGCCTCCAAGCTGAATCCATACCAGTCATTCATGGCACATTGGCTCTCTTGGTGCTGCACAATTATTAATTATCCATTGGATAAGTCCTGTTAGGCTGCCAGCAAACCTCTCCAGCCTTCTTCACCCCCTTTTTTAGGGATTCAGCAATGCAGGAGGCACAGGGGCAGCAAACCCTGCAGCCACGAGCAGCAGCATCTTAATTACAGCTCCCTGCAAGTACAAGGAATCACTTCAGAAGGAATAAAATATTTGGGTTCTTGGGTTGGTGCTTTTAGCAGAGGCATTTCAGGATTTTCTAGGCTTGGATTTTAAATAAACATGGCAGAATTCCCTGGGAACGACAAGGGCTCTGCCACTACAGCAATAAAGGAAAGATTAGCACTTGGAGGGGAACATTTCAATTTGCCTACAGGTGGCATTTAAACCTTCTTGGCTGTGCCTTTCCCGTCCTCATTCCCTGGAATGGGCTGCCTGCCTGCCTAGCTGGGATAATAAAGTGGCAGCAGTGCAGGAATAATTAAAAAAAAAATAGAATTAATGCCTTTTAATTCCATTTTAAGGGAAATAAGCAAAAGGCTGTGTTCGTATAGACACAGAGCCTGGCGTGGAGCCTGGAGCTCTTCTCCTTCAAGGATCTGCTGGAATGCCAGGGAAGGAAAAGCCTTTCTGGTTAAAAACTCTGCATTTCCCTCCCCAGCTATGCCCCTGTGGTTACACCACAGCCAGAGGAGGAGCCAATTCCCATTGTTAAGTTCTGAAGGCTGAGTTTTACAGCAGCAATTGGGGTTTAATAACAGGGATTTCATAGAAATGCAGAACATTTGCCTTGCACAAAATGGGGATCAAACAGAAGCAGAACTCTGGAGAAAGGAACAAACCTGTCAGACACCCTGGCTCCAAAAAGAGGGGAGGGATTAATATTGGTTGGATCCTGTGGGATCATCCCTGCTTGTGGATTTAATTTTTATTTGGAACATTTGAAAAAAAAAAGAAGTGATTCCATGACATAAATTCTCGATCAGATTTAATTGTCATGTATTAAAGAATGACTTTGTAATGCCATTTTTGTCTGATTAAATGGATCTGGAGATTTTTCTTCCCCCAGTTTTAGACACTTGTTAGCACTATAAAATGACAAATGAAGCACTAATGAGAGGGGAAATCCTGTGGGAACCAAGTCACCTCTGCTGGGAATGTTAGGATCCGCCTTTGGCTGCACAGAAATGTCCTCGTGGTGTCCCCTCAGTGTCACACACAATTTCTCTCTCAGCCTCCTTGCTTTTGGGCACCACCTAATGGCTCCTTCACTGCCTCACACATCAGGGAAAAATGGGAAAAAGCATTCCCAGTGTTGGTGGCAGCATTAAAAGCAGAGAATTGCCTTAAATGCCACTCAGCTCCTGAGGCAGAGTGAGGTCTGTGTGCCTGAGCCCCATCCCAATTCCCTTCAAAATCCTCTCCCAGCTGGGATGGGAAGGGAACACACACAGTGAGGCCAGAAATCCAATCCTAATTGAGTTGTAACTGTGCATGGAATAATGAGTTCCAGGAAAAATCTCCTTATGGATCATCCAGATTTCTTAGAGAAAGTGTGGAGTTGTGCACATGGAAGGTTGGGGCTGCACAAACGTGGAATGGTTTGGATTTTTGGGATTGACTGCAAGTCTTTACCTTAGGGAAAGACAATATTCTTGTGGGAATGAGAGCAGGGACAGAGCAGGTCACGATGGAGCTCCTCTGGCAACACAAGTGCTGTGGTCACTGCACTGCAGAGAGAGAGAAAGGACAGCAACACACACGGAGCTCTTTGGGGAAAAAAGGCCAATTTATTGTACAGACAGCCCGGATTTAAAGTGTGTTATGTGCAGCCAGGACAGGACAGGAGCTCATTGGACAATTGGGAAAAACATCCTTGGGACAGCACCTCAGGATGTGTCCCACGGGAAAGACACCAGGGGTTAATGTTGGTGATGAATTCCACTCTGTTTGTCACCGTGTTCTCACCCTGGGAGATTCCTCCCTAACTGAAGCTGCAGTCAGCTTGTCAGCCTGGGAATGGAGCTGAGAGTCAGGAGAAATCCAGGCCTGAAAAGAATTTCCAAGCTGTGATTCCCTGGCTCTCTGAATGTGTGTGTCCACAAAGTGGTCTCCCCCCAGCTTTCTTCTTCCCAAACCAGAGGAGCTCGTGGGGGAACAGAACATCCCAAACCTTATCCCTGAGCCAGCCCTGAGCAGCTGCAGGGATTCAGGAGTGCAGGGATGAGCGTGGAATGCCCATCCCAGAGCCCCACAGCACCTGGGGTGAGGAGTGCAAAGCACTTGGATCACAAATTGTGTCCTGTGGAGATGTTTGTAACACTTTCTTGCCAGTTTGGTTTTAGACTCACAGGTGGTGTTTGTCTTCGCCAGCAGGAAAATGGAACTCTTCTTCCTTTCATGGAATCTTGGAATGGTTTGGGTGGGAAGGGACATTAAAGGTCAACCCCTGCCATGGTAGAGACACCTTCCACTGTCCCAGGCTGCTCCAGCCCCAGTGTCCAACCTGGCCTTGGACACTGCCAGGGATCCAGGGGCAGCCACAGCTGCTCTGGGCACCCTGTGCGAGGGCCTGCCCACCCTGCCAGGGAGTGACCACCCCAGCGTGTCCAGCACACACTGTCCACCTCTGAGTGACCACAGCAGAGTGACCACCACAGTGTGTCCACCACAGAGTCACCACTATGGTGTGCCCACCACAGCGTGCCCAGAACACCCTGTCCACCACAGTGTGACCACCATGGTGTGCCCAGAGCACCTCACCCACCAGTGACCACAGCAGAGTGACCACCACAGAGTCACCACCAAGGTGTGCCCCCCACAGCCTGCCCACTAGAGTGACCACCACAGAGTAAGAGTGACCACCACAGTGCCCACACAGTGCCCAGGGTGCTCCAGTGGCAGCTCCAGCTCCAGCAGAGCCTCCCCAGCCCTGCCAGAGCCGCGCTGTGATGGTGACAGGAGGGGGAGGATTCCTGCAAGGATTTGTCAGTGACACTGGGAAACCATTTGGGGTTTGCTAATTGGATAACAAGGCAATTACAGCCTTGCATGTGTAATTCCCTGCTCTGAGTGTGCTCAGACCGCGGCATGAGGATGTCTCGGTGTGGGGGAGGTTGGGATCAGCCCCTGAAGGATTTGTTTGACATCGGGGCTTGGCTCAGGCTCAGGGAGAGCTCCCAGCTCTGTCCCAAAGCCTGGAGAGCCCTGGCCCAGCCCCTTCCCTGCTCTGCACCTTGTCCTGTGGGGCTGCCCAGGGATCCAACACTGCTGGGAGCACCAGGAAGCTCCTGAGGGATCTACACACCCCAAACCTCACCCCAAACCCAGCCCAAACGCCCCAGCCCAGGATGGGGCTCCTGGGGCACCCCCTGCCCTCCTCTCCTGCACAGAGGAGAGATGTACCCTCTTCTAGCGCCTCCACCACTCTGAAGGGCCAAACTCCCCTTTCCAGAGCAAAGCATCCCAAATTCACTTTTCCCTCACTGCCCTCTGGCTGAACTCTTGCCAAGGTGAAATCTGTGCGGTTTGCTTTTAGAAACTCAAGACCAAACTCTCTGTTTGCCAAAAAACTGTGCCACTTGTGTGACACAAAAATACCTGGGGACACTTTCCATCCACTTTGCAAAAGCAGGCACAGCATTTTGGACAAGTCTCCCTGTTCACCTTTTCCCAGCAGTCAGAGTCTTTCAGGTCCGTCCTTTTCCCCCTCCCACCATTCCCACTAGAGAAGCAGCAGGGGGACACCAGGAGCACATCTTGAGGCAGGGCTGTGAGCACCTGGCTCAAGGAAGCTTCTTCCTTGAGGTTTCACAACATTCCCAACTCTCCTTGATGTTTTATTCCATATTTTTCATCAGGAAGAGCTGCCCCCCTTCCTCTGCTCCTGCAGGCTCTCTGTGCTCAGCCCACAGAACTTCTGGAACCACTGAGATGTTCCTCACACGTGCAGGGTTTTCCAGAGTTCCTCTGCTCCTGGATTGCAGGGGAATCCCATCAATGTGTGCAGGACACTTCAGTCTCGCCTCAGTTCTGGAAAGAAACTCAGTGAAGTGTTAGTAAATCATGGAATCTCAAAATGGTTTGGGTGGGAAGAGACCTTAAATCCCATCCAGTGCCACCCCTGCCATGGGCAGGGACACCTCCCACTGTCCCAGGGTGCTCCAAGCCCCAATATCCAACCTGGCCTTGGACACTGCCAGGGATCCAGGGGCAGCCACAGCTGCTCTGGGCACCCTGTGCCAGGGCCTGCCCACCCTGCCAGGGAACAATTCCTTCCCAGTTCCTTCCAAACATCCAAAATTTTACCAAGTTCTGCATCTCTTCAAAACTTCAGCCTGGCACCTGAGCCCTTTTCCTTTGGGAAGAGGGAATCCAGCCTGAAAACTCCTCCTTCTCTGCAGATCCTCCTGCTTAATCCTTTGAGCTCCTGGAGGCCCAAAGTCACTTGGGAATATCAAAGTAAAGCAATGCCTTTAGCAACACAATAATCATGGAATCATGGAATATCCTGAGCTGGATCCACAGGGATCATGGACTCCAACTCCTGGCCCTGCACAAATCCTGCTCTGTGCCTGGGAGCATCAGTCAGCCTTACACCCAGGGAGACTGAGATAATTAAATCTTTATTTACTCCATTTCCTCCCTCTGTCTACTCTAAAATTTCACTCTTTTATTTTACTGAAGGAATTTTACACCCTGAGTCTCAGATTTAGATGTAATTCTGACAGAACTGTCTCTGACTGTGCTCATAAATCTGCTCTGTGCCAAAAAAACTTTGATTTTTGCTTTGTTTTGCACTGGAATCAGGAACACTGTCACTGCTAGGTGGAAATGTCACAAAACTGCATCACTATAATTTTTATGTCCCTGTTGCAAAAGTCCTTTGTGCTGTGTTTGCATTTTGAATTTGCTGCTGGAACAATAACATCCCATTTGGGTCACAATCAGGAGTCTTGTGCTAGGATAAAATTTTATGCCTAATCAGAATAATTTGGGTTGTTTTGTGGGCATTTGGAGGTTTGTGATGTCCCAAACCATTCTCTTTGTTGCTTTTAAGTGGCCAGGTGTGCTAAGTAGGGGCTTTACTGTCAGTCAGCCACCCATAATTGGCTTTGAAGCAGGGACTTGTGGTTTTCAGAATATTTACAAGCAAGTGGTGACATTTCTGACAGATCAGGCAAAGATGCTGACACAAAGAAGCCTCATTTTTGTGATTCTCAGCAACATGGCCCCCCTGGTTCGGAAGGAAAAAGAAGAGATTGTGCTGTTCAGAGCTGACAATGAGATTTCACAGCTTTTCTCCCATTCCCAGGGTTTTCCTAATGCAGCTCAGTGATGGAAACTGCACTTGGAGGGAGGGATGGATTCCAGCACAAGGACTCAAGCTCCAGCCAGAAAAGGTTTTGCCTTGGGGAATGTTTGATTAGGATTACCTACTGAACCATAAAATCTTGGAGTGGTTTGGGTGGGAAGGGACCTTAAAGCCCATCCAGTGCCACCCCTGCCATGGCCAGAGACACCTCCCACTGTCCCAGGCTGCTCCAAGCCCCAGTGTCCAGCCTGGCTTGGACGTTTCCAGGGATCCAGGGGCAGCCACAGCTGCTCTGGGCACCCTGTGCCAGGGCCTGCCCACCCTCCCAGGGAACAATTCCTGCCCAATATCCCATCCAGCCCTGCCCTCTGGCAGTGGAAGCCATTCCCTGTGTCCTGTCCCTCCATCCCCTGTCCCCAGTCCCTCTCCAGCTCTCCTGTTGACTCCCTCCAGGTCCTGGAAGGCCAAAATTGGTCAATCCAAGGTTTCTCCTATCCAGGATGGACAATCCCAACCCTCCCAGCCTTTCTACAGAAGCCCAGGGAGCAGCAAAATTCTCACTTTTCCTTATCAACAAAATACATTGAGCAGGGATTCACTGTCCCTCATCACATTCCCAGTGGAAATTCTTGTAGGGGCACACACAGGGTCCAGCTAAAAATCATTCAAATTCAAATTCTAAAATAGTCCTAATTCTGTCCTTCCTGAAAGTAATCCCAGAACCTGGAGTCAAATATAACCTGGAAGAATCTTCCTGTGGCCATGTCTGCAGCATCTTTGTGAGCTGCCACAATTCCATGAAATCTATGATATTTTGTCTTTTTCTTCTTAGACACTCAGTTCTGCATCGCTCTCAAAGTTGTGACAGTCACCACAAAACTGGTGACACATTCCTGTCTAAGCTTTACACCTCCAGCTCTTCAGGAGGCTAAAATTCACACTAGAGTTGAGCCCAGATGAAAAATCAGCTTGGATTTAGGTTCCAAGATGGAAATAACCTGATGTTGGCAAACTGGTGTGCCAGGAGGTAACCATAGAAACATTCCCAGGGATGGGTGGGAGAGATTCAAAGTTGCAGGAAGGCAGGAAAAGGCTCTGGATCTGTTTTAGTTTGTGGGAGGGCATCGCCCTGGTGAGGGATTATTGATTGCATGGAGGAGCTGCCTCCATGCAGCTGCAGGTGATTCCCACATGGATAGAGCCCCCCTTCCCAAAGGAGCAGCAGCTCCTGTGTGTGCAGCTCACATTTCCATTCTTCTTCCATTATTCCATTAAAGAATGTGAGCACAGAGACTGGAGTGCCCCAAGCAGGAAACTGGGACCAAATTGCTGCTGCCCTTGGAGTCTGTGTGTAGCCCTGGAAAGGGGTTTTACCCTTTAAGTGAGGCAGAAATAAGGTGCACAGCTACATGGTCATCTTTCATGACAGGAAGAAAGAGCCAAGTTTATTCACAAACACACTTGGTTTTATAGCATGACTGCAACTCCAAGAGTAGAGAAAAGGTGATTGGTTCAGAGAGAAGACACCCCATTGCCAGGGCCTGGGCACACACCACAACAGGTGTTCTGTCTTGTTATTAATTCCTTTTTATTTTGACCAAATGATCACCCTGGGAGAAATTCTCCCTGGCCTTGAGCTGGACCAGCTCATGGGCTGGGAACAGAGCTGAGAAGCTCCAGCCTGGAATATTTTCCAGGCTGTAATTTTCTTACTTTCTCAATGTGTGTCCCACACCAGTGGTTGGATATTGTGGAAAAGGCTCCTGCTTTTAAATTTGGGAAGAGTCCAACGAGTGCTGGGGACAACTTCCCAATTTGGTACAGGGCTGAAACTCTTCTGAGGAGCTGAGAAGGATCCAGGGAGAGCTCAGAGCCCCTGCCACGGCCTAAAGGGACTCCAAGAGAGACTTTGGACAAGGGCTGGAGGGACAGGACACAGGGAATGGCTTCCACTGCCAGAGGGCAGGGCTGGATGGGATATTGGGAAGGAATTGTTCCCTGGGAGGGTGGGCAGGCCCTGACACAGGGTGCCCAGAGCAGCTGTGGCTGCCCCTGGATCCCTGGCAGTGTCCAGGGCCAGGTTGGACATTGGGGCTTGGAGCAGCCTGGGACAGTGGGAGGTGTCCCCTGCCCAGGGCAGGGGTGGCACTGGATGAGTTTTAATTTCCCTTCCCACCCAAACCATTCCATTATCCCATGACACAGCCCTGATTTAAGGGCAGCAGGTGCCATCCCCCAACACCCCCAGGAGCTCTCAGCCCTGCTCAGGCAATCCAGGCCTGGCAGAAGCTCCAGTTCCCAAAACACAGATTTGCACCAGTCCTTGTGGGATTGCACAGCTCATTATTTATTGCATCCTTTTGCTTTTAGAATCTCAAAACTCTCTGTTTGCCAAAAATCCGTGTCACTTGTGTGACACAAAATCACCTGGGGACATTA